>NC_139223.1:442500-1042500 GCF_055691185.1 Crinia signifera
TATATAATTTGTAGTAGTAGTAGTAGTAGTAGTAGTAGAAGTAGTAGTAGTAGTAGTAGTAGTAATTGTATATAATTAGTAGTAGTAGTAGTAGTATATAATTTGTATTATTATTATTATTAGTAGTAGTAGTAGTAATTGTATATAATTAGTAGTAGTAGTATATAATTTGTATTATTAGTAGTAGAAGTAGTAGTAGTAGTAGTAGTAGTAGTAGTAGTAGTATATAATTTGTATTATTATTAGTAGTAGTATATAATTTGTAGTAGTAGTAGTATATAATTTGTAGTAATAGTAGTATATATAATTAGTAGTAGTAGTATATAATTTGTATTATTATTATTATTTAGTAGTAGTATATAATTTGTAGTAGTAGTAGTATATAATTAGTAGTAGTATATAATTTGTATTATTATTATTATTATTATTAGTAGTAGTAGTAGTAGTAGTATATAATTTGTAGTAGTAGTATATAATTAGTAGTAGTAGTAGTATATAATTTGTATTATTATTATTATTATTATTATTATTATTATTATTATTTCTATTAGCAGTAGTAGTAGTAGTAGTAGTAGTAGTATATAATTAGTAGTAGTAGTAGTAGTAGTAGTAGTAGTATATAATTTGTATTATTATTATTAGTAGTAGTATATAATTTGTAGTAGTAGTATATAATTAGTAGTAGTAGTAGTATATAATTTCTAGTAGTAGTAGTAGTAGTAGTAGTATATAATTAGTAGTAGTAGTATATAATTTGTATTAGTAGTAGTAGTAGTATATAATTTGTATTATTATTATTAGTAGTAGTAGTTTATAATTTGTATGAATATTATTAGTAGTAGTAGTATTAGTAGTAGTAGTAGTAGTAGTATATAATTAGTAGTAGTTGTATATAATTTGTATTATTATTATTATTAGTAGTAGTAGTAGTAGTAGTAGTAGATTTGTATGGGGCACAGGGGGGGTGGTGCGGGGGTCCGTGAATCGCAGGAGGGAGGTCGTGGGGGGCTGCAAATCGCAGGAGGGGGGGTGCGGGTGGTGCCGTGAATTGCGTGAGGGGGGTGTGAATCGCGGGAGGGGGCGTGGGAGGTGCCGAGGGGGTACGCCAATCGCGGGAGGTGGGCACTACGGGGGGTTCGGAGAATCGCGGGAGGGGGCGGGGGTCCGCAAATCTGGGGGGGGCTAGAATTGCGGGAGGGGGGGTCTCAAATTGTAGGAGGGGGGTGCCGTGAATTGCGGGAGGGGGCGGTGGTCCACAAATCGCAGGAGGGGGGGTCGCGGGGAATTGCGGGAGGTGGGTCACGGGGGTCCCGTGAATCGCATGAGGGGGGTGTCCCGTGAATCACAGGAGGGGGAGGGGCGGAGGTCCGCAAATCGCGGGAGCGGGGGTCCCGCGAATCTCGGGAGGGGGTCACGGGGGTCCCGCGAATCGCGGTGGGGGTCCCGCGAATCGCGGGAGGGGGGGGTCGCAGGGATCTCGCGAATCACGGGAGGGGGGGTGCGGGGGGCCCGCAAATCGCAGGAGGGGGGTCGCCGGGGGTCTGCAGTAAAAATAAAAATCTTTTTTTCTTTCAGAGAGCCCCTTACTTGTCCCCCACAGCAGTCCCATATAGCAGCCCTGATTGGTAGTGCCACAGAATAGTACCCTTAGTAATGCCCCCTTAGTAGTTGTACCTTCATTAGTTCCCCCTTAGTTTATTCCACAGTAATTCCCCCTGTAGTTTGCCCCCTCCCTGCAGCCCCCATATCAGAGTGACCTGTCAGCCCCCATATCACAGCCCCCCCCCCAGCCACACCCCTCTACACATCCGTGCTGTCTGACTTTCACTTGCTGAATGAAGAGGGCGTCAAACTCCTCGGATCCGGCCTAGGATTATGTGAACTGGGGGGGGGGGTGTTCGGATCTCTATGATCTGAACCCACTCATCTCTAGTTATGAGGACCCCCTTTGATACGATAGAGGTGGTGGGTGAGAGGAGGATAATTGGCAAGTTAGCATCCTTGCTAGATGATATGTCCCACCCACTTCAGGACAACTAAGTAGTTCCTAGTTTCTAGTGATAGATTGCTTCATCCTAGGTGTCTCTTGGAGAGATACCGTAGCTCTTTTCTTCCTGCTACGGTTAGATTTTATCATCTCCAGGGTCCCCAGTAGATTTTTGTATATATCCTACTACTTATGTTATGCCAGTCATGTACAGTATATATTTACATAGTCTATTTTCCATGGTTTTGGACTGTGTCTGGGTTTCTTTTTATTTAATTTTGTTTATTATTATGTTTTTATGTGTGTTTATTATGCTATTTATCCATCTCTTCTATGCATTTTTCTGTAGCAATGTGAATTTCTCCATTGTGAGACAAATCAAGGAATTCTATCCTGTTCTATACAACTAGAAGTAGTAGAAGTAGTATAGTAATATTATCGGGCAATTAGTAGTAGTACTGTAGTTACAGATGGAGCCAGGCTTGTCTTTGCAGGGGATGGCGGCAGAATCGCCAGCTGCCATCCCCTGCCAGCCGCCATCCCCTGCCAGGCGCCATCTGTATCTGCGAAAGGGGATGCGCGCGCACGAGATGCGCGCACATCCCCTTCCGACGGCGCTTCCCACGGCTTGTCGGCGGTCTCCGGGGGTCCCCACCGCCTCCCCGCACCCCCCCTAACCCTGTCCGTCTCCCTGAAGCAGAGATGGACAGGGTTCCCATCGCCCCGCCACCAGGAAACTGAGACGCACGCGTGTCTCAGTCAGATGGAGCGCCGGGCTGCTGGCGGGTCCCCAGCGGAGACAGTCTGGCGATTCGCCAGCAAGAGGGAGCCCGGCTCCATCTGTACATCAGCAATGTAGAACAGGCATTTGTTGTAGTAGTAGTAGTATAGTAATAATATTAGTAGTAGTTACATCAGTAATCTAGAACAGAAGTAGTAGTAGTATAGTAATATTAGCAGCACAATTAGTAGTAATATATTAGAAGTAGTATAGTCTGGCATGGCTTGGTGGCCATTCTGGGAGGCAGCGTTTTTCTCACAACTCCTGGTTTTAGGGAGAAATCCATGCCCTCCACCCTACCTTAGTCACCCTCTCACCTTCCTGCTGACTCCGGAGACACCAGGCACTGGACGCCACCGATCGCAGAGCCAGGAGGGAGTTAAAAACCCTTCTTCAGGTTGCGGCCTAGCGCGGCTGGGGCCTAGATTTTATGGCCCCAGACCGCGGACGGACACTCCTGGCTGCCGGCTGCCAGACCGAGGGACACCGGGCACCAGGAGGCGCTGATTGGGGTGCAGGGAGTGGCCTTGGACACCATCCAGCTGGCTGCAGCCAGACTAGGCCAGAGAAGTCGGGGACTAAATTTTGCGCTGCCCGTGGAGCGCACACTAACATCCGCACCCAGCAGTGGCAACACTCCTGGCCCAGCAAGTCCTCTCCCAGGCTCCACCACTACACTGCCCAGCACCACACCACCAGTGCTGACCAGACACTGCAGCCAGAAGGAGACCCACTGGAGGTGTTCAACCTGCAGCTGCCTCCCATAGCAGGTAACTTTAACTCTTGGGCCTGGCTGATCCTTCTTACTTTGATGCTGGAGGGAGCACATCCTATACGACAAACAATACCCTTAAGCCACACTTTACACCCTGGACTGGATGGCTGCTGCTGCTGACCCTTTATTACTATAACCTATCTCCATGAACTGCCTCTATTCTGCTATTATGCTGCATGGACTGTAATTAGCATTGAATGTCTGCCCCCCTGTTGTGCACATCTTATTCATCTCATCTCTCTCCCTTTAATGGGGAGAAGTGCTGTGTATACGCCTATACTAATTGACTGACCACATACTATTTCTACAGGACACATTCAACATATGTGCCCATAGTGCCCACCTGGATACTGCTTATTGTCGTTTATTACTCTAAAATATGACTTTGAACCAATTCGCTTCTGATGCTGTCACGGATCCCAACTGCTAGCCCCTGCAACCCCTTATACTTCTCAAATCCATCTGCCGAGACTTGTGTATGGAGAAATATTTAGTGCCTCTCTCGATGTCCTCTGCAGGCTCTTCTCGGGCCCCACCTACCGACTCTCAGTGTGGATACTCATCTGACTCAGTCACCCAGCTAACTTCACAAACCAAACATAAAGCAACGAACACAGCCCGATCATCCAAAATGAAACTGGCTGATGTTGCTGCAGTAATTGGCCCTCTGCTGGATGAAAAGCTAGCTGTCCTTAAAACCGCTATAGACTCCACCCTTGCTCAACTCACCCAACACTCCCAGCATTTGGACACTGCTGAACAAAGAATCTCTTCTCTCGAGGACGGACTGCATGATGCGCAATGTACGGTGACATCGCATTCTAAGGATATCCTCACCCTGACTGAGAAATTAGATGATTTGGAAAATTGTAATTGTCAAAATAATCTGCGGGTGGTGGGTATACCAAGGTCAATTTGGGGGCACGAGCTTATTGATCTCCTGGCCTCTTGGATTCCGGAGCAATTGGCCCTGGATCTTAAGGGATCACCTTTGGCGATTGAGAGAGCACACAGAATTGGTCCTGATAGACCTAACCCGACTGGCAGACCCCGCCCCGTCATCATGCGTATCCTCAACTATGCAGAACACTACAGGAAAACCGATTCATACACAGGAGACCGTCTCTTTATCTTCCAAGACATTTCTAACCTGGTGGCTTCTAAACACAGGGACTTTGCTGCTATATGCAAGCATCTTATTAATTCTAAGGTTAAATTCTCACTGTTATATCCGGCCCATCTCCAAGTGTTCAGGGATGGCCAGCCACTCCTTTTTGACGACCCAGCTAAAGCTAGGGCTCACTTTTCTATTCCCGACACCTGAGGGTGGTGTCTGCTGTCCTTGGATACTTGGAGGCCCGCTGATATTTGCTACTATTATCATCTAATACATTAGCTGCATTGTGTCACTTTCTAATTGTATGGTCATATATTGTGTGCCGTTAGGCATCTGTTAAATTTATGGCTCATATATTCCCCTATGTAACTAACCAGACACCCCCCTGTAATAATTACTAATAGAGGAATTCCATGAGAGTTCAGATGGAGAAATGCTTAACTACTGCTAGCTGGGAGCTAAGGGGTTACAGCTGTCAGAACCTGGGCTAGAGAAGTCTCACAGGTGTGTCATTAAGGAGAGCTGACCATAGTTCACACACAGTGATTGCAGCCTATGTGCAGGCTGAATGAATCCAGGCAGAACATACTGAAGGACCATGTAGAAACTGGAGAAAACAGAAGCAGAAGAACAAACACCCAGGTTCGTGACAGTACCCCCCTCTTCAAGGATGGACTCTGGACACCTAAAGAAAACTCAGGAATATTCACAATTCACTCCTCGGAACAGCTAGACCAAGGGTCTTCAACATAAACTACTGTATATTTTCCTTCTTTATCTTGCGAGATGGACGGGTACTTGAAGCCAACACTCCACTAGGACTAAAGTTCCATCTAGTGTGATAGTGAGGATGTTTGGGAGCAAGACTAATCGAATTTACCCACATGTCTTCTGGAGGAAAAACATGGCTAGGAAGGACTGGATCTCCAACATAGGGTGTTGAGACGTAGTCCTCACGGAAGTCTGAGTCAGAATCCATTTCTAAGCTTAAGATTGGGCTCATCTTGTTTGAGGTGGACAGTACAGCAACGGACTTAATATTTTCTGTAGGGCTTGAAGAGCCAGAGCATCGAGATATGGAGTTTGAAGAATTGGTATACTTGGAAGATTTCCCTGAAGAAGCAGACAGCGATATACAACATGGCCAATGCTTCAGACTTTGGAGGATTATCCTTCTGAATACCTTTAGAGGGTTTGCGATCCTGGGTAGCTGATAGAGGACATACTGTAAGGGCTGAATAAATGATGGGCTTTTGGTTGAAGAAGTAGATGGTCTAAGTGATTTCTCACGTACAGTCTTTGAGCCAAATCTTTTAATTACTGCTTCAGAGAAAACTGAAAGGTTCTGGAAGATAGGACCATTGGACTCATATAGTGGGTTAGCCCATTCCAAAGCTTCTCCTCTGAAAGCCGTAAACAAAACCATAGTGATATTGTCCAGAGTGATACCAGATGAAGGATCAGTTTTCATTAAAGTCAGATATTGGTCGACTAGAGCTTTATAATGAACAATATTCCCATCAAAGTAGATAGGTGATGAAGCATCGGATGAACTCTCAGAGGTTGAAGCTTTCACACTTGCTTCTGCAACTAAAGCTGATGACTCTGCTGACTGGACTGAGGAAACATCAGTATTTGTTTCAGAAATTTTAGCCTGAAATCCTTCATGAAAATCAACAGATGGAACAGCAGATTGCTCAGGAAAACTTAGGGAAAAAGCTAGGAAAACTGCATTTGAATTGGTGTCCAGCTCTGTAGTACTTGAATGCTCAACAGTCACTGAATGAGAAACTCTATTTGGATTGGCTGAAACTAGTGGAACCTCTGGATCAATTGATTGAAGTGAGTGGTGCCCAGAAGAACTTAAAGTGGCTGGAACTGTAGAAGTTTTAGAACAACAGACGGAACTGGATTAGGTCTTGAGGCTGTAGGCTTTGCTGGATCTGGAACAGACAGACCAAGCTTATTCTGAAAAATCACCGGGACCAGGGTAGACTAAACCGGACATATGGATGAGACCAGATTGTGTCTGGGTGGACTTGAAACAGCTGGAACTGGTGGAAATCTTTGGACCTTCGGATGGGACTGGATTGGATCCACAGACAGCGGGATTGTCTGGGAATGAAGGAATCCCCAGATGGACGGATGGAACCAGATTGGATCTTGAGACAATTGATCCCGCTGGAACCGGTGGAGACTGAACCGGTCATATGGATGGAACCAGATTGTGTCCAGATGAACTTGAGCAGGCAGGAACTAAATCCGAAAGTTTACACAGCCCATCTCGGACCGGGGCCATGCTGACTGCCAACATGGTAAAACTCTCAGAAGGTTTTGAACAGAAGTTTGTGTCTTCATCTGTGGCTTTAAGCATTCCTTCAGGAAACTTGGCACTGGATACCTCCCTTGAGGCCAACTTTTCCAGTACCCCTTCTGGGGTGAACAGGTCACAAACTCTTCTTTGAGTAGACAGCTCAGTTACTTTTTCTGGAGGCTGAATATCGGATACCCCTTCTGGGGTCAGTAAATCAGATGCCTCTTCAGAGGCTGTAGATTCTAAAGCACTTTCTGTGGCTGAAAGTTCACATGTCCCTCCTGGGGCTTGACACTCTGAGATGCCCCCTCCTGGGGTTGGAAGACACTTGGAGATGCCCCCTCCTGGGGCTGGAAGACGCTCGGAGATGCCCCCTCCCGGGGCTGGAGGACGCTCGGAGATGCCCCCTCCTGGGGCTGGAAAACGCTCAGAGATGCCCCCTCCTGGGGCTGGAAGACGCTCAGAGATGCCCCCTCCTGGGGCTGGAAGACGCTCAGAGATGCCCCCTCCTGGGGCTGGAAGACGCTCAGAGATGCCCCCTCCTGGGGCTGGAAGACGCTCAGAGATGTCCCCTCCTGGGGCTGGAAGAAGCTCAGAGATGCCCCCTCCTGGGGCTGGAAGACGCTCAGAGATGCCACCTCCTGGGTCTGGAAGATGCTCAGAGATGCCCCCTCCTGGGGCTGGAAGACGCTCAGAGATGCCCCCTCCTGGGGCTGGAAGACGCTCAGAGATGCCCCCTCCTGGGGCTGGAAGACGCTCAGAGATGCCCCCTCCTGGGGCTGGAAGAAGCTCAGAGATGCCCCCTCCTGGGGCTGGAAGACGCTCAGAGATACCCCCTCCTGGGGCTGAAGACGCTCAGAGATGCCCCCTCCTGGGGCTGGAAGACGCTCAGAGATGCCCCCTCCTGGGGCTGGAAGACGCTCAGAGATGCCCCCTCCTGGGGCTGGAAGACGCTCAGAGATGCCCCCTCCTGGGGCTGGAAGACGCTCAGAGATGCCCCCTCCTGGGGCTGGAAGACGCTCAGAGATGCCCCCTCCTGGGGCTGGAAGACGCTCAGAGATCCTGGGGCTGGAAGACGCTCAGAGATGCCCCCTCCTGGGGCTGGAAGACGCTCAGAGATGCCCCCTCCTGTGGCTGGAAGACACTCGGAGACTGTGGGCCTCCTCCTGGGGCTGGAGACTGTGGGCCCCCTCCTGGGGCTGGAGACTGTGGGCTCCCTCCTGGGGCTGGAGACTGTGGCCCCCTCCTGGGGCTGGAGACTGTGGGCCCCCTCCTGGGGCTGTTGACTGTGGGCCCCCACTTGGGGCTGGAGACTGTCGGCCCCCACTTGGGACTGGAGACTGTGGGCCCCCACTTGCGGCTGGAGACTGTGGGCCCCCACTTGGGGCTGGAGACTGTGGGCCCCCACTTGGGGCTGGAGACTGTTGGCCCCCACTTGGGGCTGGAGACTGTGGGCCCCCACTTGAGGCTGGAGACTGTGGGCCCCCACTTGGGGCTGGAGGACTGTGGGCCCCCGCCAGGGGCTGGAGGATTCTCTGGAACGCCCCCACCTGGGGCTGGAGGACTAGACCCCTCTGTAACTTTAAGTGGCTTGAATATTCTTCTCTGGGCACCCAGCTTGGGATTCGGTCTTTTAATTACAGGACCCAATCATACAAATATGTCTCTTTTTGAGGAGCCTTCTTGACACCTCTGTTAGCAGTAGCAGGATCAGTCACTATAGAGGACTTGTAGAAAAGAGTGCTAGTAAACTGAGATTTATTAGTAATTCTTAGCTTGCGAAGAATACAGTCCTTAATGAAATGACCATAATTACCACAGTAAAGACATAGGTGTAGCTCCCTACGCCATTGGTGTTCAGCATCTGAAAGCTTGGGAAATAGATAGCTCTGATATACGTATTTTCTTTGTACAGACCTTGGTAACTGGAAGGGGTAACAATAAATCAACATGGCTGGTAGCCCTTCTTAGGAACTCAGGCATCCCAGAAAGAATATTAGGCAAAAGTTCTTGTAACGGTAGTAATGTCTGATAGAAAGAATTTCATTAGAGTTCAGATGGAGAAATGCTAACTACTGCTTCCATGGAGATAAGGGGTTACAGCTGTCAGAACCTGGGCTAGAGAAGTCTCACAGGTGTGTCATTAAGGAGAGCTGACCATAGTTCACACACAGTAATTGCAACCTATGTGCAGGCTGAATGAATCCAGGCAGAACATACTGAAGGACCATGTAGAAACTGGAGAACAGAAGAACAAACACCCAGGTTTGTGATAGTACCCCCCTCTTCATGGATGGACTCTGGACAAATAAAGAAAACTCAGGAATATTCACAATTCAGTCCTCGGAACAGCTAGACCAAGGGTCTTCAACATAAAAACATAAACTATATTTTCCTTCTTTGTCCTGCAAGATGGACAGGTACTTGAAGCCAACACTCCACTAGGACTAAAGTTCCATCTAGTGCGATAACGAGGACGTTTGGGAGCAAGACTAATCGAATTTACCCACATGTCTTCTGGAGGAAAAACATGGCTAGGAAGAACTGGATCTCCAACATAGGGTGTTGGGACGTAGTCCTCATGGAAGTCTGAGTCAGAATCCATTTCTAAGCTTAAGATTGGGCTCATCTTGTTTGAGGTGGACAGTACAGCAACGGACTTAATATTTTCTGTAGGGCTTGAAGAGCCAGAGCATCGAGATATGGAGTTTGAAGAATTGGTATACTTGGAAGATTTCCCTGAAGAAGCAGACAGCGATATACACCATGGCCAATGCTTCAGACTTTGGAGGATTATCCTTCTGAATACCTTTGGAGGGTTTGCGATCCTTGGTAGCTGATAGAGGACATACTGTAAGGGCTGAATAAATGATGCGCTTTTGGTTGAAGAAGTAGATGGTCTAAGTTATTTCTCACGTACAGTCTTTGAGCCAAATCTTTTAATTACTGCTTCAGAGAAAACCAAAAGGTTCTGGAAGATAGGACCATTGGACTCATAGAGCGGGTTAGCCCATTCCAAAGCTTCTCCTCTGAAAGCCGTAAACAAAACCATAGTGATATTGTCAGCATGCGTATCCTCAACTATGCAGAACACTACAGGAAAACCGATTCATACACAGGAGACCGTCTCCTTATCTTCCAAGACATTTCTAACCTGGTGGCTTCTAAACACAGGGACTTTGCTCCTATATGCAAGCATCTTATTAATTCTAAGGTTAAATTCTCACTGTTATATTCAGCCCGTCCCCGAGTGTTCAGGGATGGCCAGCCACTCCTTTTTGACGACCCAGCTAAAGCTAGGGCTCACTTTTCTATTCCCGACACCTGAGGGTGGTGTCTTTTGTCCTTGGATACTTGGAGGCCCGCTGATATTTGCTACTATTATCATCTAATACATTAGCTGCATTGTGTCACTTTCTAATTGTATGGTCATATATTGTGTGCCGTTAGGCATCTGTTAAATATATGGCTCATGTGTTCCCCTATGTAACTAACCATACACTCCCCCTGTAATAATTACTAATAGAGGAATTCCATGAGAGTTCAGATGGAGAAATGCTTAACTACTGCTAGCAGGGAGATAAGGGGTTACAGCTGTCAGTACCTGGGCTAGAGAAGTCTCACAGGTGTGTAATTAGGGAGAGCTGACTATAGTTCCACACACACAGTGATTGCAGCCTATGTGCAGGCTCCTTTGTGCAGGCTGAATGAATGCAGGCATAACGTACTGAAGGACCATATAGAAACTAAGAAACAGAAGAACCCAAGTGTGTGACATTCATTCTCATTGATGTGCTTATGGACAACATTGTCTATTGTTGAATGTCTATGCACTGACAAACCCTGACTCTTCTTTTTTTCGCCATGCTTCTACAGAAGGTGCTGTCTTGGGGACATGCCAATCTGATTTTTGGGGTAGACCATAACACAGTTATTTATTATTTATTTATTTATTTATTTATTAACAGTTTCTTATATAGCGCATACATATTCCGCAGTGCTTTACAGAGAATAATTGAACATTCACATCAGTCCCTGCCCCAGTGGAGCTTACAATCTATATTCCCTACCACATGTACACACAGACATTCTAGGGGTAATTTTGTTTGGAGCCAATTAGCCTACCAGTATATTTTTGGATTGTGGGAGGAAACTGGAGAAAACCCACGCAAGTATGGGGAGAATATACAAACTCTGGACTAAACACCCTAACTCACGGCACCTGGCCAAGGACGGAGAGCGTGACCGAGTCACAGGCACCAGAACACAGCAACAATGGGGCGCCACCAAACCAAACACACGCCAACACAAATATAGTACTCTTAAAGTGACGGTACCCCAAAACAGGCGTAAACCCACAGTTGTGGGCCTCTCCGAACCACAGAGAGCAGAACCAGGATAATAATGATAACTAAGGAGAAAGGGCCGCTTGCCCGTAGGAATAAAGAATAAGGAACCAGGCTCCACTGTAACACTTACGTGACCGGCCCAAGACTGGACACTGACCGCAGCAATCGGGCAGCTGGATAACAGCTGGACCACAGCTGCACGGTGACCGCAAAGACGGCAGCTGGACAATGGCTGCACGACTGCTGGACGGTCCCTGGACTAGGACAGCAACGGGACAATGATATTTGATCCAGACTGCAGCAGGATAGGACACTTGACTGGACCCAGACTGACACAGGACAAGACTGTAAACAGGACCCAGACTGAAGTGAGAAGGACTCAGACAGAATCCAAACTGAATGGAACAGGAGCAGGACCTAGGACCAGAAAGCAGTAGATCTGCAGCTACCAGCACAGAAAACAGCAAGCTATAACTGGCAGAGATCCAAAGAAGAGCATACCTTATCAAGGCCTCAGGTGATTGATAACACCTGGTGAATCTCCAGGCTGTCTCCCAGCAAGTGCTTGATTAGCTTAATTATCTAACAGCCTAGTGAATAAATTAAGCTCCCAGAACACAAAGCTGTAATGGCAACAGACCTGCCACTGGAGGCCACCAGTGAGTCGAAATGCCAAACAGAAACTGACAGAAAACAAAACAGACTGAACCATTGAACCTGGCTCCTGACATCTAGAACAGATATTTTCCGTAGTAATAGTAGTAGTAACATCAGCCATCTAGAACAGATATTTTCCGTAGTAATAGCAGTAGTAACATCAGCCATCTAGAACAGATATTTTCCGTAGTAATAGCAGTAGTAACATCAGCCATCTAGAACAGATATTTTCCGTATTAGTAGTAGTAGTACTAGTAGTAGTAGTAGTAACATCAGCCATCTAGAACAGATATTTTTTGTAGTAGTAGTAACATCAGTCATCTAGAACAGATATTTTCCGTAGTAATAGCAGTAGTAACATCAGCCATCTAGAACAGATATTTTCCGTAGTAGTAGTAGTACTAGTAGTAGTAGTAGTAGTAGTAACATCAGCCATCTAGAACAGATATTTTCTGTAACATGAATTTATGTAGCTGGAAGTTGCAGAATACAATACGGGGGAATTTCAAGGCCTAATAATTATGTGAGAATACTCTGTCCTTATTCTGGGTTAGACCTCTGGCACCACAAAACTCTCTATTAAATATTAGATTTATAGAGTTTGTTCTATTGCTTAGAATTTTTTCTTTACCATTTCTCGCAGGTAAACTATCCAATGGAGAATCATTACCAGATTATAGTGATGGCACTGTCTTTATATTACACCAAAGCAGGTACTCCATTAATAATGATGAGTTCCAACCTTATAGTTTATTATATATTACTTCATTAAAAGACAATTTCTCATACTATAACTGTCCTGTATATACCATTCTCTGTCATGTAATTTCTCCCATCTAACTGTCCTGTATATACCATTCCTCTGTCACATCATCTCTCCCATCTAACTGTCCTGTATATACCACTCCTCCGAGACTACCGGCCATGGGGGCGCCGGCCTCTATGGAGCTAAGCTCAGCAGACATTTCCCCACCCAGTCCCTGGGGCTGACTGAGGGACAATGTAACATAATTACTGTACAACATGGTGGTGGGCCGAGACTATCGGCCATGAGGGAGCCCACCCCTATGGAGCTAAGCTCAGCATACATTTCCCCACCGAGTCCCCGGGGCTGACTGAGGGACTATGTAACATAATTACTGTACAACATGGTGGTGGGCCGAGACTTTCGGCCATGGGAGAGCCCACCCCTATGGAGCTAAGCTCAGCATACATTTCCCCACCCAGTCCCTGGGGCTGACTGAGGGACAATGTAACATAATTACTGTACAACATGGTGGTGGGCCGAGACTATCGCCCATGAGGGAGCCCACCCCTATGGAGCTAAGCTCAGCAGACATTTCCCCACCGAGTCCCTGGGGCTGACTGAGGGACTACATAACATAATTACTGTACAACATGGTGGTGGGCCGAGACTATCGGCCATGGGAGAGCCCACCCCTATGGAGCTAAGCTCAGCATACATTTCCCCACCCAGTCCCTGGGGCTGACTGAGGGACAATGTAACATAATTACTGTACAACATGGTGGTGGGCCGAGACTATCGGCCATGAGGGAGCCCACCCCTATGGAGCTAAGCTCAGCAGACATTTCCCCACCGAGTCCCTGGGGCTGACTGAGGGACTACATAACATAATTACTGTACAACATGGTGGTGGGCCGAGACTATCGGCCATGGGGGAGCCCACCCCTATGGAGCTAAGCTCAGGATACATTTCCCCACTGAGTCCCCGGGGCTGACTGAGGGACTATGTAACATAATTACTGTACAACATGGTGGTGGGCCGACATTATCGGCTATGGGGGAGCCCACCCCTATGGAGCTAAGCTCAGCATACATTTCCCCACCCAGTCCCTGGGGCTGACTGAGGGACAATGTAACATAATTACTGTACAACATGGTGGTGGGCCGAGACTATCGGCCATGAGGGAGCCCACCCCTATGGAGCAAAGCTCAGCAGACATTTCCCCACCGAGTCCCTGGGGCTGACTGAGGGACTACATAACATAATTACTGTACAACATGGTGGTGGGCCGAGACTATCGGCCATGGGGGAGCCCACCCCTATGGAGCTAAGCTCGGCATACATTTCCCCACTGAGTCCCCGGGGCTGACTGAGGGACTATGTAACATAATTACTGTACAACATGGTGGTGGGCCGAGATTATCGGCTATGGGGGAGCCCACCCCTATGGAGCTAAGCTCAGCAGACATTTCCCCACCGAGTCCCTGGGGCTGAATGAGCGACTATGTAACATAATTACTGTGCAACATGGTGGTGGGCCGAGGCTATCGGCCATGGGGGAGCCCATCTCTATGGAGCTAAGCTCAGCATACATTTCCCCACTGAGTCCCTGGGGCTGAATGAGGGACTATGTAACATAATTACTGTACAACATGGTGGTGGGCCGAGACTATCGGCCATGGGGGAGCCCACCCCTATGGAGCTAAGCTCAGCATACATTTCCCCACCGAGTCCCCGGGGCTGACTGAGGGACTATGTAACATAATTAATGTACAACATGGTGGTGGGCCGAGACTATCGGCCATGGGGGAGCCCACCCCTATGGAGCTAAGCTCGGCATACATTTCCCCACCGAGTCCCTGGGGCTGACTGAGGTACAATGTGACATAATTACTGTACAACATGGTGGTGGGCAGAGACTATCGGCCATGGGAGAGCCCATCCCTATGGAGCTAAGCTCGGCATACATTTCCCCACTGAGTCCCCGGGGCTGACTGAGGGACTATGTAACAATTACTGTACAACATGGTGGTGGGCCGAGATTATCGGCTATGGGGGAGCCCACCCCTATGGAGCTAAGCTCAGCAGACATTTCCCCACCGAGTCCCTGGGGCTGACTGAGCGACAGTATTCTGTGTCCCCTCGCGGGGCTCGCTACGCTCGCCACGCTTCGGGCTCGGTGGCTCGCTACGCTCGCCACAGGTTTATATCCAACTCCATGCCCACTTGGATAGTAGGGGTATGAAAAGGACCCCTTTTCCCATTGAATTCTATGTTAAAATGGACTCAGTTCATTTTAACATTGAATCCTATGGAAAAATCGGGTCCATCGCATCGCATCGCATCGCATGCGATATGGTCGGGTGCGATGCGATGCGATGGACCCGATTTCAAAATCGGCAGCCCAGTTACTACATAAGTACCGAAACTGTTAATAAATAAATAAATAATGCTCCGATGTGCATAAATTCATAGATGGCATGACACATACTGTATGTCCATGACTGCGATGCGTGTGCACACCATTAAACTCGGCAATTGGGAGGGTCACCAGATTTCTGTGCTGCTGGGAGCACCTGGGCCGCTCTAGTAGAGTGGGACAACCTTTCTGTCACCCAGTTGTTACATGATAACAGTTGCATTAATGTACAGTTGCATATATATATTTCTGTGTTTTTTTTTAATTTCAGATTGGTGTTATTTATCGGCTTTGTGTGGTGAGTATATGGGAATACACATATAATGCACAGATAGACATAGTATACACACATAATACACAGGCAGACATAGTATACACACATAATACACAGGCAGACATAGTATACACACATAATACACAGACAGACATAGTATACACACATAATACACAGGCAGACATAGTATACAAACATAATACACAGGCAGACATAGTATACACACATAATACACAGGCAGACATAGTACACACACATCAAACAAAGGCAGACATAGTACACACACATAATACACAGGCAGACATAGTATACACACATAATACACAGGCAGACATAGTATACACACATCATACAAAGGCAAACATAGTACACACACATAATACACAGGCAGACATAGTACACACACATAATACACAGGCAGACATAGTATACACACATTATACACAGGCAGACATAGTATACACACATAATACACACTCAGACATATTATACACACATAATACACAGGCAGACATAATATACACATATAATACACAGGCAAACATAATATACACACATAATACACAGGCAGGCATAGTATACACACATAAAACAAAGGCAGACATAGTATACACACATAATACACAGGCAGACATAAAATATACACATAATACTCAGACATAGTATACACACATAATACAAAGGCAGACATAGTATACACACATCATACAAAGGCAAACATAGTACACACACATAATACACAGGCAGACATAGTACACACACATAATACACAGGCAGACATAGTATACACACATTATACACAGGCAGACATAGTATACACACATAATACACACTCAGACATATTATACACACATAATACACAGGCAGACATAGTACACACACATAATACACACTCAGACATAGTATAAACATATAATACAAAGGCAGACATAGTCTACACACAGAATACACAGACAGACATAGTATACAAACTTAATACACAGGCAGACATAGTATACACAAATAATACAAAGCCAGACATAGCACACACACATAAGACACAGGCAGACATAGTATACACATATAATACACAGCAGACATAGTATACACATAATACACAGGCAGACATAGTATACACATAATACACAGGCAGACATAGTATACACACATAATACATACTCAGACATAGCATACACAGAGAATACACAGGCAGACATAGTATATACACATAATACACAGGCAGACATAGTATACACACATAATACACAGGCAGACATAGTGCACACACATAATACACACTCAGACATAGTATACACACATGGGCCCTTATTCAGTTCTGATCGCAGTACAAATTTGTTCTCAAAATGGACAAAACCATGTGCACTGCAGGTGGGGCAGGTGTAACATGTGCATAGAAAGTTACATTTGGGTGGGGTGTGTTGAAACTGAAAGCTATATTGCAGTGTAAAATTAATACAGCCAGTATCTACCCTGCACAGAAACAAAACAACTCCCCCCAAATCTAACTCTCTCTATACATGTTACATCTGCCCCCACCTGCAGGGCACATGGTTTTGTCCATTTTGAGAACAAATTTGTACTGCGATCAGATCTGAATAAGGGCCATAATACAAAGGCAGACATACTATACACACATAATACACAGGCAGTCATAGTATACACACATAATACACACTCAGACATCGTATACACACATAATACAAAGCGATTATAGTTGGTAGTAGAAATTTGTAAAGCAAACGTGTCATGCTCCACCCAAAGGGCGAGTCTAGTTTCATATATGGAGAGATTGTGAAAAGAGATTGTCAATGTGGCACCTAGAATCGTTGGTGTGCACTGAAACATCTGATAGGAATCTTTTAAAATGGCATATCCAAATGTAGATGAGCCCCAAATCAGTTAGTAAGAGCTACTATACTTGGTAAAGTGCTGGGAAATGGCGCTGATGATTCAGTGTAAATGTATCTATCTCTTATTCCTTTTTTCCCAAAAAATGTAACAGTGTAATGTGGGCTAAGTGACATGAGGGAGATTGCTAGACTAATGAGGGAGAGAGGGAGATTGCTGCTATGTCAGGGAGTCTCCTGCAGAATGCAGGAGGGGAGGTAACTATGATGCAACAGTGTAATGTGGGATAGGTGACATGAGGGAGATTGCTAGACTAATGAGGGAGAGAGGGAGATTGCTGCTATGTCAAAGAGTCTCCTGCAGACTGCAGGAGGGGAGGTAACTATGCTGTAAGAGTGTAATGTGGGCTAGGTGACATGAGGGAGATTGGTAGACTAATGAGGGAGAGAGGGAGATTGCTGCTATGTCAAAGAGTCTCCTGCAGACTGCAGGAGGGGAGGTAACTATGCTGTAAGAGTGTAATGTGGGCTAGGTGACATGAGGGAGATTGCTAGACTAATGAGGGAGAGAGGGAGATTGCTGCTATATCAGGGAGTCTCCTGCAGAATGCAGGAGGGGAGGTAACTATGATGTAACAGTGTAATGTGGGCTAGGTGACATGAGGGAGATCGCTAGACTAATGAGGGAGATTGCTCCTGTGTCAGGGAGTCTCCTGCAGGATGCAGGGGGGGAGGTAACTATGATGTAACAGTGTACTGTAGTCTAGGTGACATGAGGGAGATTGCTAGACTAATGAGGGAGAGAGGGAGATTGCTGCTATATCAGGGAGTCTCCTGCAGAATGCAGGAGGGGAGGTAACTATGATGTAACAGTGTAATGTGGGCTAGGTGACATGAGGGAGATTGCTAGACTAATGAGGGAGAGAGGGAGATTGCTGCTATGTCAGGGAGTCTCCTGCAGAATGCAGGAGGGTAGGCAACTATGATATACACACATAATACTCAGACATAGGGCAGTATTCAATGACAAATTTTCTCCGTGCATGGCGAGAGATTTTTTCTCTCGCCATGCACTCGCCGTGTTCCGGAGCCTCCTGCTCCCACTATTCAACGTATGTAAGACTCGCCGCCACTCGCGGCGAGTCTTAACCCCTGCAGCGGACGAGCGTCCGCGGCAGGGAGCTGACAGGGAGCCGTGGGACGGTGGCATCCAGGGAGATTAAAGTCTCCCTGGATGCCCCAGAACATATGTGGAGGGTAGGGGGCCCCCCCCGGGACCCAGGCAGCACAGGCTGCCCCCCCCTATAGCCAGCGGGGGACCCAGTATTCACTGTACCCGAACGTGCATCGGGTGCAGTGAATATATGAATATCTAATGAGCGGCTCGAGCGCTCCGGCCCCCTGCTGGCTGCACTGTGTAAAAAAAAAAAAAAAAATTTTAAAAAAAAAATTTTTTTTTATTAAATATATATTCATGTGCTATAAGCACATGAATAAAAATAACATGCCCCTTCACAGGAAAAAAAAACTGATTTTTTGACACCAAAATTAAAAAAAAAAACCTTTTAGATTAAAAGTTCACATTCCAGCTCTCCATCAAAAGATGGAGAATTTCTACACGGAGAGAGACGGCGAAAATTACTTAAAAAGACGGCGAATATTTCACATTGAATAGGGTTGCTCGCTTTTGGAGAGCAAAAGTCTCCATCCAAGGCGAGAAAAGCACAAACTCTCCATAAAACACGGAGAATTTTTCTCATTGAATACTGCCCATAGTATACACACATAATACAAAGGCAGACATAATATACACATATAATACACAGGCAGACATAGTACACACATAATACACAGGCAGACATAGTATACACACATAATACAAAGGCAGACATAATATACACATATAATACACAGGTATACATAGTATACACGTAATACACAGGCAGACATAGTATATACACATAATACACAGGCAGACATAGAGCCAGAATCTCTAAGCTTCAAAAGTGATAAAATGGAGAGTGATAAACAGCCAGCCAATCAGCTACTGTCTGACGTTTTTCAAACACAGTATGTAAGATTGGGGAGAGGGGAAGGTGGGAGGGTGAGAATATAACCGCACTGATTAGTGGTAGATATCCACTCTGTGTAGAATATCAAAATAGTTTGTAAGATCTCATACCTCCCAACTTTCGAAGTTGCCGAAGCGGGACGATGCTCCTGCGCGCCGGAGGTGCGCCGAAATTTTCGGGGGCGTGGCCTAATTTGGGGGCGTGGCCTATACTCGCGGCTCTCCCGCGAGGCCACGCCCCCATTTTGCCGCTATGGGGGCATGACCCAGAGGCTCTGTGAGCCTCTAGCCATGCCCCCAGTCCCCTGGCTGCGGGAATAGACGCTGTGCGCATGCGCACAGCGTTTATTCCCCGCTGCTTAGCAGCTGACAGGGGGGACTCCCAACAGCCCCCCCACACCGCGGGACACTGCTGCCCGCGGGTGGGACATCGGGACAGCCCCTGACAATCGGGACTGTCCCGATAAAATCGGGACTGTTGGGAGGTATGAGATCTTATGAAAACTGACAATAACCTTAGTTTTAAGGTGTGTGGGTCCTGTGCACTGTCAGGGAATCCCTCTGAGTGTCTGGTTTCAGGACTGTCAGTGGTGCACCCCAGAGTATACACGTAGTATTATATGGGTTTCCAAGAGAGGAAGAGAGAAAAAAGAAACTCTGGGTGGGGGCACCCTTAAATCATAGATCTATGTATACAGGAAACTGTATTTAAAAGTTACTTTATTAGGTATGCTCTAAAATGGTAGTGTGCCTTGTCCTTGAATATCAATATTAAAAATAATGCGCATTGAAAATATATGGATTATTAGAGAGGCTGGTATTGCCTACGGCAGGAAAAAGCAACTTGTCACAGTGTGATCCTCATATGTCCCCGTTCCTACCAATATAGTGGTAAAGAAGGTAGTGGGAATATAATCATGGGTCACAGTTTTATATAAAAATTAAGACAAGTACTTGTATTGGCCAGAGAGCAGGGGCGCACTTCAGCAGTATATTCTCCTATGTATGATTACTGCTGGGAATAAGCAAGGAGTTGTTTGCAATACAATAGACAAAGGATAATGATACAATTGTTAGTAAGGTGGAAACATATGTATCCGCTGGACGAGTCCAGCGGTTACCTCACTGCCGGCTTGTATGTGTCTGGTTCTTGTGGATGCGTGCTGGCGTGCTGGCGTCCCCGCTAGGCGTCCGTTCCCTGCCTGAGATGCCCGGTCACGTGGTGCACCACGTGTCCCGGGGAGGTCCCGACGTACGTTTCTCTTGCGCTTGGTCACGGGAGGTGTTTTTCAAACACAGCCTGTGACATGGCAGGTAGGAGCTGATTGGCTGGCTGTTTATCACTCTCCATTTTATCACTTTTGAAGTTTAGAGAATCTGGCCCTTAGTACTGTATAAACACATAATACACAGGCAGATATAGTATACACATAATATATAGGCAGACATAGTATACACACATAATACACAGGCAGACATAGTATACACACATAATACACAGGCAGACATAGTATACTTACATAAAATAAAGGCAGACATAGTATACACACATAATACACAGCAGACATAGTATACAGTGGATCTCACCATACAACATGGAAAGTCTTTAGTTCTAGTGGGCAAGGATGCCGCACATACCTACAGAGCCAGCCCTCTGCAATATTTTGCCTGATGCCCTCTAGTGCTCTTCTGACACAGCACTCCAAGCCCAGCACAGTACCCCTCTTCCAGCACAATACCTCTCTCCCAGCATATTACCTCTCTCCCAGCACAGCACCCCTCTCCAATCACAGAACCTCTCTCCCAGCAAATAACCCCACTCCAATCACAGTACCCCTCTCCCATCACATCACCCAGCACAGCACCCCATTCCCAGCACAGCACCCCTCTCCAAGCACAGCACCCCTTTCCCAGCACAGCACTGCTCTCCAAGAACAGCACCCCTCTCCACTTAACAGAACCTCTCTCCCAGCAAATAACCCCACTCCAATCCCAGTACCCCTCTCCCAGCACATCACGCCACTCCCAGCACTTTTCCAGCACAGTTCATATTGCACAGCACCTCTCTCCAATCACAGCACCTCTATCCCAGCACAGTACCCCTTCCCAGCACAACACCCCTCTACTAGCACATCGCCCAGCACCCCTCACCCAGCAAAACACCCCTCTCCCAGCACATTACCCTCCACATCTCCCCTCTCGAAGAACCATACCCAACACATTTCCCAGCACAGCAACCCTCGCCCACCACAGTACCCCATCTCCCAGCACATCACCCAGCACAGCACACCTCTTGAAGGACCGTACCCCTCAACCAACACAGCACACCTTTCCCAGCACAGAACACATTGCCTAGCACAGCACCTTTCTCCAATCACAGTACCTCTCTCCCAGCATATCACCGACCAATCTCACAGCACTGCATCATACAGAAACCCGCTCCCATCATACAGCAACCCTCTCCCATCATACAGCAACCCTCTCCCATCATACAGCAACCCTCTCCCATCATACAGCAACCCTCTCCCATCATACAGCAACCCTCTCCCATCATACAGAAACCCTCTCCCATCATACAGCAACCCTCTCCCATCATACAGCAACCCTCTCCCATCATACAGCAACCCTCTCCCATCATACAGCAACCCTCTCCCATCATACAGCAACCCTCTCCCATCATACAGCAACCCTCTCCCATCATACAGCAACCCTCTCCCATCATACAGCAACCCTCTCCCATCATACAGAAACCCTCTCCCATGATACAGAAACCCTCTCCCATCATACAGAAACCCTCTCCCATCATACAGCAACCCTCTCCCATCATACAGCAACCCTCTCCCATCATACAGCAACCCTCTCCCATCATACAGCAACCCTCTCCCATCACACAGAAACCCTCTCCCATGATACAGAAACCCTCTCCCATCATACAGAAACCCTCTCCCATCATACAGCAACCCTCTCCCATCATACAGCAACCCTCTCCCATCATACAGCAACCCTCTCCCATCACACAGAAACCCTCTCCCATGATACAGAAACCCTCTCCCATCATACAGAAACCCTCTCCCATCATACAGCAACCCTCTCCCATCATACAGAAACCCTCTCCCATCATACAGCAACCCTCTCCCATCATACAGAAACCCTCTCCCATCATACAGCAACCCTCTCCCATCACACAGAAACCCTCTCCCATCATACAGCAACCCTCTCCCATCATACAGCAACCCTCTCCCATCATACAGAAACCCTCTCCCATCATACAGCAACCCTCTCCCATCACACAGAAACCCTCTCCCATCATACAGCAACCCTCTCCCATCATACAGCAACCCTCTCCCATCATACAGAAACCCTCTCCCATCATACAGAAACCCGCTCCCATCATACAGCAACCCGCGTCCATCATACAGCAACCCTCTCCCATCATACAGCAACCCTCTCCCATCATACAGCAACCCGCGTCCATCATACAGCAACCCTCTCCCATCATACAGCAACCCTCTCCCATCATACAGCAACCCTCTCCCATCACACAGAAACCCTCTCCCATGATACAGAAACCCTCTCCCATCATACAGCAACCCTCTCCCATCATACAGAAACCCTCTCCCATCATACAGCAACCCTCTCCCATCACACAGAAACCCTCTCCCATCATACAGCAACCCTCTCCCATCATACAGCAACCCTCTCCCATCATACAGAAACCCTCTCCCATCATACAGCAACCCTCTCCCATCATACAGCAACCCTCTCCCATCATACAGAAACCCTCTCCCATCATACAGCAACCCTCTCCCATCATACAGCAACCCTCTCCCATCATACAGCAACCCTCTCCCATCATACAGCAACCCTCTCCCATCATACAGCAACCCTCTCCCATCATACAGCAACCCTCTCCCATCATACAGCAACCCTCTCCCATCATACAGCAACCCTCTCCCATCATACAGCAACCCTCTCCCATCATACAGCAACCCTCTCCCAGCCATATTCACGTCCACCAACTACGTATGAAGCGGCAGCATTGCATGGATCAGTCAGATCCGTGCAGTCTGCTCCCGCGGAACAACCCTGGTTATGTTATGTTACCCTTTGAGTGACAACATCTCTATGAAAGATGTTCAAAATATCCACTAAAGAGGCTCCAGCGTCTCTTACATTTTTTATATAAATTAAAATAAAATAAAAGATGTGTAAAAATAGATTATATTTCCTATATAAGGTAACATTACAGGTCATTAAGATGAATTAAAATGTTTGCTTCGGCAATCTTTACAACTATTTTGACAAATTCGCTTGGCACTCAAAGGGTTAATATAATATGTAGGTCTTAAGGTGCCCATACACGCTCCGATCCCGGCGGTGCGATGTGTGCTTTGAGGTGCGCGCTCCTGCGGCACCTCATAGACAGCACAAAAGTATTGCATGCTATTTTAGCCCAGAACGCACGCTGGGATCGGAGCGTCCATGGGCACCATTACTCTATCTGTTGGAAATGTTCATAAACATTAATTTTACGGTTTAAAATCAACCTGTCCCATCGCCTGACCCATCATCTATCCCATCATTGTCCCATCACCTGTCCTATCACCTGTCCTATCACCTGTCCTATCACATGTCCCATCACCTATCCCTGCACCTGTCCTATCACCTGTCCCATCACATGTCCCATCACCTATCCCATCACCTATCCCTGCACCTGTCGCATCACCTATCCCATCACCCTTCCCTTTGCCTGTCCCATCATCAATCCCATTACGTCCAATCACCCCTCCCATCATGCGTCCCATCATATGTCCCATCACCTGTCGCATCTCATGTCCCATCTCCTATCCCATCATCCATCTCATCAAGCCCCATCTTTTATCCCATCACCCATCCCATCCCCTGTCCCATCACATATCCCATCACCCATCCCATCACTTGTCCCATCCCATGTGCCACCACCTGTCCCATCACCCATCCCAACCCCTATCACATCATGTCCCATCACCTGTCCCATCATGTTCCACCATCTGTCCCATCACATATCCCATCATTGTCCCATCACCTGTCCCATCACCTATCCCTGCACCTGTCCCATCACCTATCCCTGCACCTGTCCCATCACCCTTCCCTTTGCCTGTTCCATCACAATCCCATCACGTCCCATCACCCGTCCCATCATGCGTCCCATCATATGTCCCATCACCTGTCGCATCCCATGTCCCATCCCCTATCCCATCATCCATCTCATCAAGCCCCATCTCTTATCCCATCACCCGTCCACTCACCCATCCCATCACACGTCCCATCACCCATCCCATCACTTGTCCCATCCCATGTGCCACCACCTGCCCCATCACCCATCCCAACACCTATCACATCATGTCCCATCACCTGTCTTATTCCCATGTTCCACCACCCATCCCAACACCTATCACATCATGTCCCATCACTCATCCCACAACTCATCAATCACCCATCCCGTCACCCCTCTTGACACCCATCCCACGTCCCATCCCCCATCCCATCACCTGTCCCCTCCCATCCCATCCCATCCCCTGTCCCATCATTTATCCTATTATGTCCCATCCCATGTCCCACCACCCATTCCATCACCCATCCCAACATCTATCACATCATGTCCCATCACTCATCCCACAACTCATCCATCACCCATCCCCCACCCCATCTGTCACCCGTCCCATCCCCTGTCCCATTCCATGTCCCATCTCCTGTCCCATCACTTATCCCATCATGTCCCATCCCATGTCCCACCACTTGTCCCATCATCCATCCCAACACCTATCACATCATGACCCATCACCTGTCCCATCACTCGTCCCACAACTCATCCCATCACCATCACCCATCCCGTCACCTATTCCATCAACTGTCCAACCACCTGTCCCATTGCCTATCCCATCTATAGAATCGGTGCAGGCTTTCACACCCACTTTGTATATTTACTAACCTTCATTTCCTTTATCACTTTCACATCAATGTGTTTCAGGGGCTAAAGCACATTTCCTGCATGTATGTGTGCATATAAACGTATATGGTTCCACCCCTTGAATGATACAGCACACTTAGCATCACCCCTGGACTAATATAGCACACTTGGCAGCACCCCATGAATTACACGGCAGACTTTGTTCACCCCAGGAATTATTTTGCAGAATTATTATTGGGCAAAATGCCAGCCAGACAAATTATTGTAACTAAATGAATCAAATTGTATCAATCTGAGATCTGTGAGCCCTGTGTGGAAATAAGCTTCCCTTGTTACGTATTACATAATTACACAGCCAATCAAGGCAAAATTTAATTTAAACAAGGAATTAAAAATTACCAGAGTGAAAAACATCAGATATCAGCCACAATCAAATCCTCATTCTTCCATCTGAGGAACATCTACCAAAAGTCATACATGCATTTGTATCATCACGACTAGACTACTGCAATGCCCTCTACCTTGGTCTCCCAGCAAAAGAATTGTACCGCTTGCAGCTGGCACAAAACGCAGCCACCAGGCTGTTACCCAACCAGCCCTGTTCTAGCCATATAACGCCTGTTCTCTATTCCCTTCACTGGTTGCCTGTAAGATGGCGAATCATCTTCAAGATTTGCTTACTGAGTTTCAAAGCCCGACATGACCAGTGCCATACAGTAGGTGCCAATTTATGTTTTTGCTGGTGGGTGCTCAAGCCAAAAATATAAGGGAGTGGCTTCATGGGGAAGGGGTTTGGCCACAACATAATACCAATTTATATTATGCAGCACAGTTGTCTCCAATATTCAAATTACGGCAGCAGAGTGCAAAAGACATAAATGCCGCCACAGTGCAGGTACAAAAATTCCCCCCACAGTGTCAAATACATAAATGCCCACACAGTGCAGGTACATAAATGCCCCCACAATGCAGTTACATAAATGCCCCCACAATGCAGTTACATAAATGCTCCCACAGTGCAGGTACATAAATTCTCCCACAGTGCCAAATGGGATGCGGTCATTTGGTCTACTGCATTATGGTCGACAGTCATTAGGTCGAATCCATTAGGTCGACATGCTAAAAGGTCGACATGACTCTAGGTCGACATGGGAAAAGGTCGACATGATTCTAGTTCGAAAGGTCATTAGTTCGACAGGTCATTAGTTCGACAAGGTCATTAGTTCGACATTGTCTATGTCGACATTCACAAGGTCGACATGGAGTTTTTCACTGTTTTTTGAGCCAACATGTGCCGACAGGCGGTATTTCATGCCCTACCATCCACTAGGGCGTGGTGGGAGAATAAAATAGTGTGCCCGACGCATAGCGAGCGCAGCGAGCGATGCGAGGGGATGCAGTGCACTTTAAACTGTGTCCATGTCGACTGTGTTGACATTCAGGTAAAAAAACAGTGAAAAACCCCATGTCGACCTTGTGAATGTCGACATAGACAATGTCGAACTAATGACCTTGTCGAACTAATGACCTGTCGAACTAATGACCTTTCGACCTAGAATCATGTCGACCTTTTCCCATGTCGACCTAAAGTCATGTTGACCTTTTAGCATGTCGACCTAATGGATTCGACCTAATGACTTTTGACCATAATGCAATAGACCAAATGATCCCAACCCGTGCCAAATACATAAATGCCCCACAGTTCAGGTACATAAATGCCCCCACAGTGCCAAATACATAAATGCCCCCACAGTGCAGGTACATAAATGCCCCCTCAGTGCCAAATACATAAATGCCCCCACAGTGCCAAATACATAAATGCCCCCACAGTGCCAAACACATAAATGCTCCCACAGTGCAGGTACATAAATGCCCCCACAGTGCCAAATACATAAATGCCCCCACAGTGCCAAATATATAAATGCCCACACAGTGCAGGTACATAAATGCCCCCACAGTGCAGGTACATAAATGCCCCCCCAATGCAGTTACATAAATGCTTCCATAGTGCAGGTACATAAATTCTCCCACAGTGCCAAATACATAAATGCCCCCACAGTGCCAAATACATAAATGCTCCCACAGTGCCAAATACATAAATGCCCCCACAGTGCCAAATACATAAATGCCCCCACAGTGCCAAATATATAAATGCCCCCACAGTGCCAAATACATAAATGCCCCCACAGTGCAAAGTACAAAAATGCCCCCACAGTGCAGGTACATAAATGCCCCCACAGTGCCACATACATAAATGCCCCCACAGTGCAGGTACATAAATTCTCCCACAGTGCCAAATACATAAATGCCCCCACAGTGCCACATACATAAATGCCCCCACAGTGCCAAATACATAAATGCCCCCACAGTGCCAAATACATAAATGTCCCCACAGTACCAAATACATATATGCCCCCACAGTGCCAAGTACATAAATGCCCCCACAGTGCAGGTACATAAATGCCCCCACAGTGCCAAATACATAAATGCCCCCACAGTGCCAAATACATAACTGCCCCCACAGTGCCAAATACATAAATGCCCCCACATTGCCAAATACATAAATGCCCCCACAGTACCAAATACATATATGCCCCCACAGTGCCAAGTACAAAAATGCCCCCACAGTGCAGGTACATAAATGCCCCCACAGTGCCAAGTACATAAATGCCCCCACAGTGCCAAATACATAACTGCCCCCACAGTGCCAAATACATAAATGCCCCCACAGTGCCAAATACATAAATGCCCACACAGTGCAGGTACTTAAATGCCCTCAATACCTTTGCCAGCATCGGAGAGACATGCATCTGCTCTGCCTTGGGTGGGCTCGGCATGTGGACACCGGAATACACTGCGTCCGCTCCGTGGGTGCTCATCAAGTTCTGTGCGTGCTTGGGCTCTTGAGCACCCACAGAATCGGCACCTATAACCAGGGACCAAGGTACATGAAGCAGCTTCTGATTCCATATTGTCCCAGCCAATTACTGTAGATGAAGGACTTTTAGCAGTACCTAGAATCTCCCGTAATTCATCTGGGGGTCGAGCATTTAGTCATGCGGCTCCAACTCTATGGAACTCATTTCCCCGCACAGTTCGAGAGGTCCCTACTCTAGAATCTTTC
This sequence comes from Crinia signifera, assembly GCF_055691185.1. Lineage (NCBI taxonomy): Eukaryota > Metazoa > Chordata > Amphibia > Anura > Myobatrachidae > Crinia > Crinia signifera. Next base: position 470,912 of record NC_139223.1, read on the forward strand.
AAAAATAAACTCAAGACTTTCCTGTTTACTCAAGCATTTCCATAATGCCCCCTTAGTATCTCCATGCTCTCTGTATTTTATGAATTTTTATTTTTTTTGTACTTCTTTGTTTTTATACTATATTATGTTGATTCTATCTGTTAAGCGCCTTGAGTCTTATTGGAGAAAGAGCGCTATATAAATAAAATTATTATTATTATTATTATTATTAATCCATCAATAAACTCACAATAGCATCCTGGTGGGATTTGTCCCATGTACACCAAGCACCACATCCTTCAGCCACGTCTGCCTATATTTAAAACTTTACAAACACATGGGTCCCATAGTGAGAATAGTAGGATTGGGGTCAATAATCAATTTGGGGGAGGAAGGACATAGGACATAGTTACAGGCAATGTCCAGGGTAATAATAAGGGTAATATCGTGGGTAATTCCCAGGGTGCTCCAGGAATATTATGTAATAACAGTAATCTTACCTCATTACAGCTCTTAGGTACAGATGACCTTAGGGTATAGAAAGGAGTAAACAACATATGACGAAGTTTCAAAACTGTAAATAGGTCGGGCAGTGGGCATGCTGGGGAGGGCTGTAGAGAGTCTACTGAGGGGGAGGTGGGTACAAGGAAGTTAGTAAGGAATACAAATAAGTCCAGAAGAGAAATTAAACACAATGTTAGGGACGCAAATACAAATAAACATAAATGAAAATGCCTACAGGCTAATGCAAGAAGCTTAGCAGGTAAAATCGGGGAACTAGAATCTGTGGTCAGTAGGGACGATTATGACATTATTGGTATTACAGAAACATGGTGTAATGAGTCGCACGACTGGGAATTATGCATGGAGGGATATACACTCTATAGCAAAGACAGGAAAAATAGAAGGGGCGGGGGTGTGTGCCTATATGTAAATAACAACTTAACATCATGTGAGAAAGAAATGAGCACAGGTACAGAGGAAGATTACACTGAGACCGTGTGGGCAGAGATAACCGACAATAACAAAAAAACTAATAATAAAACTTTGATAGGGGTATGCTATAGACCACCGAACATAAACTTAAGGGACGAGTCTCTTCTTTTAAACCAAATCAAACAAGCATCAAATCAGGGTCAGGTATTAATTATGGGGGATTTTAATTTACCCAATATTGATTGGAAAAACAAAATATGTAAAACAGGAAGAAGCAGTGGATTCCTAAGCTTACTTAAAGAACAGTTTATCACACAAACGGTAGAAGCTCCAACTCGTAATAAGGCATTATTAGATTTGGTATTAACAAATAACATAGATCTAGTTTCAAACACAAAAGTAATTGAACAATTAGGGAACAGTGACCACAATATGGTTTCACTGGAAATCAACTTCAGTAAATTACATCAAAAAGGATCGGCAAAAATACTAAACTTCAGAAAAGCTAACTTCAGATTATTCAGAGAAGCCCTCAAAGGAATTGTGTGGGAAACATTTTTTGAGAGGAAAAATGCAGAGGAAATGTGGGATACCCAAAAAAATGTACTCGAATCGTTAACTATTAAATATATTCCTAAAGTAAATAAGGGTAATTTCAATTTAAAAAAAAGCCACCATGGTTGGAAAAAAAAAGTAAGGTCAGCTATCAACAATAAAACCAGAGCATTTAAATTATATAAAAATAACTTAAATGAGAAGGCGTTCACCAATTACAAAGAATCAAACAAAATTTGCAAAGGGGCAATCAAAGTAGCTAAAAGGGATTATGAAGAGCGCATAGCCACTGAAAGCAAAACTAACCCCAAGAAGTTTTTCAAATACATAAATAGTAAACGTATAATTAAGGACAACATAGGCCCACTAACCGATATCACTGGAAAAAGTTTTACGGAGGATAAGGGAAAAGCAGAACTGTTAAATTAGTTCTCATCAGTGTTTACTAAGGGAGAGCAGACAGTGGAACGCACACATACCACAAATGGGATGAACAAGCCGGACCTCAATACTGAATTCTCTACCAAGGAAATAATATTGAGGCTCAGCAAAATCAAAACAAATAAATCACATGGGCCAGATGGGATTCATCCTAGGGTACTAATGGAATTAAGGGAGGAATTAGCTTCCCCTCTACATTATATCTTTGATAATTCATTATCACCAGGAAAGGTACCAAAAGATTGGAGAATAGCAGAGGTAGTTCCATTATTCAAAAAAGGAAAAAAGGAGGATCCAGCTAATTACAGACCTGTGAGTTTAACATCAATAGTGGGTAAACTATTTGAAGGATTTTTAAGAGATGGTATCCAGGAATATTTGGTACTTATGTATTATCTGGGCTCCCGATTTTTTCATTGCATGCCACTACTTAAGGCATGCAATGCAATGCAATGCAATGCGATTTTTCATTGTAAAGACCTGATTTTTAATTGTATAGTCAACCATGGGTGATTTCATACCCCAGTTTCCAACTACGCATGGAGTTGATTTTATATAGTGTGGTGAGCGCAGCGAGCCACCGAGCCCGAAGCGTGGCGAGCGTAGCGAGCCCTGCGAGGGGACGTGGATAACTTTACATGTATTCTGCATCCCCTCGCGGGGCTCGCTGCGCTCGCCACACTTCGGTTCGGTGGCTCGCTGCGCTCACCACACTATATAAAATCATCTCCATGCGTAGTTGGATAGTGGGGGTATGAAATCACCCATGGTTGACTATACAATTAAAAATTGGGTCTTTACAATGAAAAATCACATTGCATTGCATTGTATGCCACTTTATTGCATGCGATGCTATGCAATGAAAAAATCGGACGCCCAGATAATACATAAGTACCGAATATTTAGACCTTCATAGTTTACTCAGTAATAACCAGCATGGGTTCGTGAAAAATCGTTCATGCCAAACTAATCTACTTATTTTCTATGAAGAGGTTAGCAAAAACCTTGATAATGGAAACGCTGTAGATGTGTTTTTCCTAGATTTTGCTAAATCCTTCGACACCGTACCACGCAAGAGGTTGATAAATAAAATGGAGGACCTGGGATTAGAAGCAAATATCTGTAGATGGGTAGGGAACTGGCTGTGCAATAGAGAACAAAGAGTGGTTGTGAACAGTGCCGTATCTAATATATACCAGTACTAAGTGGAGTGCCACAGGGTTCGGTTCTAGGGCCAATTTTATTTAACATTTTTATTAACGATATTGGGATGGGGTTACTCAGCAATGTATCCATCTTTGCGGACGATACAAAACTGAGTAGAGTTATTAAATCATCAGAAGATGTCACCACGCTTCAAAATGATCTTGACAATCTAGATGAGTGGGCAACAAAGTGGTAGATGAGGTTCAATGTGGACAAATGCAAGGTCATGCACCTTGGGAGACATAACCAGTGTGCTAGTTATAACCTAAGCGGGGATGAATTGGGTAATTCAGTACTCGAAAAGGATCTAGGAGTCCAAATAGACAACAAACTAGGGTGTAGTGCTCAATGTAATATAGCAACAAAAAAGGCCAACAAAACTCTCGCATGTATTAAAAGGGGCATGGAAACTAGGGACTCAAAAGTAATTATGTCTCTGTACAAATCATTGGTTAGACCGCACTTCGAATACGGAGTACAATTCTGGGCCCCACACTATAAAAAGGATATCAAAGAATTAGAAACAATCCAAAGAAGAGCAACAAAGCTTATTAGGGGAATAGAGAATTTAAGCTACGAGGAAAGGTTAAGCCAGTGGTTCCCAAACTGTGCGGGGGTGCCTCGGTTTGGTTGTCCAAAACCAATTCAAATAATTTATGGTCAATGTAATGGCCACCGGCTAGTCTTCCTCGTGGTGGTCCACGACCCCCATAGAGGGAGAATAGAATAGGTGGTGAGCGTAGCAATCCACCGTGCCCGCAAGGAGCTTTGTTGCGCTTGCCACGCTGTCTGAGTCCGGCCAGTCAGGATCCCGATGTCGGCCTAATGACTGTCGGGATCCTGACTGTCGGCACCCTGTACAACACCCAATAGGAGTGCATCCATTAACAACTTCTTTTTTTGTCTCTTTTTGAATACTGACTTCCAGTTGGTCAGGATGGCACCCCCGCTAACATAAAGAAATTATATAGCGGTCAATTGCCCGTCTAATAGAGAGCATTAATCTGTGCAGAATTCAAAAACCTCGTCTTTTGGCTCACCCCTGGACTGATACAGCACACTTATTATCACCCCTGGACCAGTGCCGTCTTTCCCATTGGGCGCAATGGGCATTTGCCATTGGGCCCCAGGATTCTAGGGGCCCATCGCAATGGGAAAGATGACACAGCAGCAGGTGGCAGATGGCACAGTGGCAGATGGCAGCGGGGATGATTCGGGCGGCAGCAGCGGCTGTCGGCTTGTAGCGCTATTTGCCGGCGGGGAGGGAAGCGCTGCTGAATTTGAAAAGTCTGGCCGGACACTGAAAGAATTCAGCCAATCAGCGCCGGGCCAGTCTTTTCAAATTCAGCAGCGCTTCCTGCCCCACCGAGAAATAGCAATGCAAGCTGTCCGCCGTCGCTGCCCGGATCATCATAGTGACACACAGGGAAGTGAAGTTGGAACAAAGAAAAAATCAGCGCTCAGGTCTGTGCATGGGGCGAGATGTGGGGCTAGAGGTGGTGGGGACTTTCTATGACAAACAGCACAGAACACAGTGCTGCGCACATGAGGATGCACCGCCAGCTCCCATTTAGCACCAGTACATAGGCTATATATTATGCACCTCTAATATCTGCTGACTTTGCCGAATGAAGAATGGTGCCGGAGCCGGGACTTATATAGAGTTCCGGATCTTGCGAGAATCCCACGCCGGGCGATGAAGTTTTGCGCGCGCGCCTGGATCAGAGTCAGGCGACAGGCTCCGGATGCTGCTCGGATCTGGGCTCGGATCCCTGTCGTTCTTGCCGGCTCAGATCTGGGCAATCCGGCATAACTCTAGTATGTATCTCTTATATATTTAGCCAGATCTGTCACTCAAACCCAGTCTCTAACGGTGGGCGGGGCTCCACATACACACAGACCTGGCCAACGTCATACACTGCCCTGGCTTCTACACCAGGCAGCTGCAGCAAGTCACCTACCACTCAGCGCAAACACTCCCACCCCCCCCCCTGCCCCATGGGTGCACAGCACGCCCCCAACCCCACCCCCTTCACTTTCCTACTTCTCTCTACCGCCCCTCCCCCGCCCCTCCCAGCACAAATACCCTCCGTCCGAGGACGCCCCCCCCCCTCCCACACCCGGCCAGAAGTGTGTCACGCTGGCTCCGCCCACATTGCCCGCCCCCTTGCTACATGCCTTCCAAAGGCGCATCCCCCCACACCCGGCAGGATCGACAGACGGCGCTGGCTCCGCCCACATTGCCCGCCCCTTACTACACGCCGTCCAAGCATTCCCCCACACCCGGCCGGCTCGAGGACAGCAGTGCTGAGGCTGCCTCCGCACACACTGCCTGCAGGTGCACAGCGCACCACCAGCCACTGCCAGCCCAGCTACATTACGCGGCGCTGGCTCCGCCCACATTGCCCGCCCCTTGCTGCACGCCGTCCAAAGGCGCATCCCCCCACACCCGGCCAGATCGACACACGGCGCTGGCTCCGCCCACATTGCCCGCGCATCCCCCCACACCCGGACGGATCGAAGAATGGACAGCAGTGCTGAGGCTGCCTCCGCACACACTGCCCGCAGGTGCACAGCGCACCACCAGCCGCTGCCAGCCCAGAGAGCTGCCTCCGCACAAACTGCCCGCCCACAGACGCCCGGATCGCAGGTGCACAGTGCACCGCTAGCCTTGCTGACCACAGCTGCCGCTGCCCGACGCTGTCCTGGACATCATACCATCCAGCGCCACCCTCCAGCCCCTGCTATCGACGCACTCTGGATGCCCTGCTGCCGCTGACCAACAGTAAGTACCAACCCACTGTCACCCCTGCTGACGCTGACCACCACTGTTCCGCTCCCGAACTACCATCCCACCACCCCATACCACTACAATGCCTCTCCCACCATGGGGTGCTGGGTGCCATAATAGGTGTGCTAAAGTAGTAAACAGGCCCAGTACATGCAGCATTTACTACTTTAGTAGGCTTATGGCACCCAACACCCCATACCACTACACCACCAACGCCGCTTCGAACACACCTCTCCTCCCTTACCGCACTATCACCCCTGCTGCCACTGACCACCACTGTACAGGACCCGACCTACCATCCCACCACCCCATACCACTACACCACCAACCCCGCATCTAACGCACCTCTCCTCCCTTACCGAACACACCTCTCCTCCCTTACCGCACTATCACCCCTGCTGCCACTGACCACCACTGTACAGGACCCGACCTACCATCCCACCACCCCATACCACTACACCACCAACCCCGCATCTAACGCACCTCTCCTCCCTTACCGCACTATCACCCCTGCATGCCTCCAATACTCACTACTACTACTACACACACACACACACACACATACACACACGCATGCATGCCTCCAATACTCACTACTACACACACACACATTCATGCCACCAGTACTCACACCTACACACACACACACACACACACACACACCCATGCCTCCAATACTCACACACACACACACACACACACACACACACACACACACACACACACACGTGCACCCACCCATGCCTCCCAATAGTCACAACTCCATGCCACATGCTTCACACTACTTACCCTATATCTCTATTAACTCCTGCACCCTACACCACTCACAAAACACACAACCTCACCTTTTACACTCACATCTGCAATACACATGCACCTCACACTACTTCACCTAACACATCCACACATCTATTTACACTCTCCATAACCTGCTGCCACCAAACGTCAATCTCCACCACCATATGTAAGTACCTCTCACCACCCCATAACACTACACCAACAACGCCTCTTATAACACACCTCTCCTCCCTTAAACATGTAATCAAACACTATATTGTTGGGGTTTAAACACACACACACACACACACACACACACACACATGCATGCATGCCTCCAATTCTGAAAACTACACACACACACGCATGCCTCCAATACTCACTACTACACACACATCCATGCCTCCAATACACACACACACACCTATCCATGCCTCCAATACTCACACACACACACGCGCACCGACCCATGCCTCCCAATACTCACAACTCCATGCCACAGGCTTCACACTACTTACCCTATGTCTCTATTATCCTCTGCACCCTACACCACTCACAAAACACACAACCTCACCTTTTACACTCACATCTGCAATACACATGCACCTCACACTACTTCACCTAACACATCCACACATCTATTTACACTCTCCATAACCTGCTGCCAACAAACATCACTCTACATTACCATATGTAAGTACCACCCACCACCCCATACCACTACACCAACAACGCCTCTTATAACACAGCTCTCCTCCCTTAAACATTTCATCTCACACTATATTGTGTGGGTTTAGACACACACACACACACATGCATGCCTCCAATACTCACTACCCCACACACACACACACACACACACATGCATGCCTCCAATACTCACTACTACACACACACATCCATGCCTCCAATACTCACAACTCTACACACACACACACACACACCCATCCATGCCTCCAATACTCACACACACGCGCGCACAGACCCATGCCTCCAATACACACACACACGCGCACCGACCCATGCCTCACAAGACTCACAACTCCATGCCACATGCTTCACACTACTTACCCTATATCTCTATTCTCTCCTGCACCCTACACCACTCACAAAACATACAATCTCACCTTTTACACTCACATCTGCAATACACATGCACCTCACACTACTTCACCTAACACATCCACACATCTATTTACACTCTCCATAACCTGCTGCCAACAAACGTCACTCTACATTACCATATGTAAGTACCACCCACCACCCCATACCACTACACCAACAACGCCTCTTATAACACACCTCTCCTCCCTTAAACATTTCATCTCACACTATATTGTGTGGGTTTAGACACACACATGCATGCCTCCAATACTCACTACTACTACTACTACTACTAATACACACACACACACGCATGCATGACTCCAATACTTACTACTACACACACACATTCATGCCACCAGTACTCACACCTACACACACACACACACCCATGCCTCCAATATTCACAACTACACACACCCATCCATGCCTCCAATACGCACACACACACGTGCACCCACCCATGCCTCCCAATACTCACAACTCCATGCCACATGCTTCACACTACCTACCCTATATCTCTATTAACTCCTGCACCCTACACCACTCACAAAACACACACCCTCACCTTTTACACTCACATCTCCAAAACACATGCACCTCACACTACTTCACCTAACACATCCACACATCTATTTACACTCTCCATAACCTGCTACCACCAAATGTCACACTCCACCACCATATGTACCTACCACCCACCACCCCATAACACTACACCAACAACGCCTCTTCTAACACACCTCTCCTCCCTTAAACATGTAATCTCACACTATATTGTGGGGGTTTAGACACACACACACATGCATGCCTCCAATACTCAATACTACACACACATACACACACACACACACATGTATGCTTCCAATACTCACTACTACACACACATCCATGCCTCCAATACACACACACACAAACACACACACCTATCCATGCCTCCAATACACACACACACACACACACACACACACACGCGCACCGACCCATGCCTCCCAATACTCACAACTCCATGCCACAGGCTTCACACTACTTACCCTATGTCTCTATTATCTCCTGCACCCTACACCACTCACAAAACACACAACCTCACCTTTTACACTCACATCTGCAATACACATGCACCTCACACTACTTCACCTAACACATCCACACATCTATTTACACTCTCCATAACCTGCTGCCACCAAACGTCACTCTACACCACCATATATACCTACCACCCAACACCCCATAACACTACACCAACAACGCCTCTTCTAACACACCTCTCCTCCCTTAAACATGTAATCTCACACTATATTGTGGGGGTTTAGACACACACATGCATGCCTCCAATACTCACAACTCTACACACACACACACATGCATGCCTCCAATACTCACAACTCTACACACACACACACCTCCAATACTCCCAACATCACACACACACACACACACACACACACACACACACACACACACACACACACACATCCATGCTTCTAATACACCCAACTACATACTACAGACTTCACACTACTTACCCGATATCTCTATTAAATCTTTCACCCCACACACATCCTCACATCTATTTACACTGTACAGGACCTTTTCCCACATACTTCACTCTCCCCGACCATATGTAAGTACCACCAACCACCCCTTTACACTACACCACCAACACCTCTCGAAACACACCTCTCCTCCCTTAAACATTTCATCTCACACTATATATTTTATTTATTTCTTAACAATTTCTTTTATAGCGCACACATATTCCACTGCGCTTTGAACATTCACATCAGTCCCTGCCCCAGTGGAGCTTGCTATCTATATTCCCTAACACATATACACGCACACACACATTGTAGGGTGATTTTGTTGTGAGCCAATTAGGCTTCCACTAAATTTTACACTTTGAGGGAGGAAAACAGAGTACCCGGACAAAATCCACGCAAGTACGCCGATTGTTGTGCTGCTGCAACAACCACTCAGGGAAGGCCCTGTCCAACACACATCCGGCTCTAGCCTGCTTTGCACACTACATAAAACTATAAGTTTAGCCCCCCTACTACAAACAACACACTCCTCCACGCAAACACTACTCTACTGCAGCAACCATGCAACCCCTACACCACAAACTACATTAGTCCTATCCTACACCCCACACAAACTACCAAACCATTGCTATCCTATAGCCCATGCCTGTGCACACTACTACCTTTACCCTGCACCCCACACTCCATACATTACACTACCGTCCTTACCTTACAACACCCTCCCCACACTCTCTAATTTACTGCTGTGCCCCTGCATCCCACTCACTACACTTCCACTGCTAATTTACAATCACTGCGCTAATGCCACTACAGTGCTCTACACTGTACACTATACCTCACACTCACATATTTCTACTTCTAATGGGGCGAAGCCCCTCACGACGGTGTGAAGAGCGCCCGGAGGGCGCGATGAATCACCTAGTCTCTTATATATTTAGCCAGATGTGTCAATCATGTGTGTGTATAACGCTGGGCAGAATTAGTCACCCCCTCCCAGCGTTATACACCCCCCCCCCCCATCTCCCTCCAGCATCTCACCCCTCCAGTTCCCGGGAGCATTCATCTCCGCACCCCCTGCACAGCTCAGTGCGGACACTTTGAAGAAAAATAACCCCATCATTTTGCTATTCCTTTGATGGAGGGAAACCATCTGGTTCTCCCGTATCGATGGCAAAAGTATTCTACATTGGCCATGAACCATCCCTACACTCTACTGCAGCACCACTGCACCCACCCCTCAATCACCAAAAGCACCTAACCACAACAACACAACACACATGGCCCACCCCTGCACCTGCAACTCAACCACCACCAGTATCCATAACACAATCACTCCCTCACACACACCCCTCCAAACACATTGATCCGACCATCCGCACCTTGCACCTGACCCCCACCCACCAAATGCACCCTCACATTCAACACCACAGCACACCCACATCCACCTCCATAGTAACATATTATCCTCAGGGCCTACTTCATAGCAACTTTCAGCCTGTGCACTGCTGGATGCGCACCTGTCCCTCCCCCACCCACTGCACACCGGATTCTCCACCATCCAAACCACGATCACACCCTGTCCCTCACCCATGCCAACCGCCGAGCCCACCATTCCAACCCCTGCGGCACCTCCACCCTCCCCCACCCAAGTGCAGCACCCATGCATCTGCCCCACCGACACCACCCCCGTACCTGCAGCTGTACTACCAGCAGCACACCCGCCCCTACCACACCACCACAAGACACTCTCCCCCACCTGTGGCAAGCCCCCCTGCCACTAGCCCCCACCCGTGGTACTAATGCTAATATAGTTGTGCTCATAAGTTTACATACCCTAGCAGAATTTGGGACTTTCTGGCCATTTTTCAGAGAATATGAATGATAACTCACACACTTTTCATTCACTCATGGTTAGTGGTTGGGAGACTCCATTTATTGTCAAACATTTATTGTCAAAACAACTGTGTTTACTCTTTGTATATCATGATGACAACAGAAACTACCCAAATGACCCTGATCAAAAGTTTACATACCCCAGTTCCTAATACCGTGTATTGCCCCCTTTAACATCAATGACAGCTTGAAGTCTTTTGTGGTAGTTGTGGATGAGGCTCTGGAGCAGCAGCAGGATGGTCAGGACCATCGGCCTGTGGGCGGGCGCCCTCCTCTGCTGGTGTTGGAGAGGAAACCACACTGGGAGCTCCAGCTCCATCCACGGAGCTCCCATCCCCCAGCCCCCCAGCCCCACTGCGGGATCGCGAGCTGAGATGGCCACCAGGAGTGAAGAGGATAGAGGGCTGGGATCCCCTCAGGCAGCGGCAATCCAGACTAGCGGAGGCCCCACACAGAGGTCTACGGGCATCTATCCCGCAATCCTGGCATCTAGGCTCCCGGCGAGCATCAGTGGTAGAGGTGAGGGAAAGCTACGGGAGGGCACCAACGGTGGCACCAGGAGACATTATGGCATGGACCTCAGCCCAGGGAGGGCCCAACTCCAGCCCCAGGCCTCACTGACTCTGCCCAGGCCTCACTGACTCTCTCTCCCCCACCACCCACCAACTCCAGCCCCAGGCCTCTCTCCCACCCCCACCACCACCATCACCCACGCTACTCACGGCTCTCCCTACAGGAAGATGCAAGATTGCGCCGCAGTGGCTACCTAGGAACTGTGCACTCAGCCATATGTATCCCGTGTCCTCAATGTGATAACTGTATTGTCTCTGTTACAACTTTGCTGTCTCTGCTCACACTGTTACCTCATACTGTGCTCATACTGTTACCCAACTGGCTGCTGCATCGACCAGTGGCGCCGCTGATGGCTGCCTAGGCGCTGTGCTGCTCGGCGGGTATGTGTCCCCATGTGAAAACTGTACTGTCCCTGCTTTTATTGTTACCAACCTGGCTGCTGCAACAACCAGTGATGCCGCTGAATGCTGCCTAGGTGACGTGCAGCTTGGCGGGCATGTTCCTCTTGCATGTAATGTCCCAATGTAACATATGTAATGACACCCCCCCATTCATCCCTGCTTGATGCTGCACTGAAATCCACAAAAAAATTCTAGTGTGCGCAAGCATACAGTACATGGCCAATAAAGTTGATTCTATTCTGTTCGTTTCTATTTTTCAGGTGGTAAAGCTGCCTATTCTTCTTGGCAAAAAGCCTCCAGTTCCTGTAAATTCTTGGGCTGTCTTGCATGAACTGCAGGTTTGAGATCTCCCCAGAGTGGCTCAATGATATTTAGGTCAGGAGACTGAGATGGCCACTCCAGAACCTTCACTTTATTCTGCTGTAGCCAATGACAGGTCAACTTGGCCTTGTGTTTTGGATCATTGTCATGTTGGAACATCCAAGCACATCCCATGCGCAGCTCCTGGGCTGATGAGTGCACATTTTCCTCCAGTATTTTCTGATAACATGCTGCATTCATCTTGCCATCAATTTTGTTTCCAGTGCATTTATAGATCACACATCCCCAAAACATCAGCGATCCACCTCTGTGTTTCACAGTAGGGATGGTGTACCTTACATCATAGGCCTTGTTGACTCCTCTCCGAATGTAAAGTTTATGGTTGTGGCCAAAAAGTTAAATTTTGGTCTCATCGCTCCCAATGACTTTGTTCCAGAAGTTTTGAGGCTTGTCTCTGTGCTGCTTGGAGTATTGTAAGCGGGATGGTTTGTGGAATTTGCGTAGTAATGGCTTTCTTCTGGAGACTCAGCCCATTTTTCTTCAAATGCCTCCTTATTGTGCAGCATGAAACAACCACACCACTTTTTTTTCAGAGTCCTGTATTTCAGCTGAAGTTATTTCTGGATTTTTCTTTGCATCGCAAACAATTTTCCTGGCAATTGTGGCTGACATTTTTGTTGGTCTACCTGACCGTGATTTGGTTTCCACATAATCCCAAGTTTTCCACTTCTTAATTAGAGATTTAACATTGCTGATTGGCATTCTCAATTGCTTGGATATCTTTTTATATCCCTTTCCTGTTTTATACAGTTCAATTACCTTTTTCCACAAATCCTTTGACAATTCTCTTGCTTTCCCCATGACTCAGAATCCAGACTCGTCAGTGCAGCACTGCATGACTGTATGTAAACTTATGAGCACAACTGTATATATGGTTTAGTGTCCTGATGACGAGCTAGGCTCGAAACGGCGTTGACCGACAACAAGTAAAACTTCACGTTTGTTTTCACAGAGTCACAGAGTCCCGGGGTGACGTTTCTCATTTCTTTGTTGATATATATATATATATATATATATATATAACAAATGGAGGAGGCGCACACAATGAGCACGTATATTTCAACACTTTAATAAAAAAATAAAAGCTCACATACATGTAAGTTTTAAAAGATGCACATCATCACTTCACCAATGTAGATACAGCGGTGACCGGCTTCCGTACAGGGCAAATCTCGATCCACTGTTAAGCAGCTCCCACCGCCAGCAGCAGCACGATGTTCCCCAAGGCTTCACAGACAGAACCGGCTAGGCTTCCAGCGTCACTGCTAACACGCCATCAACGCGTTTCGTCACGTCAGGACTTTGTCAGGAGGCGTGTCTTTAGGGTGTCACAGGTACGTATATATAGCAGACTCTGATAGTACTCAGCTGGCTTCAATCCTATTATTGCTAATACAAAGCAAAGTAATACATGCTGGTGTAATTCTAACACCATACTTTTGGCTATTATCGTTTGACTTAAAAATATGTGCTTACAATATAAAATCAATAAAGCCCACATCATTGAGCTATTTAATATAACCTCTCAATTGTACATAATTTAATACAAATACAAAAAAAAATTCTTAACCTATACTCAATACATAATTGAATACAAATACATCAAAAAATATTTTTTTCTTAACCTATACGCAATACATAAAACATCATTTAATACAAACACATGGTTCGAAAATACATTTTATAAAAAACTGTATACTACAATATTTTTACAGTGTTTCATTATGTGGTTATAATTTCTACAAAATTTATAAAATATTCATAAAGATATTAAATTAGAAAGTGTAGGATGTAGAAATTATAACCACATAATGAAACACTGTAAAAATATTGTAGTATACAGTTTTTTATAAAATGTATTTTCGAACCATGTGTTTGTATTAAATGATGTATTATGTATTGCGTATAGGTTAAGAAAAAAATATTTTTTGATGTATTTGTATTAAATTATGTACAATTGAGAGCACATAATTTTAAGTCAAACGAACCTGTGACACCCTAAAGACACGCCTCCTGACGAAGTCCTGACGTGACGAAACGCGTTGATGGCGTGTTAGCAGTGACGCTGGAAGCCTAGCCGGTTCTGTCTGTGAAGCAGTGGGGAACATCGTGCTGCTGCTTGGCGGTGGGAGTTGCTTAACAGTGGATCGAGATTTGCCCTGTACGGAAGCCGGTCACCGCTGTATCTACATTGGTAAAGTGATGATGTGCATCTTTTAAAACTTACATGTATGTGAGCTTTTAGTTTTAAGTAAAGTGTTGAAATATACGTGCTCATTGTGTGCACCTCCTCCATTTGTTTTCTATGTGAAATTTCCCTTGGCTGCTGGAGACAGTGGATCCTAGGAGAAGAGGCTGCACTACATGGGAAAAAAAGGCTATTAACCTCTATGACAGACCTTCTAATATTGGACCTTGCGCATTGGAAACCTTGTTGTATGTGTGTATACAGTATATATATATATATATATATATATATATACAGTGGCGTAACTAGATACATGTGGGCCCCATAGCAAAAGTTTGGAAGGGCCCCTATTTATCACCTAATGCTGAAAAATGTATACAGCACATGTAACTTTAACAAGCAAAGTGGGCCCCTCTCAGCTCTGGGCCCCATAGCAGCTGCACCCCCTGCACCTAGGGTAGTTACACCCTTGTATATATATATATATATATATACACATAGCTTGTGGGGTGGCACTCACTCAATCAAATGACTCAGATACAGGAGTATAAGCCTGGCTTATACTCCTGTATCTGAGTCCATTTGATTGAGTGAGTGCCACCCCACAAGCTACGTGAATATTGGAATCCTGGAATTGGGAAACCAGGCAAGGCACCACCACAGTTGTGAGTAAAGAGGTGTGCTGGCCCTAAGAGTGACTATATATATATATATATATATATATATATATATATATATATATATATACAGGTGTTGATAGGAGAAAACAAACGCGGCACTCTGGGAATTTGAGAAAAACGTGTATTGTAGCAAAAACAGCTTCCAACGTTTCGGGGTCTGTATCACCCCTTTGTCAAGGAATATTGTGCAATATTCCTTGACAAAGGGGTGATACAGACCCCGAAACGTTGGAAGCTGTTTTTGCTACAATACATGTTTTTCTCAAATTCCCAGAGTGCCGCGTTTGTTTTCTCCTATCAACACCTGTATATTACCGATCCAGAGGGCACCTGGGTCCTTTACCTCGCTGGAGGAGTGCCAGGCCTATCTTCAACGCTTATATATATATATATATATATGTACCCCAGAGGACCGGCACTCCCCGCTATCACACAACTGCCCTGGTGCCTTTCCAAAGGTAAACGATACAAGTCCAATAAACGGATGGCACTCAGAAAAAATCAACAAGAGTCAGATGATTGTCAACGTTTCAGGGATCTTGTCCCTTTTATCAAGACATGTCTTGATAAAAGGGACAAGATCCCTGAAACGTTGACAATCATCTGACTCTTGTTGATTTTTTCTGAGTGCCATCCGTTTATTGGACTTGTATATATATATATATATATATATATATATATATATATATATATATATATATAAAAATCACAAATATCTGGTGCGCAAATCCTCTGTCTTCAATGAGGAACTACAAGTCCCAGGAAGGATTTCAAATGCGGAGCGCTCCATAGTGCAAGTATTGTTTTTAATGTTTAAAATGGTGATAAAATTCACGTGCATTACAGATGGGTCACATACCACAGGCGGTTTTCACACACACTGCTGATGTATACTGCATAACCCTCAGGCGGCACAGTTGGAGAGGTTACACTCCTTCAGGAATGATCAACGCCAGGCCACGACCCAACGCGTTTCATCACGTGCACTTCTTCAGAGGGCTGCCAAAGCTGTCACGGCTAAAGGGCTGGATGGAGTCGTGTGGTGCACAGGAACTGGAGACGGACCAGGAGGAGTAGGATTGAAACGTGCCGGTTTAATAACGGATTTCATAAATGATAAACTTCACTCAAATACTTCTTTAAGTGACAGTTGGATAACTTAAATAGAGTCCAGCACAATACTAATAACGGGCAGGTAAATCTGGAAACGTATACTTGATGAGCCAGAGTACATAGAGGAAGATCCGGAAAGAGGTTGATTTGATGATAGAAGAAATGGATCCGGATGACTGAAAGATGATGGAATGAATGAGTTGAATGAAGAAGGACAGCGGAAAGCTGAGCAGGGTAATTCTGGGACACAAGCAGGAACAAGCACTAGGTAGGACTTGCAGCATTGGTGTCAGGAGAAAACTTCCTTGTAGAAAGATGCAGGGAGCAAGGCACCAGAGTCAGGAGAGAAAGAGCCAGGATCCAGGAAACAGCTAGGAGTTGTGAATGACTCCAAAGACTCATTGCACTGACACTGAACAGCCTAGGCAGATCCCCTATATCCCCAGGGGGCGGCTGCCATTGGCTGACAGCGCAGGAAGAGGAGGGAACCTCCACTCTGGGCCAATCTGTCTCCTGCCCTCAACCAAGATGGCGACGCCGGCCTCCCCTGCTGCCATCCCTACCTGGAGCTGCCCCTACTCGCACGCCGCAGCCTGGGACCTGCACACGCTAGCCGGCGGCGGGCGCGGACGGGTGAGTACTGTACCCGCCGCGCTCCGTCGCGGCTACGTGTGACAGTACCCCCCCTTTTCAGGGTGACCCCAGGGCGCCTATGGGCCTTGTGAGGATTTCTCTGAAGAAATTGCTTTATCAGCTTCGGAGCGTGAAGATCAATGGAATCCACCCAAGAGTTCTCTTCGGGACCAAACCCAACCCATTCCACCAGATACTGGGTACGAGATTTGCGGCAGCGAGAGTCTATAATGCGTCTTACCTCGAATTCAGCCCCACTCTCGGAGTTAATCTTGGGCGGTTTGGGAATCCTATTTTGATAAGAGTTCAACCTTAAAGGCTTGAGGAGGGACACATGGAAGGAATTCGAAATCCTTAGGGAAGGAGGAAGTTGAAGTCTATAAGCGACCGGATTAATGACTTGGATGATAGGGTATGGCCCAATGAACCGAGGAGCCAGCTTCATAGAGGGCAGACGGAGGCGTATATGGCGGGTAGACAGCCATACCCGGTCTCCGACTTTCAATCGGGGCGCTGCCCTTCTTTTTCTGTCTGCCATCCTCTTGTATCGGGCGGAAGATTTAAGAAGAGCGGTGTGGACTTCTGACCAGATTTTAGCAAAGCGTTGTAATGAAGTGGTTGCTGCAGGAACTTCGGAAGAGGATAATTCTGAGAAATCCGGAGACCGTGGATGTTTGCCGAATACTGTAAAGAAGGGAGTGGTTCCGGAGGAAGAGTGATAGGAGTTGTTATGCATATATTCTGCCCACGGGAGAAGATCCACCCAGTCATCTTGGGAAGACGAGACAAACAGTCGGATAAAGGCCTCCAAGTCTTGATTCACCCGTTCTGTCTGGCCGTTGGTCTGGGGGTGAAAGGCAGTGGAAAACTTGAGTTTGACCTGTACCGCGGCACAGAGAGCTCTCCAGAACTTTGCAACGAACTGTACTCCGCGGTCGGATACAATCTCTTTGGGCAGTCCATGGAGTTTAAAAATGGTTGAGATAAACAGCTGGGCCAGTACTGGAGCAGAGGGGAGACCTTTCAGTGGGAAAAAATGGACCATTTTAGAGAATCGGTCAACCACTACCCAGATTGCAGTATGACCTTTTGAGGGAGGTAGTTCACAAATGAAGTCCATTGACAGATGGGTCCATGGTTCTGTGGGAATGGTTAGAGGGCGGAGAGGACCAGCGGGAGTTGTTCTGGGCACCTTATGCTGAGCACATCTCACACAAGAGGCGACGAAGTTGGTTACGTCGTGGCGGATGGTTGGCCACCAATAAGAACGTGACAGGAACATCAAGGTCTTTTGTGCTCCTGCGTGCCCTGCGAAGCGGGAAGAATGTGCCCATGTCAATATTTTCTTGCGGAGTTCGGGGGGAACAAACGTTTTACCTGGAGGAGGAGATGGCTGTATGGTTACTTGGGCGAAGACCACCGGATCGAGGATTGGACGAGGAGGTGTCTCTAGGTCAGAAGTCGTCTCAAAGGAGCGGGATAGAGCGTCCGCCTTAGTATTCGTGGTTCCAGGTCGGAATTTAATTTGGAAATCAAAGCGTTCAAAAAACATCGCCCAACGGGCTTGGCGGGCAGTAAGGCACTGAGCCTGTTTAAGAAAGGACAGATTTTTGTGGTCTGAATACACGGTGATCTTATGCCGTGCCCCCTCCAGAAGGTATCGCCACTCCTCTAACGCAGCCTTGACTGCAAGCAACTCCTGTTCCCCGATGGGGTAATTCCTCTCTGCCGGAAGGAATTTTTTGGAGAGGAAGGCACAAGGGTGTAATTCTTGATCCTCACCTTTTTGTGACAAGATGGCCCCGATCCCTTCCGAGGATGCGTCCACCTCGAGAATGAAGGGCCTGTCGAGGTCTGGTTGGAGGAGGATTGGTGCCGTCACGAATGCTCTTTTTAACTGCTGGAAGGCAGAGGATGCTTCGGGCGACCATCGGCTTGGATCAGCTCCTTTGCAAGTGAGAGCAGTGAGGGGAGCAGCGATAGTAGAGAAGTTCCGGATAAATCGCCGGTAATAGTTTGAGAACCCTAGGAATCTCTGAATTCCTTTGAGCGTTGTGGGGGCTGCCCAGTCTTGGATGGCTCTCACCTTCTCTGGGTCCATCTCTATCCCAGTGGCGGAGAGAATGTGACCCAAGAATGGAATGGACGTGACCTCAAAAACGCACTTCTCCAACTTACAGAACAGTTGATTTTGGCGAAGACGTCGTAGGACTTCGGACACTGTCTGTCTGTGAAGTTGAAGATTTGGAGAGAAGATGAGTATATCGTCTAGATAGACTACGATGGAGTGGTACAGCAAGTCCCGAAAGATATCATTTACAAACTGTTGGAAGACGGCGGGGGCGTTACAAAGGCCGAAGGGCATCACCAGGTATTCATAGTGACCGTCGCGCGTATTAAAAGCCGTCTTCCACTCGTCACCTGGACGGATCCGGATCAAATTGTAGGCCCCTCGCAGGTCCAATTTAGTAAAGATTGCCGCCCCTCTGATCTTGTCAAATAGTTCTGCGATAAGGGGTAAGGGATAGCGGTTTTTAATGGTGATGTCGTTCAGGCCCCTATAGTCGATACATGGCCGAAGACCGCCATCCTTCTTTTTCACAAAGAAAAACCCGGCCCCGGCCGGAGAAGTAGATGGTCGAATGAAACCTTTGTTTAAGTTCTCTTGAATGTACGAGGACATGGCCTCAGTCTCGGGTAGCGACAGAGGATAGATGCGGCCACGAGGAGGGAATTTCCCGGCCACCAGTTCTATCGGGCAGTCCCAAGGACGGTGAGGAGGCAGGGTGTCGGCACCTCCTTTACTGAAGACATCTGTAAATGAACGGTATGGTGCGGGTATAGACAAGGGTGGAGCTGAAGAGGATGAAGGACAGTTATCCTCATGTTGTGGATGGGTCTGGTAGACCGGAAGGATCTGAGGAATGCAGGTAGACTGGCAATCTGTTCCCCAGGCCTTGACCTCCATATTGGTCCAATCGATGTGTGGGTTATGTTTAGAGAGCCAGGGAAGGCCCAGGACCATTGGATGTGAGGACTGTGGAAGAATGAAGAATTCAAGGGTCTCTTGATGTAGAGCTCCTATGAGCAGTGTCACCGGGGTGGTCTGATGGGTGATTTGTCCACTACGAATTCGACTCCCATCCACTGCAGTGAGGACCAGCGAATGATCCAGGGGTTGCACCGGCAGGGCATGTTGGGTGACAAAAGAAGACGAAAGGAAATTTCCCGCTGCCCCAGAGTCCAATAGGGCCTGAACTCTTTTTCTCCCTTGGGGACACACAAGGGTAACCGGAATGGTGGAATCAGAAGAAGAGGGAGATGGAAGCAAGACTCCTAATCGGACCTCCCTCGTGGAGATTAGGAGCGGTCGTTTCCCGGCCGCAGCGGGCAGGAAGCCAACAGGTGAGCTGAGGAGCCACAGTACATGCACAGATTCTCTCGCCGTCTTCGGGACTTCTCTTCGAGAGAAAGACGAGAGCGGTTGATTTGCATGGGCTCATCTGTTGACACCGCAGGAGGCGGGGTTGGTCTGGAAGCGGGTGCGACATTGGAAGGGAATCGAGGGCGAAGGCGATCAGAGCGATTCCTCTCAAGTTGGCGTTCTTGGAGTCGCAGATCGACCTTGTTACATAATGAAATGAGTTCAGCCAGGGTGGAAGGAGAATCGCGAGTTGCTAACTCGTCCTTGATGCGGCCGGCTAGGCCGTTCCAGAAGGCAGAGACGAGAGCCTCTTCGTTCCATCTGAGTTCGGAAGCCAGGGTTTGAAATTGCACAACATATTGTCCCACTGGGCGACTGCCCTGACGAATTCTTAGGATCTCCGTGGCTGCGGAGGACACTCTGCCAGGCTCGTCGAAGATGCGACGGAAGGAAGCCACAAATTCTTCATAGTTGTTGAGGATGGGATCCGCACGCTCCCAGAGGGGGGACACCCACTCCAGGGCTGGGCCCGCCAGTAGGGACACGATGTAAGCCACCCGAGTCTTGGGAGAGGGGAAATTGGAAGGCTGGAGGGTAAAATGGACGTCACATTGATTCAGGAATCCTCGACACCCCCTTGGGGACCCGTCATATTTACTGGGGGTTGACAGCTGCAGATGGTGAGGAGCAGCTGGCCCCGGAGAAGCAGCAGAGGCCGAAGCTCCGGAGGTAGGTGCTGCCGAAACTGAGGGGGCCGCCTGAGGTGGTGACAAGGTCTGGAGGAATTGAGCCACTTGACGCTGGGTAGCCTCTACTTGTTCCAAGCGAGCCATGATGCCTTGAAGAACATCCGTCATGGAGGCCTGTGCTTCACCCGATTCCATCGGGTCAGTGCAAACTGTCACGGCTAAAGGGCTGGATGGAGTCGTGTGGTGCACAGGAACTGGAGACGGACCAGGAGGAGTAGGATTGAAACGTGCCGGTTTAATAACGGATTTCATAAATGATAAACTTCACTCAAATACTTCTTTAAGTGACAGTTGGATAACTTAAATAGAGTCCAGCACAATACTAATAACGGGCAGGTAAATCTGGAAACGTATACTTGATGAGCCAGAGTACATAGAGGAAGATCCGGAAAGAGGTTGATTTGATGATAGAAGAAATGGATCCGGATGACTGAAAGATGATGGAATGAATGAGTTGAATGAAGAAGGACAGCGGAAAGCTGAGCAGGGTAATTCTGGGACACAAGCAGGAACAAGCACTAGGTAGGACTTGCAGCATTGGTGTCAGGAGAAAACTTCCTTGTAGAAAGATGCAGGGAGCAAGGCACCAGAGTCAGGAGAGAAAGAGCCAGGATCCAGGAAACAGCTAGGAGTTGTGAATGACTCCAAAGACTCATTGCACTGACACTGAACAGCCTAGGCAGATCCCCTATATCCCCAGGGGGCGGCTGCCATTGGCTGACAGCGCAGGAAGAGGAGGGAACCTCCACTCTGGGCCAATCTGTCTCCTGCCCTCAACCAAGATGGCGACGCCGGCCTCCCCTGCTGCCATCCCTACCTGGAGCTGCCCCTACTCGCACGCCGCAGCCTGGGACCTGCACACGCTAGCCGGCGGCGGGCGCGGACGGGTGAGTACTGTACCCGCCGCGCTCCGTCGCGGCTACGTGTGACAAAAGCGAAATGATAGGAATTGCTGGTAATGGCCCCTTGGTGAATAAGGACCTG
The DNA here is from genome assembly GCF_055691185.1 of Crinia signifera. Taxonomy (NCBI): domain Eukaryota; kingdom Metazoa; phylum Chordata; class Amphibia; order Anura; family Myobatrachidae; genus Crinia; species Crinia signifera. The sequence goes on from NC_139223.1 coordinate 493,261, forward strand.
AATGAGATTGGCACACAGGACTGCAAATTTGCAGCTGCTGCCAGTTATGCTGTGCACACGTGCGGGGTCCCCCTGCATATGGACCATGCAAAGGGTAGTCTTCCTTGGCCATATGCAAGGTGATTGACAGGCAGCTCCCGGGTATCAGCGCAGTGCTGCAACCAAGTGGAAAATCTTTCCATTCCCCCCTCTATGCACAGCCGCGAACGGAGAGGGAGCGCGGTGGGGTGGTGTTTACCTGCTTGGTGGGCCAGCTCAGATCTGAATCAGGCCCTGAGCAATAGGACAAGCTACTGTATGGTGCACATACTGGTCTCTTCCATACGTCACAAATAAGAACCTCACCCAACATCTGGAGGGCAGAAAGCGGTACACATTTGGTAAGGGGGCGTGGCCACAGGTAAAGGGGCGTGTACTAAGCATTTTTCCCCTTCCTCTCCATGTAGGGAACAATTGCATTTCTTAACAGAGATGTATGTGCAATGTTCAGAACACTGTGTTTCATATTCATCTCTGACATAAGTTTTCCCAGATTTACAATCGTTTTATCTCACTTACTGCTGCGCCGGCCGGCTGCTCCCCTCACCAGAGTCCCGACACAGGCCCTTATTCTGATTGAGTAGGAAGGCTCCATGTGCGGACGGATGGCTGATGTTTGTATTTGCGCATGTGCAGAGGCGTAACTGCGCATGTGCGAACGCCTCGCATGTCCGAACACAGAGTGAGGTCCGTGCAGAAAATGATCGTATGGAACCATCCGAGTGAAGGGCTGTTTGGGCTCATTACCATATGCGTACACCCCCGGTTCCCATGAAAACACTGGGTGTACGTATGGTAATGCGGCCGTGACGCACGTTTGGGGGGCGGACATATGACATAGCCGGATGTCTGCTGGCCGGCCATATGCTTTCATACATAAAAATGCTCTGGAGCACTCGGAGCTGTCTGACCGCTCGGTCCATCATTCGATGGTCGGTCACCAACGAATGATGCGGGAGGTTCCCAAAGATGGGGTAGGTGTTCACATGAAACATCCACTCGCGGTCCTTACGCTCAAGGTCTTACCGCATTCGGGTGGTGTGAGCAATCCGTATGGTAGGCGGGGCTAAGAACACTCGGTTCCTGTCCGAAATACGCATCCCTCCGAATCAACTAGAATAAGGGCCACAGCGCAGTGCAGCCTCTTGCGCCCGACTCCAGATATTTCAAATACATATGTGCCACTGCCGGGCGGCATTTTACTGTTGCAGACAGCCCCTGAGTGCGCCGTGCGGGAGCTAGTCCGTGGGCAGTGTGCTGACGTCATGACGCACACTGGTTACCAGGACACAGCAAGGCACCACTGGGACATAATTTCATCTGTACACCCCCCGCTGGACCCGATCCGATGGGCAACCATTGTAAGCCGGAGCGGCCACCAGGGAAAAACGGTACGTCAATACATTTATTTTTAGCCGGTACAGTCCATTAAATCGGTATAGTTGGAGCCAGTATCAGGGCAAAGTGATGGGCAGCATGAAAGGAGCAGGCAATAAGGGTCAACCCCCTTCCTGTACAGGAAAGGCAGGTGAACCACCACCATTTACCCCTAAATCATGCCGCCACCCTAAAAGTGGGCCAGACCACTCCCAGAAAATGCAGCATCGACCTCTCTCCCCTTTAAAGTCCGACAATGTCAATCACTGTTCTTCTGGGATATGATCGCACATGCGCAATACACTGAGAATGGTCCGTTTGGGAGCATTGCGTCCATTGCTGAATGAGGCCCTGAGGCTATGCATTCTGACTCCAGCACCTAGAAGGAGAATCCCAGAGGTCTTCCCATAATCACATAACAAACCTCTGTGTCTGCTTTATCCCGCAGGTCCCGCCACATGGGCGTCACTCGGCTCCTGCAATGGATCACAACAGTCTCCACAAGACATCTCACAGAGCAATGCCCAGTACAATGGCAGCCTGGGTCCCATTGTATTTACTAACTACAGCAACCCTAACACCATGCTGAACATCAGTAACACGGGACGCACAGGTAATAATGGAATAATAAATATTGGATATATATATATCTGTCTGCGCTATTATAGGCTGAGAAAAGGGGTATCACCCGAATTCCGAGCATAAGCAGTTGAACACAAAAAATATCTCAATCAATTTGACAATGGCGCCTAAATGAATAAATCAATACTCCCCTATAAATGGAATGTTCGGGGGGGTTCCTCTTCACTCTTAGAATTATCAGATGTCATATAAGAAACATAAATGTTAAATACACGCATCTCCTCGGGCAATACTGATACGTTTTTTCCAATGTACAGTACTAAAATAAGCAATATCCTTTGTATAAAGATGGAAAATATTGGGGTATGACCCCCTTTCCAACACACTCACAAGGTTTAGGAAATATAATGCTCATATACTCTCCACCACAATGGTGTCTCGCTCCTTGTGCTTGTCAAATTTATTGAATGCAAGGGAAACCCCTAAACAAATTACTCACAAAAGATCAATGGGAGATCGGCATATTTGGTGGGTCTTTCTCCGCTCCGATCCTCCAAAGGGCAGTAACGCACAAAGAGCAGATGCTGTAGTAGGTTTCAGATATATATCCTCACAACACATGGTACATATAAATAAAAAGGATGGGTGCACTTAGCTCCAAATCAGAGGTCAGGTTTCCTAAGGTGTATAATAGGAGAAAGATTGGGGCCCCAATATCCTAAAACAATCCTTTCCGTCCAAATTGGAGCCAGTTCCCACCACTGTGGTAAGCTAGTAACCCTCTGTGGTGAATAATAAGGTCACTGGTGTGACAAGTCTTTCTTTAGGATGGCATGGCAATTTTGTTTTTGGTATAAAGTCTCACCACTTGTAGATAGGTATTATTTCTGGGCTAGTCCTCACTATTTTGCGTTAACATAAGTGTTGGAAATGAGGCTGCTGGAAGAAGTTCAAGGACCTTGTGGAGCTTCCCAATATGGTGGTGTCCTTTACCAGAATAAACAAGAGCAAATATATTACGTATTGGGAGAATGTGTCCCACCCACACGCAGGAAAGATTTACAAAATTAGACACATATTCAATTGCTCTAGCAAATACGTAGTATATTTGCTTAAATGTCCTTGTGGGCTCTATTATGTAGGCAAAACAATTTGCGAGTTCAAAGTCCGTATGGCCCAACATCGCAGTGCCATCAAAAAAGCATTGGAGGGCAACAAATCTGATCAACCAGTAGCCCAACACTTTGCCGTACACAAACACACTCCTTCATTGAGATACAAAATGATTGATATGGTACAGATGACAAATGAGGAGGCAACAGGGCAAACAAATTACTTGTCTAGAAGCCAAATGGATACATGATTCCCCGTAGCCCCAAGGGGACTTAACGAGGGCCTTTCCCTCAATTGCTTCTTGTAATTAGCACGCTCAGCTCAGACAGATCGTACTGACCCTAATGCCCCCTAGCCTGTCATCCACGATACTGTTATCCACCTGATCTTGTGGAACTATATGTTACCTAAGATGTAATAGTTGTTACCTAAGATGTATCATTGCAACCTTGTTACTTTATATGCCAATTCCATTTGCAACTGTTAGGGGTTAAGATGTGTTTCATGTAAATTCTTTTGTAAATAATTAGTACATATTCCTAAATACCATTTTGTGAAAGTCACAGTTTGTCTTTTTTGATTGTTTACCTTCTGACGTCGGATTAGGCAGAGGTGTCTGCCACTGATGATGTCACCACTTTTTCCTTAGTGTGAGCACGAGGTAATTTCAGCACTTATAAAAGCTTGTGATATCCTACCTGTCAGGTTGTACCTGATGACGATATTAAAATCGAAACGTATCACCACCTGGCAGTTGGCTTTATTCTATAGTTAGCCCGCCCACAGCACCGTATATATCCAAAATCAACATTGGAGAGGGCACCCGGCGACATACAGATTCTGGGGGAGATTCTCTAAGAATCTCCGCCCCCCTTTGCCTCTCTTCGCAATTATAATTATCGCATATGTTCTAACATATGCGATAATTATAGCAAAGGACAGCTCTGGCGTTAAGAGCTGTCCTTTGCGGTGAGAGTCGCCGGGTCCCAGCAGGTCCTGGCGGCTCCCCCCTCCCTCACACACCCGGCGCTGCTGCTGCTGCGCCAGGCTCTCCTCCTCCCTGCACCCAGAAGAGGATCAGTGCAGGGAGGAGGTCACAGGTCCGGGCAGCACAGCTCTGTGCTGCCCGGACACAGGTGAGGAGGCAACGCAGGGCAGCGGGGGTCCGTGAATGGGCGGCGGGGGGGGTCGTTGTGGGGTGGTGGTGGGATGCGGTAGAAGCCCATTGGCTTCTATGGGGCATCGCCAGATTTTTACATCCCAAAATGCGGTAAAAACTCTGATAACAGCCTGTATACCAGTATCATCCACACTTATGGTATACAGGCCTCCAAATACTCCCTAAGCATGGAAAGAGAGGCACCACTTAACGACTTTATCCTCAAACTTCTGTGGTTTGTCTTATCAAAAAATTACTTTGTCTGCGAAGACCAATTCTACCTCCAGGTACAGGGGACCGCGATGGGGAGCACTTGTGCCCCCATGTATGGGAACCTGTACCTGGGGTGGTGGGAACGGGAGCGAGTATTCACAGAACCCCACGAGGAATATACCGAACACATTTTACTATGGTTACGGTATATAGATGACCTTCTGATTGTGTGGGAAGGGGATATTGGCATTTTCAAAGAGTTCATCAACAAACTGAATACAAACGATCTCAACCTCAAGCTGACATACCATAGCAGCCAAAAGGAGGTAGAGTATTTAGATCTTCGCATCAGTATTGAAAGTGATGGCTCAATAACTACAGATCTCTTTAGAAAAAGTACTGCCACCAACTCTCTCCTCTACAATAACAGTACTCATTTTCCTGCTGTCACCAGGGGGCTCCCGAAAGGGGAATTTTTACGCACAAAACGAAACTGTTCCCGACAAACCACCTATGATATGAGGGCAGAAGAGTTGGAATCCAGACTGAGAAACAGGGGATACAGTAGGAGATCAATCCGCAAAGCCAGAAAAGAGGTACAAGGGTACAACAGAGATCAACTACTATTACCCAAAAACAAGAAGGAAGAGGCACATGGCAAGATAAGATTCATTGGCACGTTCTGCCATTAATGGCGAGAAGTACAGAATGTGTTAAACAAGCACCTCAACGTTCTGAAAACTGACCCAGATTTGGATGAAATCCTTGGAAATAAAATTGACATTAGTTGGAGGCGTAGTGATAATTTAAGGGACATTCTAGTGCATAGCCACCTGGAAAAGGAGACCTGAGTGGTTACCACAAAGAAGGGTTCCTTTAGATGTGGTACGTGCAGTATATGCCCTCACATGATTCCGCAAAATTCCTATGTGGACAAGTTCGGAAAGACATGGAAAATCACCAACTACATTTCGTGTGACACCGCAGGGGTGATATACAACCTGGAGTGCCCCTGCGGAAAACACTATGTGGGCAAAACACGCAGACCACTCAAAAAGAGGCTGTCGGAACATCTTCTCAGTATCAAAAATGCCACCAGAGACCGCCAGAAACTGAAAACCCTCACTCCTGTAGCCAAACATTTCCTGAAACATCATGGAGGCAGTCCCAATGGCCTGAAGGCCTTTGGAATGGTAAAAGTGTAAATGGGTATCCGCAGGGATGACTGGGATAAAGAGCTTCTTAAACAAGAAACTCGTTTGATATTCCTGATGGGAACCATGTCCCCGAGAGGCCTAAATGAAGACAACAATTACACTGTATTCCTGTAAGGATTCTCTTGTTTCTTGACCATGGGCTCAGCATTTATGAATATATATTCCATTTGAGCTCTCCATTAGATATGGCCTGAAAATTTCTTTCACCAGTCACCTGGGCACACTCAGAGAAATCTACACATCACACTGCCACCCTACTTATCAGTTCCACCATTGACAGGCCTGCATGGGCCCTTTCACAATTCCCCCCTCTCCCCTCCCCGGTTTTGTTTGGTTTTTCACATTTCACTGTATTGCTGTGAGCACGTTATTTACACCTACCCATATCCCTATCTACAGATCACCTTTGTGATCTCTCTGTATATGCACAGCATAGCACAAAAAGGAACATTCACATTATTGTTTGGCAGTTGGATAATGTTGCAACATCTGTGTTTTAACTGTTACCGTGTAGTTAAAAAACACAACATTGTTACACATGTTCACAAGCACCACTACAGAACAAACCCAGATAAAAAGAAGGGACATAGATCCTGGAAGCCTCACGGTGTGAGGATTATTCCTTTTAATTTCACTATCCGTGTCATTTATGTATTTGTGTTGTATATTTCGCAGCTTTTAGAAATCAATGAATAAAAGTTATATTTTATCCAAATCTGCAGGTGCACCACACCGAGACATTCTTCCTTTCCCCCTTTCTTTGCAATCGATATTTGTTTGATTAACCATTAATGCCTATTAGGGGGCCATTTTGAAATACTTGTTGATAATTTCTGTGCGACCGGTCACCACCAAAAACCTCTTTCCTTGTTATATAGGGCAGAATTTGCTCACAATAACTCATTCCATTCCTTCTCTGGATCTATACCTTTTTATACTGTTTATTTAAGACATCCACATTGTCCAGAGTTCCATAATCTTCCTGTTACAAATTTCTCTCATTACAACAAGTCCACAAAGTTTGGTCTGAGGTACATTCTGCTATCAAAAAGCCATCTGTTCGCTATAAGAAGTCAGCAGACAGGAAGAGAAGAGCAGGACCTCCACTAAAAGTGGGTGATCGGGTTTGGTTGTCTACCAAGAATCTACGTCAACGACTTCCCTACATGAAACTCAATCCTCATTTCATTGGCCCTTATTCTATCATTTAAGTAATAATCAAGTTGCCTATAAATTAAAACTTCCCCCAGCTCTAAGAATATCCAATTCATTCCATATCTCTCTCCTAAAACCATTATGTCTAAATTGCTTTCAGAAGAAACTTCCCAAGACTCCAGTAATAAACTCCGAGAGGGGTGAAGAATTTGAGATGAAAAATCGGTACTCTTTACCTAGAACGGCGACCATCGCGACCATCGCGACCATCGAATGCACTAAAAATCGGGTGCGATGCGATGGCCACGATGGCCGCGATTTCCCATAGGGACCAATGTTAAAAATGAGATTGGACCCGATTTTAGTGTTCAATGCCTCAATGCCCGCGATTTTTACATAGGAAACAATGTTAAATGGGCCACAGAGCCCAAATAGTCACCGTGAAGTCTGAAATGGCCCCCACAATTGTTAACGCCACCCCACGATCAACGTCAACCCGAAGCGTGGCGAGCGCAGCGAGCCCGCGAGGGGCGGCGGTACACGTCCTCTGACCTTTTCATGCCCCACTATCCACGTCGGCGTGGAGTTGAGAATAGAATAGTGTGGCGAGCGCAGCGAGCCACCGTGCCCGAAGCGTGGCGAGCGCGGCGAGCCCCGCGAGGGGACGCGGATACCTTCACAGTTATACGCGTCCCCTCGCGGGCTTCACAGGTGTCCGTGGCGACGCGGACAGATACTCACAGCATTCATTTCTCTTGGCAGTGGAAATCGGCATTGCTAACGGAGTCACGGTATCGGGGGGCGGTCTCCCTGCTGTTTATACAGCTGTCGCATTTCATTTTCACTGGGGAAATTACAGCAATGGAAGTGGAAGCAATGGATCCGAGCACAGACTGTCTGGGAGGCAGTACCCTATGGAGGTAATATGTAGTGATGTATGTAACCTTTATATATATATAGATAGATAGATAGATAGATAGATAGATGTCCGGCACTCCTCTCTCCTGTAATATACCTTGCTGGGGTGGCCCCTGGGATACCCTGGCGGGATCTGTATATGGTGGATGAACAGTGGCACTCCTCAGGCTTGTTTCAGGTTAAAATTTCTTTATTGTCGCCCGTCAGTGTTTCGGGGAAAAGCTCCCCCCTAGCGATTGATCCTTGTGCCAGGGTCAACTTGACCCCCGACCCGTGGTGTACCACTCAGGGAGTTGGGTTCCTACATTGTGTGCTTTTTCTTCTCTCCGCTTCTTCTCTCTATCCCTGTGATTTTCTTCCATTGTACTTATATTATGTGTTGGATAGCTCTAGGCAATCAGACCCTAGAACACCATGGTGGCGTATATACGCTCATATAGTGTGCTTTTCTTTCCCTCCGCTCTTTCTTACTGTCCCTTTGATTTTCTTCCTTGAATATACTGTTGTTATGCCCAATGGGTTTCCATTTAGTACCAGGTGTTCCATCTGGTTTTAGTCCAGGCTGGGGTCCAGCTGAACATGAACGCTATCGCGCTCTGAGTGTGCTTTTTCTTCTCTCCGCTTTGTCTTACTGTCCCTTTGATTTTCTTTACTGTGTATGATTATGTATGAATATGTACACCTCCTCCAACATTAGTTGCTACAAGGGTGTCCTGACACATAGAGGAGCCACATGCGTATACACGCCTATAGTGTGCTTTTTCTTCTCTCCGCTTTACTCTTACTGTCCCTTTGATTTTCTTCCCAGTGTACTGTTAATATGTGATTCCATCATCCTGCGGGCAGTAATCCCTGAGTCAGTATAATTAACGCGGTAGTGGTGTGCTTGCCTCTTTCCCTTTTTCACTGTCCCTGTACATTTTCCTTATTGATGGCCCCCACAGGTCGACACACTTGGTGTCGACATAAACCCACGGGGCGTTCACCCTTTATCATAGGGAGGCCCTAGGTTTTATGCTTTTCCAGCTTAAGGTTGAATTTGACTCACCAAGCACTTCAGGTGCTTCACGTTTCACCAACACCTTGAGACCACCACAGCATAGATAAACTGTGCCCAATATCGCTTTTAGAATTTTAACATTTCCGATTTGTTTATTACTTGTATATTTGTCACATATGCATATTGCCTTATAATCACTTTGCTTTGTCATGTCATCACGCAGGCTGCGTGTTACGCTGGAGCCTTAGCGCCGCTCACCGGGTCCTATTGGATCATACAGTAACCATGGCTGCTAGTCAGCTTGCGTTCCACCTCCCCCGCCGCGTCACTTCCGGCGCTGGCAGAGCCTGAGCGTCCTATCTCCCTCTGCTGAGGCTCAGTCATCACTTCCGGTGAGACACTTCCGCCACCGCGACCCGCCGATGGAGCAGGCCAGGCCCAGCATGACACGCCGCCTCCCACCCACTCACCCCTATTTAAGGTAAGCACTATTTTGTTGTATTTTGTTCACACACACCTTGACAAAGGGGCGCTGCCCCGAAACGTTGGTTGTTCCACTGTTTGCTGAATACGGACTTTAAAAAGACCTACGAGTGCCAGTCTTTCTTCTTCTCCTACACTGTCTACTGAGACAGGCACCGGGGCCATTGACCTCAAAGAGGGAGTGCCGGACCGTATTGCGACTATATATATATATATATATATATATATATATATATATATATATATATATATACAGTATATATATTGGTATCCTCCCCAGGGATGGATGCCAGGTTGCTTGTCTGACGGTTGTTGAATTTCAAGCTGTATTGAATCCTGATGATGGTCTTTTGTAAGACCGAAACGTCACGTTACGTCGATGGTATGTCAGCTTTTTCTACTTTCATGGAATAAAACTTAAAATTACTTTTAATATGGTGAGTGCCCTTTTTTCACCTCTGATATATATATATATATATATATATATATATATATATTTTGGAAGAACCGCACTCAGTCCATGAGAGAGGGATACAGGGCGGTGCTCCACTTTAGAGGATTTTTAGGATCCCAAACATAAGATTTGTAGAGAGGCAGGCACTCACCAACACTGAGAGTTTTGTGCAAAAGCAAGGTAGTCTTTATTCGTCACATCAGGGACATCAAATAGGCATCGACGTTTCGACCCACAACAGGGGTCTTTGTCAAGATCAGCAACATGGGTACACCAGACAAGATATACAGCTAACCCACTGACCGGCTATTTATGGCTTGCACCCTCATTAGTTGTCACCACCCACTCACCTGTGGAGGTCTAATGGGAAGCACTGAGATCACTGGTTTATATTAAAGCCACACTTACCATTCTATCAGGGCAGGGGGATATACCAGCGTTAGTCACCATAATAAATTATCATGGTCCAAAAAGGCAAAGAAAAGCCTGTAATAGCTTAATTAGATAGCGTGCGCTGGAAACGGAAGTAGCGTGCGTTCCATAGCTTTGGAACGCACCTCCTGACCGGAAGTGGTCATCCTCAGTGTCTAAACGCCCCCAGGCAGTGTAGCGCATTCACAGCTGCCGCTGAACCAGGAAATGGAATGCGTTCCACCCAGCTGGAACGCAAACAGGAAGTAACAAGCGGAGATAACAGTTTATATCATAGAACCTTAATTTCTCATGATCAATCTCAAGCCATATATAGTGCAGGTCAGCAGGTCACTTGCATTTACAATTCATTAATTAAAACCACTAATGTATAGAAAAAAACAATAATATAAGAAAATGAAAAAAGTGAGAAAATGAAAAAATGAAAGAATATAGAAATAAAAATTACATAATCTAATACATGTAAAAAAGAGAAAAAATAAGAAATACACCACAAACATTTATTGCACTACCCCCCAGTCCATTGCTTCTCACGCTCATGAAGCCCTCTACAGAAATACGTTATAGGCATTATGCTCATTTAAACCCCTTGGGACAAGTGTCCCCAATTCAAAAATCCATCTCGCCTCCTTTCTTTGTAGCACCTTTTCCCGATCCCCGCCACGTTTTAATGGTGGCACATGGTCTATCAGCATGCATTTAAGACTTGCTACGGAGTGTCCCATCTGGCAGAAGTGCCTCGCAACTGGTTTATCCGATTTTTTATTCTCCAGTGCTTGTCTTATCGATAAGCGGTGGTTTGCCATTCTGTCTCTGAATGATCTCGTGGTTAAACCAACGTAATAGAGTCCACAAGGACAGATTAAGATGTAGATCACATACGATGAGGTACAAGTAATTCGATGTTTAATCGATATTTGTTTTCCACTATGTGGATGCGAAAAGGACCGTCCCACCAACATGGAACGACAGGTTGTGCAATCAGCACATCTCACACAACCCAATCTCTGTGATGGTAGCCAGGTTGTAGTGGCCATCTTGGGTTGTCTGGTTGGACACATAAGCAATTGCTTGAGGTTAGGTCCACGTCTGTATGAGAACATAGGTGGTTTCATTAGGCAATTCAATAAACTCAGAGTGGTCAAATAGGACCTTTTCGGCCTCATCATCTGTTAATGAAATCAGAGTATTCTGTGCCCTCTCAAGGGTGGCATCATCAAGCATTGAGATTGCATTTTGCGACATCATAGATGCACTAGAGAGTACGTACAAACTACACACACCAAAAATGAAATAAAAAAGACAAGAAAATCAACTTAGAAAAATATTTAAAGTAACAAAACTGGAGTGGCAACTGAGACTAGATTATCTAGGCATGCTAAAGCGAAGAGTTCTCACCCAATCAATGTATGGGGTAGCGCAGTTCCCAATAAAACAGGGGATACACCCCTTCAATAAAGCTGTATATTTGTCATGTTGTAGAGCCATCAAACGAAGATTAAAATATCCAGTATCATCAATCATCTGTAGCAATATTCTGGGTCGGTGCTGGAACAGGGAAATACATGAAATAAATTCAGGCACTCCATATATATTTTGGAAGAATGGACAGTTGTGCTCCACATTATTCCGTAAAGAAACGGACAGAAACTCCCTCCTACATTCTACCAGTCATCATCCGAGCACCTTAAAAGAGAGTCTCCCGATCTCACAATTCATGAGGGTACTAAGAAATAACACCTCAAGTCACAATACTACCATGCAGATTGACGAGATGCGTCAGCGTTTCCTGGATAGAGGTTACACATTGGCAACGATTGAGAGGTGCCTGTATAAGGCCAAGAAAAGGCACTATATCGCTGAGAGTAAGGTTACAAAGCGATTGGAGGCAGGGAGAATGATATTCCCATCAACCTACAATACTGCCTCTAAGGACATTGAGCGATCTGTTAAGAAGCATTGGTCCCTAATCACGTCTGATGCAAAGATGAAGGGGATAAATAAAAAACCACCTATGTTCTCATACAGACGTGGACCTAACCTCAAGCAATTGCTTATGTGTCCAACCAGACAACCCAAGATGGCCACTACAACCTGGCTACCATCACAGAGATTGGGTTGTGTGAGATGTGCTGATTGCACAACCTGTCGTTCCATGTTGGTGGGACGGTCCTTTTCGCATCCACATAGTGGAAAACAAATATCGATTAAACATCGAATTACTTGTACCTCATCGTATGTGATCTACATCTTAATCTGTCCTTGTGGACTCTATTACGTTGGTTTAACCACGAGATCATTCAGAGACAGAATGGCAAACCACCGCTTATCGATAAGACAAGCACTGGAGAATAAAAAATCGGATAAACCAGTTGCGAGGCACTTCTGCCAGATGGGACACTCCGTAGCAAGTCTTAAATGCATGCTGATAGACCATGTGCCACCATTAAAACGTGGCGGGGATCGGGAAAAGGTGCTACAAAGAAAGGAGGCGAGATGGATTTTTGAATTGGGGACACTTGTCCCAAGGGGTTTAAATGAGCATAATGCCTATAACGTATTTCTGTAGAGGGCTTCATGAGCGTGAGAAGCAATGGACTGGGGGGTAGTGCAATAAATGTTTGTGGTGTATTTCTTATTTTTTCTCTTTTTTACATGTATTAGATTATGTAATTTTTATTTCTATATTCTTTCATTTTTTCATTTTCTCACTTTTTTCATTTTCTTATATTATTGTTTTTTTCTATACATTAGTGGTTTTAATTAATGAATTGTAAATGCAAGTGACCTGCTGACCTGCACTATATATGGCTTGAGATTGATCATGAGAAATTAAGGTTCTATGATATAAACTGTTATCTCCGCTTGTTACTTCCTGTTTGCGTTCCAGCTGGGTGGAACGCATTCCATTTCCTGGTTCAGCGGCAGCTGTGAATGCGCTACACTGCCTGGGGGCGTTTAGACACTGAGGATGACCACTTCCGGTCAGGAGGTGCGTTCCAAAGCTATGGAACGCACGCTACTTCCGTTTCCAGCGCACGCTATCTAATTAAGCTATTACAGGCTTTTCTTTGCCTTTTTGGACCATGATAATTTATTATGGTGCCTAACGCTGGTATATCCCCCTGCCCTGATAGAATGGTAAGTGTGGCTTTAATATAAACCAGTGATCTCAGTGCTTCCCATTAGACCTCCACAGGTGAGTGGGTGGTGACAACTAATGAGGGTGCAAGCCATAAATAGCCGGTCAGTGGGTTAGCTGTATATCTTGTCTGGTGTACCCATGTTGCTGATCTTGACAAAGACCCCTGTTGTGGGTCGAAACGTCGATGCCTATTTGATGTCCCTGATGTGACGAATAAAGACTACCTTGCTTTTGCACAAAACTCTCAGTGTTGGTGAGTGCCTGCCTCTCTACAAATCTTATATATATATATATATATACACACATATAAGGCACTCCTTATTTAAACTGCTACATACCTGGGTGCCTTCCCGAGGCTGTAACAGTCTGTACAGTGCAACACTGTGGTGCTTTAATAAGATTATTCATCAGGAATACAAATAATACAAAACAGCCTACCTTAAGTAAGGAGGACCACTAGTGACAGCACCCAGCGCTTGGCGGGTCCCACAGTCATGACATCACCAACACTGCCTATGGACCTGTGTCGCACCATGGACCGCAGGGTCTGTATCACACTATGGACCGCAGCGCCTGTCTCGCAACATGGACCGCAGCGCATGTGTCGCACCATGGACCGCAGCGCCTGTCTCGCACCATGGACCTCAGAGCCTGTGTCGCACCGTGGACCGCAGCGCCTGTGTCGCACCGTGGACCGCAGCGCCTGTGTCACACTGTGGACCGCAGCGCCTGTGTCGCACCGTGGACCGCAGCACTTGTGTCGCACCGTGGACCGCAGCGCCTGTGTCGCACCGTGGACCGCAGCACCTGTGTCGCACCGTGGACCGCAGCGCCTGTGTCGCACCGTGGACCGCAGCGCCTGTGTCGCACCGTGGACCGCAGCGCCTGTGTCGCACCGTGGACCGCAGCGCCTGTGTCGCACTGTGGACCGCAGCGCCTGTGTCGCACCTTGGACCACAGTGCTGGAGTCCAGCCTCACATCCTCTCACTCCCGCAGCTTCCACCAAGTGAAGAGGGCAGCGCAGCGGACCAGGAGGCAGTGTTAGCGGGACTTCAGGCTTCAGCAGGTAGGCATCAGCGGGGCTCCTGGGCGGCATCATCGTCAGGGCTCCATGGCGGCATTCTGCGGCATCTTCAGTCGCTCAGAAGGCCCTGCTCATCCCTGCTTGACACATATTTGAGATGTGCAGGAGCTTTTAAACGACTGCACTGAATTTACTGGCGGGTCCGTAATGCAATTTCAGGCATTTTCTGAGTGATTTATTCAAATTACCGCAAATCTCCAGAAAATGATTCGAGACACTATGGGTTTTTAGGCCCTTTATGATGTTATACAAGTGTTCCGCGAATCTAATTTTTGCTTTTACGTTTGGTCTGTCTTATGTATTGAAGCCCACATTGGCACTCCAATAAATAAATGACTCGCAAGAAAGATGATCCTTTATTTTGAATTATTTTCCGGTTTGATTGGATTTGAAGCTGTTTATTGATTTTGTTGTTCTTTTATTGTTTTTACAAGCTTTACAGTTCAGGCATCTAAATTATCCTTTATTTTGTGTGATACTATCTTGGACTTGGTTTCTTGTAAAACTAGAAACTAGTTGTTGTTTTATATTTTGTGCCTTCCTGTAAATTATTTTTGGCTTTTCTGGTAATGCTGGTTAATTTACAGGAAGGCAAAAAATATAAAACAACAACTAGTTACCAAACATAAAGCAAAAATTTGATTTGCGGAATTAGATTTGTATAGGGCCTAAAAACCCATAGTGTCTCAAATCATTTTCTGGAGAAACATGACAAAAATCCAACAGGTCTTCAATGCACAGTTATACAGAAAGTGAAGCAAAACTGGCGCGGAGTAGACCTTGTAACACAGCTTAGAAGAACAGAGACCAAATGGATCTATGAAATGAAAACAATGGATCCAAGAGGTCTCAATATAGATATAGAATTAAACGCCTTTTTATAAATATCTATATGAGTGGTACCCTTTTATCAAACTTATTATCTAATAAAAACCTTGAGAAAGTCTAGGATTCAATTTTTAAAATCAATAAAAAACTTGAATAAAATCAGCAAGATGAAGGAAACATGTGCTTCCCACTCTTTTCCACAACTTCCGGCAGTCAACTTCCGATTTTTTCAATAAAGTTTTACCTATAAAAGTACAAACGTGCTCACAACGAAAATATCCTTGAAAAAGTGCGCCCAGTCGCATGAAACGCGTTAGTCACTATTCCCCAACCTCCACCTTCAGCGGCACGCCGTCCCCACCACCCGTAGTAACCTCGAGCGACCCGCCGCCAGAACTTCCGGCGACTTCCGGTATCGGCAGAGACGGAAGATCAGTGCAGCGGCTGCCACGGATGCGTGGTCCAGCCCTTCCTTCCAGCAAGTCACCGTCTCCTCTCCGCTCAAATACCATAGATCACCACGGAAGACCCAGCACGCAGGTACACAGGGCAAGATAGGGACAGTGCCGCACGGAGCAATTTGTTCTTAAGTCAAAACACCAATTCCCCAAAAGGGTGTAAACATTGTTGTTTTTTTTATATAATCTTCCTTTACAGGTACCACTCATTATTATATATCACCTAGCACCGCATGATATTTTATTATTTAACCAACAATAGTGCTCTTCTTTTTTCTATCATTACCAATTTATTATAAGAGCTGCTGTAAAAAGGTTAGCGCAGAACCACAAAAACCAAACATATAGCACCGACCCCAAGTATAACATAACACCCAACCCCAGGTATTATATAGCACCAACCCCAGGTATTATATATAATCAACCCCAGATATTACATAACACACAACCCCAAGTATTATATAGCACCAACCCCAGGTATTACATAACACCCAACCCCAAGTAGTACATAGCACTAACCCAAGGTATCATATAGCACCGACCCCCAGTATTACATAACACCAACCCCAGGTATTATATAGCACCCAAACCCAAGTATTATATAGCACCAACCCCAGGTATTATATACAGTATAATCAACCCCAGATATTACATAACACACAACCCCAAGTATTACATAGCACCAACCCCAGGTATTATATAGCACTAACCCAAGGTATCATATAGCACCGACCCCCAGTATTACATAACACCAACCCCAGGTATTATATAGCACCCAAACCCAAGTATTATATAGCACCAACCCCAGGTATTACATAACACCCAACCCCAAGTATTACATAGCACCAACCCAAGGTATCATACCCCAGGTATTATATAGCACCAACACAACGTATCATGTAGCACCGACCCCCAGTATTACATAACACCAACCCCAGGTATTATATAGCACCCAAACCCAAGTATTATATAGCACCAACCCCAGGTATTATATACAGTATAATCAACCCCAGATATTACATAACACACAACCCCAAGTATTATATAGCACCAACCCCAGGTATTACATAACACCCAACCCCAAGTATTACATAGCACCAACCCAAGGTATCATACCCCAGGTATTATATAGCACCAACACAACGTATCATATAGCACCGACCCCAAGTATTACATAACACCCAACCCCAGGTATTATATAGCACCAACCCCAAGATATTATATAGCACAAGCCTCAAGTATTACATAACACCAACCCCAGGTATTACATAGCACCCAACCCCAAGTATTATATAGCACCAACCCCAGGTATTATATATAATCAACCCCAGATATTACATAACACCCAACCCCAGGTATTATATAGCACCAACCCCAGGTATTATATAGCACCAACCCCAAGTATTACAAAGAACCCAACCCCAGATATTACATAGCACCAACCCCAGATATTAAATAGCACCAACCCCAAGAATGATATAGCACCAATCCCAAGTATTATATAGCACCAGCCCCAGGTATAATATAGCACCAGCCCCAGGTATTATATATAATCAAGCCCAGATATTACATAACACCCAACCCCAGGTATTATATAGCACCAACCCCAGGTATTATATATAATCAAGCCCAGGTATTATATAGCACCAACACAACATATCATATAGCACTGACCCCAAGTATTACATAACACCAACCCCAGGTATTATATAGCACCCAACCCCAAGTATTATATAGCACCAACCCCAGGTATTATATACAGTATAATCAACCCCAGATATTACATAACACACAACCCCAAGTATTATATAGCACCAACCCCAGGTATTACATAACACCCAACCCCAAGTATTACATAGCACCAACCCAAGGTATCATATAGCACCAACCCCAGGTATTATATAGCACCAACACAACGTATCATATAGCACCGACCCCAAGTATTACATAACACCCAACCCCAGGTATTATATCACCAACCCCAAGATATTATATAGCACAAGCCTCAAGTATTACATAACACCAACCCCAGGTATTACATAGCACCCAACCCCAAGTATTATATAGCACCAACCCCAGGTATTATATATAATCAACCCCAGATATTACATAACACCCAACCCCAGGTATTATATAGCACGAACCCCAGGTATTATATAGCACCAACCCCAAGTATTACAAAGAACCCAACCCCAGATATTACATAGCACCAACCCCAGATATTAAATAGCACCAACCTCAATAATTATATGGCACCAATCCCAAGTATTATATAGCACCAGCCCCAGGTATTATATAGCACCATCCCCAGGTATTATATATAATCAAGCCCAGATATTACATAAAACCCAACCCCAGGTATTACATATAATCCAACCCCAGATATTACATAGCACCAACCCCAGGTATTATATAGCACCAACCCAAGGTATTATATAGCACCAGCCTCAAGTATTACATAACACCCAACCCTAAGTATTTATTTATTTACTAGCTGACCCACCCGGTGTTGCCCGGGAAAACCTTGGGGTTTTTAGAATTTCCAGAATTGCTGTAAAATGTCATCAAATGCTGTGCCAGAGGGCCAAGATTGTAATTTGTGAAAACCTCCACCATAATGTTAGAATGTGTTTGCATTGATACTCTATGCCAGCAATGAAATCAGGTTTAATGTTGTTGTTTGAAACACAACGCTCCTGACTTGATAGCTTGTGTGTGTTGATGAATTCCACATCCACTCCTGAGATTTAGCACCGATGATGCATTTTGTGTGTGTGTGTGTGTGTTTGTGTGTGTTGTACTGTTTTTGTGTGTGCTGTAGTGTATGTGGGTGTGTGTGCTGTGTGTGGTGTTGTGTGTATCTGTTGTGTGTATCTGCGCTACGTATATATATATATATATATATATATATATATGTGTGTGTGCAGTGGTTGAGGTGGAAATTTTGAAGTGGGGGTATGGGAAACTGAAGGCTGAAGTTATGTGCACACTCCAGAAAAAGAGGGTGCCGCCACCCAAAAGGGGGCATGTCCTTGAGTGTAGTGTGAAATTTGCTATAAATAAATAATTTGTAATAAAAATTACTCGGCGCTTGTTTGTATGAGCAAGGACAAAACGAGGGTTACAGCAACGTGGGAATGATACCTTAAAGGTATGGGGTAGAATAGTAGGAAGAATAAAGATATGATAAAACATAAAAATATATATATATATATATATATATATATATATATATATATATATATATTGTAAGACAGTGGCAGGGAAAGTCATAGATGGCAGGTACCTTTCCCCTAGAATCCTGTCTTATGGCATATAGACTGCAGGCTGTTTCAATCTGTGTGGTAAGCTCCGGCTTACAAAGGGTGTTCTGTCCTGGGCTGGTAATCAGGAGAGCACCTGATTCTTTAAAAAGGAGTCAGCCCTCTCCATAGCTCTCTCTCTCTCCCTGAGTGTTGGAGGCAGTAAGCTGCTGCTAGAGAGAGACAAGGCTGTAAGTACTGAGTTACTTGATCTATATCTGCTGTGTGTGTCCAGTGTCACATAGTGTGGCCCTGGTATAGAGAGGGACGTTTATTCTGTTTAGTTAGAGCTCAGACGAGCAGGTTTTATTTTCTGTTTTGCCTGAAGTGTAAAGGCTGTTTTTTAGTTTCTTGCTCTGAGTGCTGCAATAAACTCAGGCAAGCCCTGTTTTGGACCCAAGCCGTGATGTCACTGTCTAAGTCTGTGCCAAATCCTCACCTGTGCCTACCCGTTTTGATGCTAAAACCCCACATATGGTGGAGAATGCGGGCAAGCATCTCACTTAAAGAGACATACATCGAACTATAGGACTTTTGCTACAGCAAGCTGGAAGTTGTTGCTAAAGGCAACCAGCCACAAGTGAGTGTCTGGAGTGCGCTGATACTTGTATGTCCTGGCTGAAGGCTGCTGTAACCCTGCAACAGGAGACTGTTAAAATGGAGGACCTTTTAAAACACTTGGTGCAGGCAAATGAGTTGCAGCGGCAGGCCAACGCACATCAGCAAAAGGTGCATGAGGAGGCCATGCGTGCCCAGGCTGAAACCAATGTTTTGCTGCTTGAATCCAACAGACAAGCCTTAAAGGAACAGCAGCAAACTAATCTGCAATTACAAGAGCAAATACAGAATGTGGCTAAGAGTGTGGCGCAGAGTGTGCAAACACCCCAACCCTTGCTTCCAACCACACGGGCTGCAGTACAGAAATCTCTGCAAAAGATGACTCTCACGGATGATGTAGAGGCCTATCTTGCGGTGTTTGAACGTGTAGCAGAGCGTGAACAGTTACCCGTGGATCAATGGGCAGGTGTGGTAGCGCCTTTTCTAACTGGAGAACCACAAAAGGCGTATTTTGATCTGAGTGAGCAGGATGCTAAGGTCTACGCGAAACTTAAGGGAGAGATCCTTGCTCGCTTAGGCGTAAACATGAGTGTGCGTGCCCGGAAGGTGCATAACTGGACTTTTTCTGAACAGTTACCTGCGCGGTCCCAAATGTATGACCTGGTCCACCTGGTAAGGAAGTGGCTACAGCCAGAGGAGTCTACACCAGCGCAGATCGTGGAGAGAGTCGTGCTGGACAAGTATCTTTGTTCCTTACCTCCAAAGGTTCAGCGCTGGGTCGGTCAGGGCGACCCTAATGATGCCGAGGGGCTTGTCAACTTGGTTGAGAGGTACAGAGCTACTGAAAATCGAATCCAAGAAGTGCCTCCTGGACATTCCACCCTCAAGAACAGCAAATCGGCCGGATCATCTGGTAAGACTGTTCCGTTTACTAGAGGGGTGAATAATGTTGTAAAGGGAGGTGGCCTAGATGGGGAACAAACAGTGGAGAGGCGTTCCCAAGGGACAGTAGGGTCTAAACCTGGGTCGCAAAAAGACTGGGGCCGCATAAAGTGTTGGCGTTGTCATGGACCTGGGCATATTGCTGCCAATTGCCCCCTTACTTCTGAGCCAATGGAGTGTGATACAGCCAGGCGAAGCTCTTTACATGCACGTTCTGTTTTCTCTGCTGAGACTGTGTCAGAAACTGGACAGCAAATATGTCATGTAAAGGTGGATGGTTATCCCGGGAGTGCTCTACTGGACTCTGGGAGTTTAGTAACTCTCATCCATGCCAGCTTGGTAGACCCTGGGACACTCACAGGACGTTACATAGGGGTCTTGTGCATACATGGGGACACCAAGGAGTATCCCACAGCTTTAGTCCAGCTAAAGTGTACTCGTGGAACTGTCTCCCATGAAGTGGGCGTGGTAGAGACCCTGATGCATAGTGTGATCCTGGGAAGAGACTTCCCATTGTTCTGGGACTTGTGGAAACAGAATGTACACTGCACTAGAAATGCTGTTAATAATGAGAATGTGTGCCCTGTGATTAGCCCTGAGCCTTTTGATCAGGATACTGAGGTTCAAACGGTAGGGGTGACCACTTTTGAATCTGACAGTTTTCCCCTAGCTGTTCTTGCAGGTGAAGCTGAGGAGCAGGAAGAAGCGTGTGACATGCCTGAGCTAGAGATGTCACGTGATAATTTTGGGACTGCTCAACTTAGAGATCCCACCTTATTAAGAGCTAGAGAAAATCCTAAAGTCATAAATGGTGAGCCCCAATACCCCAATGCTGACAAAGAGTTCCCATATATGGCCATTAACCAGGATCTACTGTATCGGGTAGATAAAATCCGTGGGGAGATAGTTAAGCAGCTGGCGGTGCCCCGGCCATACCGTAGAATGGTCTTAGACCTTGCTCACAAACACGCGATGGGAGGACACTTAGGTACTGAAAAGACCACACAACGCGTGTTGCAACGGTTTTACTGGCCCGGGGTTCACCGCGCAGTAGAAGACTACTGCAAGTCCTGCCCTGACTGTCAGCTGACGGCTCCCATGACACATTTTAGAAGTCCCCTGGTTCCGTTACCTATTATTGAAGTGCCCTTTGACAAGATTGCAATGGACCTGGTCGGCCCTTTGGTAAAATCCTCAAGGGGATTTCAGTATATTCTCGTGGTGTTGGATTACGCCACTCGTTACCCTGAGGCTATTCCTTTGCGGAATACCTCTTCAAAGTCCATAGCAAAAGAGCTCTTCAACATGTTTACCCGTACCGGCATACCCAAAGAGATCCTTACCGATCAAGGAACCCCCTTCATGTCTAAAGTAATGAAAGAGTTGTGTAAACTATTGAAAATTAAGCATCTACGTACATCGGTGTATCACCCACAAACTGACGGTCTTGTTGAAAGGTTTAATAAAACATTAAAGGGGATGTTGAAGAGGGTAGTGAGCAAAGATGGGAAGGACTGGGACTGTCTTCTGCCTTATTTGATGTTTGCGGTCCGTGAGGTGCCCCAATCATCCACAGGTTTTTCCCCTTTTGAGCTAGTATATGGCAGACATCCCCGTGGACTGCTTGATATAGCAAAGGAAACTTGGGAACAGGAGACTACACCCTACAAGAGTGTCATTGAGCATATTTCTCTTATGCAAGACAGAATTGCTGCGGTCATGCCTATAGTCAGGGAACACTTAGAGCAGTCCCAAGAATCACAACGTCGAGTGTATAACAGGTCAGCCAGGGTAAGAAGCTTTAACCCAGGTGACCGCGTGTTGGTATTAGTACCCACCGTAGAAAGCAAATTTCTTGCTAAGTGGCAAGGGCCTTATGAGATCATCGAAAAAGTGGGAAGTGTAAATTATAAAGTGTATCAACCAGGTAAACGGAAGCCAGTTGTACCATGTGAACTTAATTAAACCCTGGAAAGACAGAGAGACTCTGACAGCTGTAAGTGCCCCCTCTAGTGATAGCCCAGAGGTGCGGGTGTCAGAGACCCTGTCCAAATCCCAGAAGCAGGAAACTAAAGAGTTAGTACAAAGGAATTATGATGTGTTCTCAGAACTTCCAGGGCGCACCACAGCCATAAAACATGACATTGTCACCGAACCTGGAGTTCGGGTACGCTTAAAACCCTATAGAGTACCAGAAGCGCGTAGAGAGGCCATATCTGGGGAGGTCCAGAAAATGTTAGACCTTGGGGTTATCGAGGAGTCTAAAAGTGAGTGGTCAAGCCCGATTGTGTTAATTCCAAAACCAGATGGCTCATTGCGCTTCTGTAATGACTTCCGGAAGCTGAACGAGGTATCAAAATTTGATGCCTACCCAATGCCAAGAGTTGATGAGTTAATTGAAAGACTTGGTCATGCTAGGTATTTCTCTACCCTCGACTTAACTAAAGGTTACTGGCAAGTACCTCTTACCGATAGTGCCAAAGAGAAAACAGCGTTTGTCACCCCCGATGGTCTGTTTCAATATCTTTGTTTGCCTTTTGGGTTGCATGGGGCTCCAGCAACTTTTCAAAGGTTGATGGACATTGTTCTTAAACCCCATCGTCAGTATGCCTCGGCATATCTAGACGACATCATCATTTTTAGTGATGACTGGAAGAGTCATTTACCCAAAGTCCAGGCGGTGTTGAATTCCCTCAGAGAGGCGGGGTTGACAGCGAACCCAAAAAAGTGTACTTTAGGCCTCGAGGAGGCACGTTACCTGGGGTATGTTATCGGGAGAGGTATAATAAAGCCGCAAATAAATAAAGTGGAGGCTATCCAAGACTGGCCTCGTCCTTCGACAAAAAAACAAGTCAGGGCTTTTTTGGGAATTCTGGGGTATTACCGTAGGTTTATTCCCCAGTTTGCAACCATGGCAGCGCCCCTAACCGATCTTACCAAAGGAGGTAAGGCAGTTATGGTCAGCTGGAACCCAGAGGCTGAAAGGGCATTCCAAGAATTAAAAGTGGCCCTTTGTAATCAACCAGTCCTGATCACTCCGGATTTTAAAAAAGAGTTTGTCGTACAGACTGATGCTTCTGATGTGGGACTAGGTGCTGTCCTCTCCCAAGAAGTTGGTGGAGAGGAACACCCGGTAACATATTTGAGCAGGAAGCTCACACCTGCGGAGAGAAACTACAGTATAGTCGAGCGGGAGTGCTTAGCAATCAAGTGGGCCCTTGAATCCCTAAAGTACTATCTCTTAGGACGCTCCTTTAGATTAATCACGGACCACTCCCCACTTACATGGATGTACCAAGCCAAAGAGAGAAATGCAAGGGTCACGAGATGGTTTCTCAATTTGCAAAATTTCAAATTTACAGTGGAACACAGAGCAGGAAGGCTTCAGGGTAATGCCGATGCCCTATCCCGAACATACTGCCAGTTGGCAGACAGTGTCCGACCCCATAGGTTCGAACAGAGGGGGAGGGTATGTAAGACAGTGGCAGGGAAAGTCATAGATGGCAGGTACCTTTCCCCTAGAATCCTGTCTTATGGCATATAGACTGCAGGCTGTTTCAATCTGTGTGGTAAGCTCCGGCTTACAAAGGGTGTTCTGTCCTGGGCTGGTAATCAGGAGAGCACCTGATTCTTTAAAAAGGAGTCAGCCCTCTCCATAGCTCTCTCTCTCTCCCTGGGTGTTGGAGGCAGTAAGCTGCTGCTAGAGAGAGACAAGGCTGTAAGTACTGAGTTACTTGATCTATATCTGCTGTGTGTGTCCAGTGTCACATAGTGTGGCCCTGGTATAGAGAGGGACGTTTATTCTGTTTAGTTAGAGCTCAGACGAGCAGGTTTTATTTTTCTGTTTTGCCTGAAGTGTAAAGGCTGTTTTTTAGTTTCTTGCTCTGAGTGCTGCAATAAACTCAGGCAAGCCCTGTTTTGGACCCAAGCCGTGATGTCACTGTCTAAGTCTGTGCCAAATCCTCACCTGTGCCTACCCGTTTTGATGCTAAAACCCCACAATATATATAAATAAAATATAAAAAATAATAAAAAATTATAAAAGAAAAATAAATATAAATGTGCAGCAAATATGTTACAGCTCTTTTTAGAGAGATACTGAGGGGGTCCCGGTGGGAGCTGACTATCTAGCCCTAGAATCTACCTGAGTTCCAATGACTTGTGAACAACAGGCGTCTCATTGCGGCATGTGAGCCGGTCAGCGGTTCCTGGCTTGTAGCTGCGGATTCAGATAACGTCACTGCAAACTCCAGCTTTTGCTTCGTTGGGCTTCGGAAGGCAGCGGTGTCTTCTCCACGGGTCCCTGTTCCTTCTGCCAACGCGTATCGCATCTGTTGGATGCTTTTTCAAGGATGGTTTTGTTTAAAATGACTTTCTTTTTTATAGCAACTTTATTGTTAAAAACGGAAGCAGGGCAGGTGCTAGGGTGTCCGGCTCCCTCCTGCAAACCATAAATTTTGCGCCCTTTCACATTGCCATTGCAACAAGCTGCAGCCCGATTGTGGGAGCATATGCAACATGCGATCCTATGGAGGATCTCTGGTACATGTACATGTATGCGTACACCATCTCAGTGCTGTGTCCGCAAAATGTTGTAGGAACCAAAAGTGCCCATACACGCTGCGAGAATCACATACGTTATGGGCTAGATCGCATCGCACGGCATGCATGCAATGTGTGCGCGATGCAATCCGAAAGCAGTACAAAAAGTACTTTTTGCACTGTGCGATGCCCGCAGGAGTGCACATCGCATCGCACGCTGCTATCGCAGTGTGTATTGCCACCTTTACGCACATAACCCAGCCCATTATTTTAAAAGTGTCTAAAGGAATAGAAAAAAAAATCTACAATTATTAAAAAAATTGTTATCAACATGTATAATAAAAGACTCACTGTTCTTTTGCTGTTTAACTCTTGTGCAGTCCCTCCTCTTCTATCTGCGTAGGCAGGATGCTGAGGACGGCACACTGAGAAGAGGGAAGGAAGGGGAGGCGGCGCTGCTGTCAATTGATTGACAGGTGCAGGGAGCAATGGGTAGGGGGTGGATCCGGGTATTCACAGACAGCGCTACATGCCTCAGCGCAAGTGTCTGTGAGGAAGAGGGGGCAGGTCGCAGGAGGAGGACAGTGTGTGCGCGGTGCAGGGAGCTGCTCAGCTTCTCCATACTGCCGCCAGATGTCAGACAGGCGCTGCGGGCGGCATGCAGGCTGTCTGCACTCGCGATGCAGGGAGCAAATATTTATACTGCCGCCCGCGAGCGGCGTGCAGGATGCAGTGACAGTGAGGGCTGAGGCAGCTTTAGCAGAGCAGGGAGGTATACAGCGCCTTTTCAGCATGGTGCCTCCCTGCTTTGCTTTGCAGGAGCTGCTGAGAGGGTAGCGCCGACCCTGAACGGAAGTGTTAAAAAACCTTTTAAAAGTCTTTACTTTCGGCGTCAACCTCATGGTTTCTTCAGATAGGTTAAAACGGAGTACTTTTCCCTTTGAATTTGTTGCACAAAAAAATTAATATAAATAAGAAGAAAATAATAATAAAAATAAATAAATTAAGAATAAAAAAATATATATAAAAAATAAAAATATACCGTATCTACTCGAGTATAAGTTGACCCAAATATAAGCCGAGGCACCAAATTTTACAACTAAAAAACTGGGAAAACTTATTGACTCAAGTGGGACCCTCACTTGAGTATAAGCCGGGGGGGGGGGGGGGGGGGGGGGCTTATAAAGTAGGCTTATACTCGAGTATATATGGTAAATAAAAATGAAAATGAGAAAGGAGCAAGTAAGCGGGATTGAAAAAGGAGTTATGTGGGAACGGGACAACATATATGTGAAGAGCAAGTTTGATATTTTGTTAATCGGAGCAGGTTCAAAATTGTCTATATTTAAATCCTTAGGTTCTGGGGTATCCGGCAGAAAGATCCATTTTGTTTCCGGTTTTTTTAATATAGAGAACAGGTCCGCTCCTCTCCAATGTGATGTGATGTTCTGTAATCCTATGAATTTGAGGTCATTGGGATCTTTATTGTGTTTTTCTAGAAAGTGCGCTGAAACGCTGTGAGTTTTTAGTCCTTTTTTAATGTTATATAGGTGTTCTGCAATCCTGATTTTTAATCTTCTTTTCATTTGGCCTACATACTGTATTGGAGGCCACAGGAACATTCTAAAAGGTATATAGTGCCTTCTGTTTCGCATGAGCAGTAGTTTTTTACTTAAAACTTTCTTTTATTCTGATTTGAAGAGAAAGATTTTATTGGTTTAGTGGTGGTTTGTTGATTTTTACAGCCCTTGCATTTTGTGCAGTGGACGAATCCTTTTGTTGTTTTTTCTTTGTTCCTTGGATGGGTAGGTAGCTGCTTGTTAATGTCTGTTTGAGGATTTTTGCTTTCCGATACACGATTTTTGGTTTGGCTGGTAACATTTTACGTAGTTGTTCATCTAACATTAAGATATGCCAGTGTTGGTTTAGTGTCTTTTCAATGTTTTTATGGTTGCTGCTGTATTTCGTGATAAAGGTGACAGGCATTTCCTTTTGTGTTTTTGGTTTGTAATTGATAAGTTTGTTTCTTATAGTGCTTTTGTTATATCAATCTGTTCTTTGAGAAAGTCTTCTTTGTATCCCTTTTGTAGAAATTTCACCTCTAGGTCTCTGCTTTGTACTGCGAAGGTATCTTCACTACAGTTTCTTCTGAGGCGTCGGAATTGTCCGCCCGGAATGTTGTTTCTCCATTGAAGGTGGTGGTTGCTATTGTAAGCCAGCATATTATTGCCGTTCACAGTTTTGATGTGGATTCTGGTTTGAATCTTATTGTCTTTAGTGTAGATATCTAGGTCAAGAAAGACCACCATGTCTTTGCTGTGGCTTGTTGTAAATTCTAGGTTTAATGTGTTCTTCTTCATGTATTCTTTGAATTCAAGCAGTTCTTCTTCAGTGCCGTTCCAAATAAAAAAGAGGTCGTCTATATACCTTTTCCAGCATTTGATTTTTCCAAGATATGGATCGTTTGTCCATATTTTGGTGTCCTCCCACCAAGACACAAATAAGTTTGCGTAACTTGGCGCGAAGGATGTTCCCATCGCGGTTCCCTGTTCTTGATTACAGAAACCACCATTGTACCAGAAATAGTTATGTCTTAGTATGAAATCTATACCCAGAAAGTTAATTTGTTTATTTGAGATATCGGATTGTTCTGTGAGATAATGGTGTGTTGCCTCACAGCCTGCATCGTGATTTATTACTGTATAAAGTGATTTAATGTCACTGCTGCATAGCGTGCATTGGCCATCCTGGGGGTTTTTCTTGATCTTTTGTGTATCTTTGGTAGGTGGTAGAAAGTTGGAATTTTTGGAAATTCTATGAAAATGTAGTCAAATTCTTTCTGAGTGGTGATGCCCATTTCAAGGCCTTCTTGTAGTTGTTGATATAGAAGATGTTTGTATTCTGTTGTGGGGTCATGGTCTAGTCTGCTGTATGTATTTATGTGTTATAACAATTTTTCAGCTTCTTTTTCATACTTTTCTTTGTCTTGAATGACCACTCCTCCTCCCTTGTCCGCTGATTTTATTACTATCGTTGCTCTATACCCAATTAACTTGTGTGTTTCCTCAGATGCACATCATTCACACCAAGAACGGGATGAATCTGACACAAGCCAAACTGGATGGAACTGGAATTGCCGTGCTTGGATTCTTCATTGATGTGAGTGTCCCTCGGTGTGGGGTACAGGAAAACAGGTGTGAGGTATTGGGAGACAAGTGCGAGGTATTGGGAGACAAGTGTGAGGTATTGGGAGACAAGTGCGAGGTATGGGAGACAAGTGCGAGGTTCAGTAGGCAGGTGTGAGGTACAGGAGACAGGTGTGAGGTACAGGAGACAGGTGGGAGGTACAGGAGACAGGTGGGAGGTTCAGGAGACAGATGTGAGGTACAGGAGACAGGTGGGAGGTTCAGGAGACAGGTGGGAGGTTCAGGAGACAGGTGGGAGGTTCAGGAGACAGGTGGGAGGTACAGGAGACAGGTGGGAGGTACAGGAGACAGGTGTGACATATAGGAGACAGGTGTGAGGTACAGGAGACAGATGTGAGGTACAGGAGACAGATGTGAGGTACAGGAGACAGGTGTAAGGTACGGGAGACAGGTGGGAGGTTCAGGAGACAGGTGTAACATATAGGAGACAGGTGTGAGGTACAGGAAACAGATGTGAGGTACAGGAGACAGGTGTGAGGTACAGGAGACAGGTGTGAGGTTCAGGAGACAGGTGGGAGGTTCAGGAGACAGGTGTGAGGTACAGGAGACAGGTGTGAGGTACAGGAGACAGGTGTAACATATAGGAGACAGGTGTGAGGTACAGGAGACAGATGTGAGGTACAGGAGACAGATGTGAGGTACAGGAGACAGGTGTAAGGTACGAGAGACAGGTGGGAGGTTCAGGAGACAGGTGTAACATATAGGAGACAGGTGTGAGGTACAGGAGACAGATGTGAGGTACAGGAGACAGGTGTGAGGTACAGGAGACAGGTGTGAGGTGTGAGGTACAGGAGACAGGTGTGAGGTACAGAGACAGGTGTAACATATAGGAGACAGGTGTGACGTACAGGAGACAGATGTGAGGTACAGGAGACAGATGTGAGGTACAGGAGACAGGTGTAAGGTACGGGAGACAGGTGGGAGGTTCAGGAGACAGGTGTAACATATAGGAGACAGGTGTGAGGTACAGGAGACAGATGTGAGGTACAGGAGACAGGTGTGAGGTACAGGAGACAGGTGTGAGGTACAGGAGACAGGTGTGAGGTACAGAGACAGGTGTAACATATAGGAGACAGGTGTGAGGTACAGGAGACAGATGTGAGGTACAGGAGACAGGTGTGAGGTACAGGAGACAGATGTGAGGTACAGGAGACAGGTGTGAGGTACAGGAGACAGATGTGAGGTACAGGAGACAGGTGTGAGGTACAGGAGACAGGTGTGAGGTACAGAGACAGGTGTAACATATAGGAGACAGGTGTGAGGTACAGGAGACAGGTGTGAGGTACAGGAGACAGGTGTGAGGTACAGGAGACAGGTGTGAGGTACAGGAGACAGGTGTGAGGTACAGAGACAGGTTTAACATATAGGAGACAGGTGTGAGGTACAGGAGACAGGTGTGAGGTACAGGAGACAGGTGTGAGGTACAGGAGACAGGTGTGAGGTACAGGAGACAGGTGGGAGGTTCAGGAGACAGGTGTGAGGTACAGGAGACAGGTGTGAGGTACAGGAGACAGATGTGAGGTACAGGAGACAGGTGTGAGGTTCAGGAGACAGATGTGAGGTACAGGAGACAGGTGTGAGGTACAGGAGACAGGTGTGAGGTACAGAGACAGGTGTAACATACAGGAGACAGGTGTGAGGTACAGGAGACAGGTGTGAGGTACGGGAGACAGGTGGGAGGTTCAGGAGACAGGTGTGAGGTACAGGAGACAGGTGTGAGGTACGGGAGACAGGTGTAACATATAGGAGACAGGTGTGAGGTACAGGAGACAGGTGTGAGGTACAGGAGACAGGTGTGAGGTACGGGAGACAGGTGGGAGGTTCAGGAGACAGGTGTGAGGTACAGGAGACAGGTGTGAGGTACGGGAGACAGGTGTAACATATAGGAGACAGGTGTGAGGTACAGGAGACAGATGTGAGGTACAGGAGACAGGTGGGAGGTTCAGGAGTGAGGTACAGGAGACAGGTGTGAGGTACAGGAGACAGGTGTGTGGTACAGGAGACAGGTGTGAGGTACGGGAGACAGGTGGGAGGTTCAGGAGACAGGTGTGAGGTACAGGAGACAGGTGTGAGGTACGGGAGACAGGTGTAACATATAGGAGACAGGTGTGAGGTACAGGAGACAGGTGTGAGGTACAGGAGACAGGTGTGAGGTACAGGAGACAGGTGTGAGGTACAGGAGACAGGTGTGAGGTACAGGAGACAGATGTGAGGTACAGGAGACAGGTGTGAGGTACAGGAGACAGGTGTGAGGTACAG
The DNA here is from genome assembly GCF_055691185.1 of Crinia signifera. NCBI lineage: Eukaryota > Metazoa > Chordata > Amphibia > Anura > Myobatrachidae > Crinia > Crinia signifera. The sequence continues at coordinate 523,728 of NC_139223.1, forward strand.
AGACAGGTGTAACATATAGGAGACAGGTGTGAGGTACAGGAGACAGATGTGAGGTACAGGAGACAGGTGTGAGGTACAGGAGACAGGTGTGAGGTACAGGAGACAGGTGTACGGAGACAGGTGTGAGGTACAGGAGACAGGTGTGAGGTACAGGAGACAGGTGTGAGGTACAGAGACAGGTTTAACATATAGGAGACAGGTGTGAGGTACAGGAGACAGGTGTGAGGTACAGGAGACAGGTGTGAGGTTCAGGAGACAGGTGTGAGGTACAGGAGACAGGTGTGAGGTACAGGAGACAGGTGTGAGGTACAGGAGACAGATGTGAGGTACAGGAGACAGGTGGGAGGTTCAGGAGACAGATGTGAGGTACAGGAGACAGGTGTGAGGTACAGGAGACAGGTGTGAGGTACAGGAGACAGGTGTGAGGTACAGGAGACAGGTGTGAGGTACAGGAGACAGGTGTGAGGTACGGGAGACAGGTGGGAGGTTCAGGAGACAGGTGTGAGGTACAGGAGACAGGTGTGAGGTACGGGAGACAGGTGTAACATATAGGAGACAGGTGTGAGGTACAGGAGACAGGTGGGAGGTTCAGGAGACAGGTGTGAGGTACAGGAGACAGGTGTGAGGTACGGGAGACAGGTGTAACATATAGGAGACAGGTGTGAGGTACAGGAGACAGGTGTGAGGTACAGGAGACAGGTGTGAGGTACGGGAGACAGGTGGGAGGTTCAGGAGACAGGTGTGAGGTACAGGAGACAGGTGTGAGGTACGGGAGACAGGTGTAACATATAGGAGACAGGTGTGAGGTACAGGAGACAGATGTGAGGTACAGGAGACAGGTGGGAGGTTCAGGAGTGAGGTACAGGAGACAGGTGTGAGGTACAGGAGACAGGTGTGTGGTACAGGAGACAGGTGTGAGGTACGGGAGACAGGTGTGAGGTACGGGAGACAGGTGGGAGGTTCAGGAGACAGGTGTGAGGTACAGGAGACAGGTGTGAGGTACGGGAGACAGGTGTAACATATAGGAGACAGGTGTGAGGTACAGGAGACAGGTGTGAGGTACAGGAGACAGGTGTGAGGTACAGGAGACAGATGTGAGGTACAGGAGACAGGTGGGAGGTTCAGGAGACAGATGTGAGGTACAGGAGACAGGTGTGAGGTACGGGAGACAGGTGGGAGGTTCAGGAGACACGTGTGACATAAAGGAGAGAGGTGGGAAGACATTTGTGAGATTATTTGTGTCTATTTCCACAGATCATGGACTCAGCCAACGCGTCACAGCTGTCGGTGATCTCCAAAGTATTAAATCAAGTCTCCGATCCCGGTAACCTGTCCCCCTATCATTCTCCGCTCTCCGCGATCCTTGAATTTTTAAAACTCTTCTTGCCTGAACACTCGTGAGCACTTGTCAGAATCGCATCATGATATCTAACAAGAAATACTGTATATCATATATACTAGGTGATTCATCGCGCCCTCCGGGCGCTCTTCACACCGTCGTGAGGGGCTTCGCCCCATTAGAAGTAGAAATATGTGAGTGTGAGGTATAGTGTACAGTGTAGAGCACTGTAGTGGCATTAGCGCAGTGATTGTAAATTAGCAGTGGAAGTGTAGTGAGTGGGATGCAGGGGCACAGCAGTAAATTAGAGAGTGTGGGGAGGGTGTTGTAAGGTAAGGACGGTAGTGTAATGTATGGAGTGTGGGGTGCAGGGTAAAGGTAGTAGTGTGCACAGGCATGGGCTATAGGATAGCAATGGTTTGGTAGTTTGTGTGGGGTGTAGGATAGGACTAATGTAGTTTGTGGTGTAGGGGTTGCATGGTTGCTGCAGTAGAGTAGTGTTTGCGTGGAGGAGTGTGTTGTTTGTAGTAGGGGGGCTAAACTTATAGTTTTATGTAGTGTGCAAAGCAGGCTAGAGCCGGATGTGTGTTGGACAGGGCCTTCCCTGAGTGGTTGTTGCAGCAGCACAACAATCGGCGTACTTGCGTGGATTTTGTCCGGGTACTCTGTTTTCCTCCCTCAAAGTGTAAAATTTAGTGGAAGCCTAATTGGCTCACAACAAAATCACCCTACAATGTGTGTGTGCGTGTATATGTGTTAGGGAATATAGATAGCAAGCTCCACTGGGGCAGGGACTGATGTGAATGTTCAAAGCGCAGTGGAATATGTGTGCGCTATAAAAGAAATTGTTAAGAAATAAATAAAATATATAGTGTGAGATGAAATGTTTAAGGGAGGAGAGGTGTGTTTCGAGAGGTGTTGGTGGTGTAGTGTAAAGGGGTGGTTGGTGGTACTTACATATGGTCGGGGAGAGTGAAGTATGTGGGAAAAGGTCCTGTACAGTGTAAATAGATGTGAGGATGTGTGTGGGGTGAAAGATTTAATAGAGATATCGGGTAAGTAGTGTGAAGTCTGTAGTATGTAGTTGGGTGTATTAGAAGCATGGATGTGTGTGTGTGTGTGTGTGTGTGTGTGTGTGTGTGTGTGTGTGTGTGTGTGTGTGTGTGTGTGATGTTGGGAGTATTGGAGGTGTGTGTGTGTGTGTAGAGTTGTGAGTATTGGAGGCATGCATGTGTGTGTGTGTGTAGAGTTGTGAGTATTGGAGGCATGCATGTGTGTGTCTAAACCCCCACAATATAGTGTGAGATTACATGTTTAAGGGAGGAGAGGTGTGTTAGAAGAGGCGTTGTTGGTGTAGTGTTATGGGGTGTTGGGTGGTAGGTATATATGGTGGTGTAGAGTGACGTTTGGTGGCAGCAGGTTATGGAGAGTGTAAATAGATGTGTGGATGTGTTAGGTGAAGTAGTGTGAGGTGCATGTGTATTGCAGATGTGAGTGTAAAAGGTGAGGTTGTGTGTTTTGTGAGTGGTGTAGGGTGCAGGAGATAATAGAGACATAGGGTAAGTAGTGTGAAGCCTGTGGCATGGAGTTGTGAGTATTGGGAGGCATGGGTCGGTGCGCGTGTGTGTGTGTGTGTGTGTGTGTGTGTATTGGAGGCATGGATAGGTGTGTGTGTTTGTGTGTGTGTGTATTGGAGGCATGGATGTGTGTGTAGTAGTGAGTATTGGAAGCATACATGTGTGTGTGTGTGTGTATGTGTGTGTAGTATTGAGTATTGGAGGCATGCATGTGTGTGTGTGTCTAAACCCCCACAATATAGTGTGAGATTACATGTTTAAGGGAGGAGAGGTGTGTTAGAAGAGGCGTTGTTGGTGTAGTGTTATGGGGTGGTGGGTGGTAGGTACATATGGTGGTGGAGTGTGACATTTGGTGGTAGCAGGTTATGGAGAGTGTAAATAGATGTGTGGATGTGTTAGGTGAAGTAGTGTGAGGTGCATGTGTTTTGGAGATGTGAGTGTAAAAGGTGAGGGTGTGTGTTTTGTGAGTGGTGTAGGGTGCAGGAGTTAATAGAGATATAGGGTAGGTAGTGTGAAGCATGTGGCATGGAGTTGTGAGTATTGGGAGGCATGGGTGGGTGCACGTGTGTGTGTGCGTATTGGAGGCATGGATGGGTGTGTGTAGTTGTGAATATTGGAGGCATGGGTGTGTGTGTGTGTGTAGGTGTGAGTACTGGTGGCATGAATGTGTGTGTGTAGTAGTAAGTATTGGAGTCATGCATGCGTGTGTGTGTGTGTATTAGTAGTAGTAGTAGTAGTAGTGAGTATTGGAGGCATGCATGTGTGTGTCTAAACCCACACAATATAGTGTGAGATGAAATGTTTAAGGGAGGAGAGGTGTGTTATAAGAGGCGTTGTTGGTGTAGTGGTATGGGGTGGTGGGTGGTACTTACATATGGTAATGTAGAGTGACGTTTGTTGGCAGCAGGTTATGGAGAGTGTAAATAGATGTGTGGATGTGTTAGGTGAAGTAGTGTGAGGTGCATGTGTATTGCAGATGTGAGTGTAAAAGGTGAGATTGTATGTTTTGTGAGTGGTGTAGGGTGCAGGAGAGAATAGAGATATAGGGTAAGTAGTGTGAAGCATGTGGCATGGAGTTGTGAGTCTTGTGAGGCATGGGTCGGTGCGCGTGTGTGTGTGTATTGGAGGCATGGGTCTGTGCGCGCGTGTGTGTGAGTATTGGAGGCATGGATGGGTGTGTGTGTGTGTGTGTGTAGAGTTGTGAGTATTGGAGGCATGGATGTGTGTGTGTAGTAGTGAGTATTGGAGGCATGCATGTGTGTGTGTGTGTGTGTGTGTGGGGTAGTGAGTATTGGAGGCATGCATGTGTGTGTGTGTGTGTCTAAACCCACACAATATAGTGTGAGATGAAATGTTTAAGGGAGGAGAGCTGTGTTATAAGAGGCGTTGTTGGTGTAGTGGTATGGGGTGGTGGGTGGTACTTACATATGGTAATGTAGAGTGATGTTTGTTGGCAGCAGGTTATGGAGAGTGTAAATAGATGTGTGGATGTGTTAGGTGAAGTAGTGTGAGGTGCATGTGTATTGCAGATGTGAGTGTAAAAGGTGAGGTTGTGTGTTTTGTGAGTGGTGTAGGGTGCAGAGGATAATAGAGACATAGGGTAAGTAGTGTGAAGCCTGTGGCATGGAGTTGTGAGTATTGGGAGGCATGGGTCGGTGCGCGTGTGTGTGTGTGAGTATTGGAGGCATGGATAGGTGTGTGTGTGTGTATTGGAGGCATGGATGTGTGTGTAGTAGTGAGTATTGGAGGCATGCGTGTGTGTGTGTAGTTTTCAGAATTGGAGGCATGCATGCATGTGTGTGTGTGTGTGTGTGTGTGTGTGTGTGTGTTTAAACCCCAACAATATAGTGTTTGATTACATGTTTAAGGGAGGAGAGGTGTGTTATAAGAGGCGTTGTTGGTGTAGTGTTATGGGGTGGTGAGAGGTACTTACATATGGTGGTGGAGATTGACGTTTGGTGGCAGCAGGTTATGGAGAGTGTAAATAGATGTGTGGATGTGTTAGGTGAAGTAGTGTGAGGTGCATGTGTATTGCAGATGTGAGTGTAAAAGGTGAGGTTGTGTGTTTTGTGAGTGGTGTAGGGTGCAGGAGTTAATAGAGATATAGGGTAAGTAGTGTGAAGCATGTGGCATGGAGTTGTGACTATTGGGAGGCATGGGTGGGTGCACGTGTGTGTGTGTGTGTGTGTGTGTGTGTGTGTGTGTGTGTGTGAGTATTGGAGGCATGGGTGTGTGTGTGTGTGTGTGTGTAGGTGTGAGTACTGGTGGCATGAATGTGTGTGTGTGTAGTAGTGAGTATTGGAGGCATGCATGCGTGTGTGTATGTGTGTGTGTGTGTGTGTGTGTAGTAGTAGTAGTGAGTATTGGAGGCATGCAGGGGTGATAGTGCGGTAAGGGAGGAGAGGTGCGTTAGATGCGGGGTTGGTGGTGTAGTGGTATGGGGTGGTGGGATGGTAGGTCGGGTCCTGTACAGTGGTGGTCAGTGGCAGCAGGGGTGATAGTGCGGTAAGGGAGGAGAGGTGTGTTCGGTAAGGGAGGAGAGGTGCGTTAGATGCGGGGTTGGTGGTGTAGTGGTATGGGGTGGTGGGATGGTAGGTCGGGTCCTGTACAGTGGTGGTCAGTGGCAGCAGGGGTGATAGTGCGGTAAGGGAGGAGAGGTGTGTTCGAAGCGGCGTTGGTGGTGTAGTGGTATGGGGTGTTGGGTGCCATAAGCCTACTAAAGTAGTAAATGCTGCATGTACTGGGCCTGTTTACTACTTTAGCACACCTATTATGGCACCCAGCACCCCATGGTGGGAGAGGCATTGTAGTGGTATGGGGTGGTGGGATGGTAGTTCGGGAGCGGAACAGTGGTGGTCAGCGTCAGCAGGGGTGACAGTGGGTTGGTACTTACTGTTGGTCAGCGGCAGCAGGGCATCCAGAGTGCGTCGATAGCAGGGGCTGGAGGGTGGCGCTGGATGGTATGATGTCCAGGACAGCGTCGGGCAGCGGCAGCTGTGGTCAGCAAGGCTAGCGGTGCACTGTGCACCTGCGATCCGGGCGTCTGTGGGCGGGCAGTTTGTGCGGAGGCAGCTCTCTGGGCTGGCAGCGGCTGGTGGTGCGCTGTGCACCTGCGGGCAGTGTGTGCGGAGGCAGCCTCAGCACTGCTGTCCATTCTTCGATCCGTCCGGGTGTGGGGGGATGCGCGGGCAATGTGGGCGGAGCCAGCGCCGTGTGTCGATCTGGCCGGGTGTGGGGGGATGCGCCTTTGGACGGCGTGCAGCAAGGGGCGGGCAATGTGGGCGGAGCCAGCGCCGCGTAATGTAGCTGGGCTGGCAGTGGCTGGTGGTGCGCTGTGCACCTGCAGGCAGTGTGTGCGGAGGCAGCCTCAGCACTGCTGTCCTCGAGCCGGCCGGGTGTGGGGGAATGCTTGGACGGCGTGTAGTAAGGGGCGGGCAATGTGGGCGGAGCCAGCGCCGTCTGTCGATCCTGCCGGGTGTGGGGGGATGCGCCTTTGGAAGGCATGTAGCAAGGGGGCGGGCAATGTGGGCGGAGCCAGCGTGACACACTTCTGGCCGGGTGTGGGAGGGGGGGGGGCGTCCTCGGACGGAGGGTATTTGTGCTGGGAGGGGCGGGGGAGGGGCGGTAGAGAGAAGTAGGAAAGTGAAGGGGGTGGGGTTGGGGGCGTGCTGTGCACCCATGGGGCAGGGGGGGGGGTGGGAGTGTTTGCGCTGAGTGGTAGGTGACTTGCTGCAGCTGCCTGGTGTAGAAGCCAGGGCAGTGTATGACGTTGGCCAGGTCTGTGTGTATGTGGAGCCCCGCCCACCGTTAGAGACTGGGTTTGAGTGACAGATCTGGCTAAATATATAAGAGATAAATAGAAATGTGTATATATATATATATATATATATATATATATATATATCGCAGGTAGATGGGTGGCACTCACGGACTTAGGTAATGCAGGGAATATCAATAAGACTCCCCACTCAGCTTAGCTGTGCTTCAACGTTTCGATTTTATTAATCTTCTTCAGGAATGACAGGTAAGTGGTACAGGTACAGGTATATATACAGGTGAGAAGACCTTGTGATCAGGGTGTGGAGGCATGGTGATGACGTCATAGGTGCGAGACACCTCAGTCAGCTGCCACGCAATCAGTGAATTAGCATATAAAAAAAAAAAAAAAAAAAAAAAACAGTGAGTGGAACACAGTCATATGTACATTCTGTAAATACAGTGTAGCAATTAAATCAATATAAAGTTTAACATTTAAGAATGCTGTAGGTACTTGCAAGCTTGAAACCTAACTTGCTCCGCAATGTACATTTAGTAAAAAAGTTACATTTCTATAACAGAGGTTACAGTGAAACATTTACAAGTAACAGTTCAGTGACAGATATTCATTTAAACCGTTCGGTGATACTGTGTTCAGATTATGTATCCATTTAGATTCTAGCTGAAGTAACCTTCTAGCCCGGTCACCTCCCCTTATGTCGTCAGGGACGGTGTCGATCATTTTATGCCTGAGTGATGCCAAGGTATGTTGATGCTGCTGAAAATGTTTAGCTACCGGCTGGTCTATTTTTTTACCCTCTAGGGCAAGTCGAATAGCACTGCGGTGCTGGGCCATACGTTCTTTGAACGTGCAAATGGTTTTCCCTACGTAATAAAGCCCGCAGGGACAGCGCAAAAAATATACAACGTATTTACTAGAACATGTAAATACATGTCTAATAGGGATCTTTCTGCCCGTATGAGGGTGGACAAAATGATCCCCTGTTTCCAGGTGTGAGCAAGTAGTGCATCCAAGGCATCTATAATTGCCATTCTTTTTTGTCAGAAAGTGTGTGCTGGACTTTTGTTTAAGTTTGGTAATGTCCGTGTGGACCAGTTTATCTCTCAGATTTCTTCCCCGTTTGTAGCAAGGGAGTAGTGATTTATTACGCAGGGTTGATAAGTCTGGATCAGCTTGTATTACTGGCCATGTCTGTTTAGCTGTTTGCGTCAGACTATTACTGCTGGTCGTATAATTATTTACCCATATAACAGAATTAAGGTTTTTGTCTGTATTGGTTGTTCTTGCTGGAGTTTGTTTGGGGGCTGAGAGGGCTTTAGATTTAGCAATTTGTAGTGATTTATTGCTATAGCCTTTCTGTAGAAATTTTTTGGTCATGTTTTCAAGCTGGATGATTTCATCCGCTGGGTCGCTACATATTCTGTGTACTCTAAGGAATTGGGAGTACGGTAATCCTCGTTTGAGGGATTTAGGGTGATGGCTGGATACTTGCAGGAGGTTGTTGCAGTCTGTGGGTTTGCAATATATGGATGTTTTCAATTTATTGGCTTCCTTGATGACATTAACGTCTAGATAGTGAATGCTTTTGTCATGGATTTCAAAGGTGAATTTTATGTCAGGGTCAATGGTGTTAACATCACTCATCATTTCACAGAAGTCATCTTTAGACCCACCCCACAGCATAAATACATCATCTATGTACCTGGTGTAAAAGATAATGTTGTTGCTATATTTGGCATTTTTGAAAAAGAGTTCATTTTCAACAGTAAACATCATGGCCTTTGCATATGCTGGAGCTGCGCAAGAACCCATCGCGCAGCCCAGCGTTTGTAGAAAAAAATCACCGTTGAACAAAAAGTAATTACAGTGTAAAGTCAGAGAGAGCAGTTCAAGAAAGAACGAAGGTTCCGGACCTTCATATAAAGGGTTGTCCGTTATTAGTCTTTTAACAGCCTCTAATCCGCGTAGGTGAGGGATGCTGGTGTATAGGCTTACTACGTCAGCCGTGCATAGCCAACAAACATCTGGTACAGTCTCAAAAGTTCTCAGTTTTTCTAAAAAGGTGCTCGTGTCCTTTAAGTAAGTTATCTCATTCTGAATTACTGGTTGCAGGAAAAAGTCAAGATATTTGGCCACTTGGTAGAACAAGGAGTCTCTGGCTGATATGATGGGGCGGCCTGGTGGATTTGCCCCATCTTTATGAATCTTCGGTAGGGTGTAAAACACCGGGACCCTGGGGGTGCTAGTTAATAATGCTCTACATGTATCTTCATTGATAAAGCCATTCTGCTTACCCGTTTGGAGGACATCCGATAACACTTGTACGAAGTCATCTGTGGGGTCATGAAATAATTTTCGATAAACTTGATCATCAGAAAGCTGTCTGTAGACCTCTTTTGTGTAATCAGTGAGGTTCTGGATTACGATGGCGCCCCCTTTGTCTGCCGGGCGAATCGTGATGTCTTCATAATTAGCCAAGTCATTAAGGGCTTTGTGTTCGGATTGAGATAGGTTCTTCTGTGGGTTTGAGCGGCATTCATCAGTAGTCTTTATCTCTTGTAACAGTGTCCTGGTGAAGGCTTTTATTGCTGGATTATTGGATACTGGGTCAAAAGTCGATTTGATTTTGACCGGACATTTGCGAGCTGGAATCGTGGTAGTAATTACGCTTGATTCCTGATTGTTAAAGTATTCTTTCAATCTTAATTGCCTGTTGAGTCTGGCGACATCAATTTTACTATTTAGTGTATTAGGCAGATTCGTTGGTATGAAGCTGAGTCCCTTCTGTAGTACACTGTACTCATCTGTTGTCAGCGTGCGGGAGGATAAGTTGTAAATCAGTTCTTTGTCTTTGTGCTCTTTTTTCCTTTCCCTTTGACATTGGCCTCCACGTCTGGTTCTGTGGATACTGGTTTTTGCTGGCCTCTGGTTTTTACCCCTAAAGGGGGCCTTGCCGATGAGTTTTTTGTGCTGGTGCTGGGTCGGTCTGTATCACTGTTTGAAGCCGCACTGGACGATTCCGTTTGTAAGGGAAAACGGTTTCCTCGTCTGTTGTACTGCTTAGGTCTTGTTCGTCTGGTCCTTGTGGTGGGGTTTTGAGCCCAGTTGTATACGCGGTTCTCCTCATAATCACGGGTCACCGCAGTCAATTTGTCAGATTTAAAGCGTAGTAGTTCTGCTTTGTATTTCTCGACTTGTTGATTCAATTTATTCACCCAATCTTGCTCAGTGTCAGATTGGAGAATTTGCAGGCTTGTGGATTCCAACAATTTGATTTTGTCCCGGACTGTGGTAAGTTCTCTAGAGCTTTCTTCCACAACGAGTAGGATCAGGTCAAGTGATGCTTTATTTAAGATTCCAACCCATTTGCGGCAGAATTCTGGGTTATACCGGCCAATGGTGGGGGCATTACGGATTCTGAAGCCCCTGGGGATCTTTTTGTCTCTGTAATAGTTGGAGAGGGTGATTCCATGCAATAAGAAATCTACCTCCCTTTTTCTTAGTCGTAAGAACTGTTGGAAGCAATGTTCTGTAGATTCTGTTCCCACAACAGTGGGTAGTAGTTCTTTGAAGAGAATCCGATCTGCGTCGGTTTCAGATAAGGAGTAAATGGCATCTTGCGGTATAGTTTGGTTTCTGTACCCCATCGTATCATCGATGCTTGGTTCCATAGTGATGGTGAAAGGATGGATCCTGTGTGGGAATCCACGTGCAGTGTGTCACTGAGGACAAGGTGGTGGTAGTTCGTACCGGGTGCCTTAGATTAAGGGCTTATGCAAGTCCTTGATATATTCTTATCAGGTTCTCGGCACTCCCGTGTTCCATTAGTTGTATCCGTTTGTAAGGTGCCTGGTGCCTCCCCTGGAGGTATGGATATCGCAGGTAGATGGGTGGCACTCACGGACTTAGGTAATGCAGGGAATATCAATAAGACTCCCCACTCAGCTTAGCTGTGCTTCAACGTTTCGATTTTATTAATCTTCTTCAGGAATGACAGGTAAGTGGTACAGGTACAGGTATATATACAGGTGAGAAGACCTTGTGATCAGGGTGTGGAGGCATGGTGATGACGTCATAGGTGCGAGACACCTCAGTCAGCTGCCACGCAATCAGTGAATTAGCATATAAAAAAAAAAAAAAAACAGTGAGTGGAACACAGTCATATGTACATTCTGTAAATACAGTGTAGCAATTAAATCAATATAAAGTTTAACATTTAAGAATGCTGTAGGTACTTGCAAGCTTGAAACCTAACTTGCTCCGCAATGTACATTTAGTAAAAAAGTTACATTTCTATAACAGAGGTTACAGTGAAACATTTACAAGTAACAGTTCAGTGACAGATATTCATTTAAACCGTTCGGTGATACTGTGTTTACACCCTACCGAAGATTCATAAAGATGGGGCAAATCCACCAGGCCGCCCCATCATATCAGCCAGAGACTCCTTGTTCTACCAAGTGGCCAAATATCTTGACTTTTTCCTGCAACCAGTAATTCAGAATGAGATAACTTACTTAAAGGACACGAGCACCTTTTTAGAAAAACTGAGAACTTTTGAGACTGTACCAGATGTTTGTTGGCTATGCACGGCTGACGTAGTAAGCCTATACACCAGCATCCCTCACCTACGCGGATTAGAGGCTGTTAAAAGACTAATAACGGACAACCCTTTATATGAAGGTCCGGAACCTTCGTTCTTTCTTGAACTGCTCTCTCTGACTTTACACTGTAATTACTTTTTGTTCAACGGTGATTTTTTTCTACAAACGCTGGGCTGCGCGATGGGTTCTTGCGCAGCTCCAGCATATGCAAAGGCCATGATGTTTACTGTTGAAAATGAACTCTTTTTCAAAAATGCCAAATATAGCAACAACATTATCTTTTACACCAGGTACATAGATGATGTATTTATGCTGTGGGGTGGGTCTAAAGATGACTTCTGTGAAATGATGAGTGATGTTAACACCATTGACCCTGACATAAAATTCACCTTTGAAATCCATGACAAAAGCATTCACTATCTAGACGTTAATGTCATCAAGGAAGCCAATAAATTGAAAACATCCATATATTGCAAACCCACAGACTGCAACAACCTCCTGCAAGTATCCAGCCATCACCCTAAATCCCTCAAACGAGGATTACCGTACTCCCAATTCCTTAGAGTACACAGAATATGTAGCGACCCAGCGGATGAAATCATCCAGCTTGAAAACATGACCAAAAAATTTCTACAGAAAGGCTATAGCAATAAATCACTACAAATTGCTAAATCTAAAGCCCTCTCAGCCCCCAAACAAACTCCAGCAAGAACAACCAATACAGACAAAAACCTTAATTCTGTTATATGGGTAAATAATTATACGACCAGCAGTAATAGTCTGACGCAAACAGCTAAACAGACATGGCCAGTAATACAAGCTGATCCAGACTTATCAACCCTGCGTAATAAATCACTACTCCCTTGCTACAAACGGGGAAGAAATCTGAGAGATAAACTGGTCCACACGGACATTACCAAACTTAAACAAAAGTCCAGCACACACTTTCTGACAAAAAAGAATGGCAATTATAGATGCCTTGGATGCACTACTTGCTCACACCTGGAAACAGGGGATCATTTTGTCCACCCTCATACGGGCAGAAAGATCCCTATTAGACATGTATTTACATGTTCTAGTAAATACGTTGTATATTTTTTGCGCTGTCCCTGCGGGCTTTATTACGTAGGGAAAACCATTTGCACGTTCAAAGAACGTATGGCCCAGCACCGCAGTGCTATTCGACTTGCCCTAGAGGGTAAAAAAATAGACCAGCCGGTAGCTAAACATTTTCAGCAGCATCAACATACCTTGGCATCACTCAGGCATAAAATGATCGACACCGTCCCTGACGACATAAGGGGAGGTGACCGGGCTAGAAGGTTACTTCAGCTAGAATCTAAATGGATACATAATCTGAACACAGTATCACCGAACGGTTTAAATGAATATCTGTCACTGAACTGTTACTTGTAAATGTTTCACTGTAACCTCTGTTATAGAAATGTAACTTTTTTACTAAATGTACATTGCGGAGCAAGTTAGGTTTCAAGCTTGCAAGTACCTACAGCATTCTTAAATGTTAAACTTTATATTGATTTAATTGCTACACTGTATTTACAGAATGTACATATGACTGTGTTCCACTCACTGTTTTTTTTTTTTTTTTTATATGCTAATTCACTGATTGCGTGGCAGCTGACTGAGGTGTCTCGCACCTATGACGTCATCACCATGCCTCCACACCCTGATCACAAGGTCTTCTCACCTGTATATATACCTGTACCTGTACCACTTACCTGTCATTCCTGAAGAAGATTAATAAAATCGAAACGTTGAAGCACAGCTAAGCTGAGTGGGGAGTCTTATTGATATTCCCTGCATTACCTAAGTCCGTGAGTGCCACCCATCTACCTGCGATATCCATACCTCCAGGGGAGGCACCAGGCACCTTACAAACGGATACAACTAATGGAACACGGGAGTGCCGAGAACCTGATAAGAATATATATATATATATATATATATATATAAATACATTCACTTATCCACCAGCCACATTGGCGACACATAGAGTAGGTTCCTTGTCTTATTGTCTTATCAGTTGTCATCACCCTGAGATTCCTATTCTGACCATACTGCAGCCATGCTTGATGAATATCACCCTCCTGCATTGTCCAGTAATAGCCATCAGTACTCGGCCCTCTCATCCTAGGCATATATACCCTAGCTAGCTGTTGTGGGACTACAAGTCTCAGCATACAGGAATGTGTGCTGTACACTGAGGTGCCAAAAGCCATGAGGTAGGTGTCTAGTACAGTATATGACCCCAGAAGTACAACATCTTGAGAAGACCTCTGGAGAAAGACTTAACCATGCCATCTGGATAGTTTCCCGCACCCTTATGTCAGGGTTGTCTACCCTCCCGGAAAGGCCAGGAAAACATACAAAGAAAACAGGGCTTTGGAGTTGGTGTATTTAATAAATAAAATAAAATAGTATACATAGATTTAATAACACAAATACAAATATTGACTGATAAAATATAAAACAGTTAAGTACATATATGACCCGGCCGGTCTATAGACAATAAGTACAGTATGATAATAACTGCATGAAACAACTTCTCATATGATGGTGATCATTATATTCATTATTGTTTCCTGTAACATAAGAGAACATCCAGTATTTTATGTGTTTTGTTCTGCGGTTGGGACTTTTGTACAGCTGTGAAAAAAAGCTTGTTATAAATAATAGAATCTCCTTCCCAGCTCTCTCACGCTGGGGGTTATTATATTAATTACTATGACGGCATGCTTAGCGTGTATGATGTCCGTCTCTCCAAGCTGATAACCAAAATTTCTTCTGATGTCAAGTTTCTCTCACAATCAAGGATTAAACAGTTCCTATCACAGTGGATGTACTTTCACTCATAGTGAGACATAGGTATGTATTCAGTGTTGGTCGTTAGCATAGGCGAATCTAGAAATATGCTAATGGCTGGTCCTAGACTGGAGGCATTGAACTTGCGCGCAGCAAAGAAATCACAATCAACAGATTGACCGTGATAGGACGTTTTTCTCTTATCCCAAAAATCTCTTATCTCATTTTTTCACTCTTTTTCACAAAATTTTTCATTTATATCCCCCTTTTCTATAAACCCATTATTTTTCTTATCCTTTTTCTTTTTCACTCACTCTTAATATTATCACCTCATCATTAGATAACCTCACAATAACCCTCCCATTATATAATACTGTATATAAATAAAGGGTACTTATGTAATATCTGGGCTCCCATTTTTCTTATGAGACCGCGTCCCCTCGCGGGGCTCGCTGTGCTCGCCACACTATATAAAATCAACTCCATGCGTAGTTGGATAGTAGGGGTATGAAAAAATGGGGTGCATTTAACATGGGAGCCCAGATAATACATAAGTACCAAATAAAGTCCCCCTTCCCCTCTTCAATATAATAGATAGATATACGGTATAGACCTGTTATGTATTGGTTCATGAACACTTCACTTCTCGAAAATTTCTAGGGGCGTGGCCTAAAAAGGGCCGTGGCCTCACTTGAAGGGTGTGGCTTAACCTTAAAAAATATAGCGTTTTTTTTTTTTTAAATAAAAGCCATTGCTGGGCACAGCCCCTGCCCAGTGCCAGGCCAGCCCAGCAATGGCTTTTATTCAAAAAAATGCTGTAATCTTTCCCGGGGCCCTGCCTATTGCCCAGCAATGGCTTTTATTAAAAATAAAAAGGCTGTAATCTTTCCCGGTGCCCTGCCCAGTGCCCTACAGGGCCTGTGGGCCACTGGGCAGGGCACTGAGAAAGATTACAGCGGTTTTAAAAAATAAAAATAAAAGCCATTGCTGGGCACTGGACAGGGCACCGTGAAAGATTACAGCATTTTTCTTTTAAATAAAAGCCATTGCTGGGCTGGCCTGGCACTGGGCAGGGGCCGTGCCCAGCAATGGCTTTTATTTAAGACTGTAATCTTTGCCAGTGCCTGCCCAGTGCCCTACAGGCCCTGTAGTACAGGGCCTGTTGGGCACTGGGAAAGATTACAGCCATTTATTTTTTTATAAAAGCCATTGGGCTGGCACTGGTCTGGGCAGGGAGCTGGGGAAGAAGAATACAGTATAAATCAAAGCCAGGCAGCACTGTCTGCAGCAGTGAGTCTGTCACTCTCACTGCTGCATCTACCAGCACTGTTAGATACCACCAGGGGCAGGAGCTGAGCCGGGGAGCAGTCTTATGGCTGTGCTCTGGGTGCTGCGCCACACAAACACACGTGTGCGCGCTAGCCCAGCTGCAGCAGATGCAGGAGGAGGGAGTCGGACGGTGATGACGGAGGAGGAGGAAGTGAGGGCGGAAGCCGCCGCCGCCCGAGTCACGGCACGCACGCTCTGCAAAGGACCATGGGAGGAGCTGCGTGCAGTCGGGCATACGCGCAGCCCTCCCGGGGCCTGCGGAAAAAAATATTCGAAATCCGGGCAGCGGCGGTGTTAATTTAACACTTAAAGGTACAGGCTCCGGGCAGTCTAATGGGTGGTCCAGTGCACCCCCGGACAACCCCTTAGATTCGCCTATGTTCGTTAGGTCTGTTCTGTCTAAAACAGCATAATTTCAGCCTGAAAAAAAAAGTCTAGTTGAATTAGACTATTTTTTCTAGACAGTCTAAAGCAGGCATGTCTGCCGTTCCTGTGTTATATATGAATGTCTTTCATTAAACCAGCCCGCTTTAACCCTTCATCTCCTGGTCCATCTACAGTTCCTGAGCACCACACGACTCCATCAAATCCTACTTCTGTGACAGGACTACACGTGGAGCTCCACTAAGTATAGTCCTACACTCTGAGCATTATGCCTGAACATAATGGGACAGGTGTTTGAGAGACCATATAATCCTTCTGGTTTACATAAATGGCATCTAACATCCACCTCAGCCGGTTATGGTATAATTCACTCTATTGGGTATATTTAGTGTCAGGCAGAGGAGAAATATATTCCTCCAGTTTGCTGATCAGCTCGCCTAGCAGAATATATTCCTCCCGTTTGCTGATCAGCTCGCCTGGCAGAATATATTCCTCCAGTTTGCTGATCAGCTCGCCTAGCAGAATATATTCCTCCAGTTTGCTGATCAACTCGTCTAGCAGAATATATTCCTCCAGTTTACTGATCAGCTCGCCTAGCAGAATATATTCCTCCAGTTTGCTGATCAGCTCGCCTAGCAGAATATATTCCTCCAGTTTACTGATCAGCTCGCCTAGCAGAATATATTCCTCCAGTTTGCAGATCAGTTCGCCTAGCAGAATATATTCCTCCAGTTTGCAGATCAGCTCGCCTAGCAGAATATATTCCTCCCGTTTGCTGATCAGCTCGCCTGGCAGAATATATTCCTCCAGTTTGCTGATCAACTTGTCTAGCAGAATATATTCCTCCAGTTTACTGATCAGCTCGCCTAGCAGAATATATTCCTCCAGTTTGCTGATCAGCTCGCCTAGCAGAATATATTCCTCCAGTTTGCAGATCAGTTCGCCTAGCAGAATATATTCCTCCAGTTTGCTGATCAGCTCGACTAGCAGAATATATTCCTCCAGTTTGCTGATCAGCTCGCCTAGCAGAATATATTCCTCTAGTTTGCTGATCAGCTCGCCTAGCAGAATATATTCCTCCAGTTTGCAGATCAGCTCGCCTAGCAGAATATATTCCTCCAGTTTGCAGATCAGCTCGCCTAGCAGAATATATTCCTCCAGTTTGCTGATCAGCTCGACTAGCAGAATATATTCCTCCAGTTTGCTGATCAGCTCGTCTAGCAGAATATATTCCTCCAGTTTGCTGATCAGCTCGCCTAGCAGAATATATTCCTCCAGTTTGCAGATCAGCTCGCCTAGCAGAATATATTCCTCCAGTTTGCAGATCAGTTCGCCTAGCAGAATATATTCCTCCAGTTTGCAGATCAGCTCGCCTAGCAGAATATATTCCTCCAGTTTGCTGATCAGCTCGCCTAGCAGAATATATTCCTCCAGTTTGCAGATCAGTTCGCCTAGCAGAATATATTCCTCCAGTTTGCTGATCAGCTCGACTAGCAGAATATATTCCTCCAGTTTGCTGATCAGCTCGTCTAGCAGAATATATTCCTCCAGTTTGCTGATCAGCTCGCCTAGCAGAATATATTCCTCCAGTTTGCTTATCAGCTCGCCTAGCAGAATATATTCCTCCCGTTTGGTATTCCTAGCGGAAAGCATTCTGGCGGAATATCAAACAGGCATTCCACCTGACTGCACCCCACTCCTGCCTGCTGCCCGGCACTCTCAGCACTAGTCAGAGTGGGGACCGGCCTGCAGTGAATATTAATGACCCAGTCCCCGCTCATTACTTATGCAGCTCTCATCCCCACCCATCCACGAACACTGTCACTACAGTGAGTGTGGGGACATAACTACAGCCAGTGACCACACACACCGCGCGCCTACCTTCCCCCATAGTGCCACATACATAATGCCCCCTGCAGTGCCACATACATGCCCCGAAGCACCACATACTGTACATAATGCCCCCAAAGTGCCACACACACACATACACACACACTGTCAGTGCGCTGTGCTGTCGGACTCAGCGGTAGCAGCGTTTTGGGGGAAGGGAGGCCGGGGTGTGTGCTGTCACTGGCTGTAGTTGTGTGTTCGGGGATGGGAGGGGTGCTGGCGGCAAGGGTGATGTTATGTGTTGTGACTGGGAGGACTTTTGGACATGGGGGAGCCCTACAATCCTGGAGGCCCTTTGGGCAGCTGCCCATAAAACCATGTGCAAGAAAGAACTCTGATCCCATCCACCGCTGGCTGTCATCCTCACCAGGAAACACAGCATCAGCCAAAAGATTTTGTTTCTTTTCAGCAGCCTATTGGTGGCCGTGTGTGTGTGTGTGTGTGTGTGTGTGTGTGTGTGTGTGTGTGTGTGTGTGTTATTTTTGGTGTGAGGGATTGTGCTTTTTTGTGAGATTTTTGTGGAGGGGGAGTTTTTGTATTTTCTATCTCTGTGTGTTAGTGTGTGTGTGTGTGTGTGTTATTTTGGGGGTGAGGGTTTGGAGTTTGAGTTGGAGTTTTTGTATTTTCTGGCTGTGTGTGTGTTATTTTTGGGGTGAGGGTTTGTGCTTTTTTGCGAGATTTTTGCGGAGGGGGAGTTTTTATATTTTCTGGCTGTGTGTTTTAGTGTGTGTGTGTGTGTGTGTGTTATTTTTGGGGTGAGAGTTTGGAGTTTGAGTTGGACTTTTTGAATTTTCTGGCAGTGTGTTATTTTTGGGGTGAGGGGTTGTGCTTTTTTGTGATATTTTTGCGGAGGGGGAGTTTTTGTATTTTCTGGCTGTGTGTGTGTGTGTTATTTTTGAGGTGAGGGTTTGTGCTTTTTTTGTGAGATTTTTGCAGAGGGGGAGTTTTTGTATTCTCTGGCTGTGTGTGTGTTATTTTTGGGGTGAGCTTTTGTGCTTTTTTTGTGATATTTTTGCGGAGGGGGAGTTTTTGTATTTTCTGTCTGTGTGTGTGTGTTATTTTTGGGGTGAGGGTTTGGAGTTTGAGTTGGAGTTTTTTAATTTTCTGGCTGTGTGTGTGTTATTTTTGGGGTGAGGGTTTGTGCTTTTTTGGGAGATTTTTGCAGAGGGGGAGTTTTTGTATTCTCTGGCTGTGTGTGTGTGTGTTATTTTTGGGGTGAGGGTTTGTGCTTTTTTGGTGAGATTTTTGGGGAGGGGGAGTTTTTGTATTTTCTGGCTGTGTGTCTGTGTGTTATTTTTGGGGTGAGGGTTTGTGCTTTTTGTGAGTTTTTTGCGGAGGGGGGAGTTTTTTCTGGCTTTGTGTGTGTGTGTTATTTTTGGGGCGTGGGTTAGTGCTTTTTTTGTGAGATTTTTGCCGAGGTGGACTTTTTGTATTTTCTTGTTGTGTGTGTTATTTTTGGGGTGAGCATTTGTGCTTTTTTTGTGATATTTTTGCGGAGGGGGAGTTTTTGTATTTTCTGTCTGTGTGTGTTTTATTTATGGGGTGAGGGTTTGTGCTTTTTTGTGAGTTTTTTTGCGGAGGGGGAGTTTTTACTTGCTGTGTGTGTGTGTTATTTTTGGGGTGAGGGTTTTTGCTTTTTTGGTGAGATTTTTGCCGAGGTGGACTTTTTGTATTTTCTTGTTGTGTGTGTTATTTTTAGGGTGAGGGTCTGTGCTTTTTTGGGAGATTTTTGGGGAGAGGGAGTTTTTGAATTTTCTGGCTGTGTGTGTTATTTTTGGGGTGAGGGTTTGTGCTTTTTTGGGAGATTTTTGCGGAGGGGGAGTTTTTGTATTCTCTGGCTGTGTGTGTGTTATTTTTGGGGTGAGGGTTTGTGCTTTTTTGGTGAGATTTTTGGGGAGGGGGAGTTTTTGTATTTTTCTGGCTGTGTGTGTGTTATTTTTGGGGTGAGGTTTTGTGCTTTTTTGTGAGTTTTTTGCGGAGGGGAAGTTTTTTCGGGCGTTGTGTGTGTGTGTTATTTTTGGGGCGTGGGTTAGTGCTTTTTTGTGAGATTTTTGCTGAGGTGGACTTTTTGTATTTTCTTGTTGTGTGTGTTATTTTTAGGGTGAGGGTTTGTGCTTTTTTTGGGAGATTTTTGGGGAGAGGGAGTTTTTGTGTTTTCTGGCTGTGTGTGTGTGTGTGTGTGTGTGTTATTTTTGGGGTGATGGCTTGTGCTTTTTTGTGAGTTTTTTGCAGAGGGGGAGTTTTTTTCTGGCTGTGTGTGTATGTTATTTTTGGGGTGAGGGTTTGTGCTTTTTGTGACATTTTTGCAGAGGGGTATTTTTTTTATTTTCTGGCTGTGTGTGTGTGTTATTTTTGGGATGAGGGCTTGTACTCTTTTTGTGACATTTTTGTGGAGTTGGAGTTTTTGTATTTGCTGGCTGTGTATGTGTGTGTGTGTTATTTTTGGGGTGCGGGGTTTGTGCTTTTTTGTGAGGAAAGCATTCTGAATAGTGGAATAACAAACGGGAGGACTATATTCTGCTAGGTGAGCAAAGTTGTGGAATATATTTCTCCTCCGCCTGACAGTGAATATACCCAATAAAGTGAATTATACCATAAACGGCGGATGTTAGATGCTATTTATGTAAACCAGAATGATTATATGATCTTTCGGTACTTGTTTCCTAGCAGGGCGCCCAGATTTATTACGTACGCAAACGTACTGAAATCACATCGCATTACGTATAGTAGTAGCATGCGATGCGATTTTCCCATTCCCGCTCCCTGTCATTCCCGCCCCCTGGCAGATCCTGTCAGAAATCACACTGAGGTGATATTCTGTCGTGAGAAGAAGCATCCCTCAGAGCTGGTGCTGATTTTTTGAGATTATTTGCTGTTGGATTGATATTATCGAGATGATAATGATCTGCTTCTGGTGGCGCAGAAAATGGGCACACTGTGCGCCTTTCTTTGAAGGAGTCGATGTGGCGCTGCCATGTCAAAGTGTGTCGGCTTAAGGTGAGCCTGAGAGCGGCACACTGGTTTCCAGGCTGACGCTTGTCATTTCTCATGCGATTCATTTATGGATAAAGAAAATGTACCAGCCCTGGCTGTAGAGAATAAATATAAAAATAAGCAGAACGGTATCCTTTACAAGATTTATTTACTGATAAAAAGTGCTAAAAAGCTGTAACGTTAATATGTTTGGTATATCAATGAATAAAACGGGGGGTTACAATAAAATAATGAGGACATGCAGTGTGCATCACAATTACGTGGGTGTTTGACCCAGAGAAACGCGTTGAGCCCCCCAACAGATCGGACATTCCTTTCAAACGCATCACTAAAAGTCGGGCTAAATCCACACTACAACGTACACCATCGTGTGCATTTGCACCACCCCATCCGAACTCATCATCTGAGGCAGCTACTGGAATTTACATCTATCCTCCAGGTTTACCATCTTTTCCCACCAGAGGAACCTAATTCACCAACTGGACTCTGTTTTGGGACTGCCACTGGCCACCTGGTCACCTGCTATTATGGGACTACCATCTGAGATGTCCGTGTGGTAATATGCATATTTTATGCCTGTTTAACTAACGTAATTGTGATGCACACTGAATGTCCTCATTATTTTATTGTAACCCCCCGTTTTATTCATTGATATACCAAACATATTAACGTTACAGCTTTTTAGCACTTTTTATCAGTAAATAAATCTTGTAAAGGATACCGTTCTGTTTATTTTTATATTTATTTTTATTCTCTACAGCCAGCGCTGGTACATTTTCTTTATCCATTTGTATTTACCTTTGAGACCTGACAAGTCCCAGTACCAGCTGCAGATAGTAGTGCACTGATCAACACTCTTCGTTTTTGCGATTCATTTATTCATGGTCCCAGGAGCTGACGTCTATCGAATACTGCAGCCAGCAGCTGGATATATCAAAGAAGACAGCTGTCCTGTATAACCGCTGGATGCGTGAGGCATGCGCCATGGATATAATGGTGCAGCCCCAGCGGAGGACTGGTGGACCTGGTGAAGTGGATGAGACCCTTTTTGTGAAAAGGAAGAACAATGCTGGCCGCATTCTTCCACAGCAGTGGATATTCGGAGGGATATGCCGGGAGACAGGCCAGTGCTTCCTGCAAATGGTGCTGAGGCGTGATGCCACATTGTTAATGGACTCCATCCAGCAGAATATAGAGCCGGGCACGGCGACATATACAGACTGCTGGAGGGCATATTCTACCGCCCAACTTCAACTGGCTGGATATCATTATTTCACGGTGAACCACCGGTTCATATTTATTGATCTGGCTACAGGGGTCCACACCCAAAACGTGGAACGACTTTGGAGCGCATGCAAGTGGCGGAATAAGCGCCAAAGAGGCACTGCGCGTCATGAGCTCCAGCCATACCTAACGGAGTTCATGTGGCGCAAAACTTTGGGAGCTGAGGACCCTTTCCTCCGTATAATTGAGGCCCTGAAGCGCCTCCCAAAGGGCGATTAATCATGTTTTCATTTATTATTCCTGTTCTTTTTATTCTTCTTGTTCTTTAATCATTAGTGTTTTTGATTTTAAAGTTGTTGTATTGTAATTATTAATGAATGTTCTTAATTATTTATGCTATATTAATCAAATTAATTAGTTATTAGTTAACACACGTCGTCATTACTGTGTCAACTGAATGAATAGGCACCACTGCACCAGCTACCCACCCACCTGTCACTCATTTACCAACCCAGGATCCAGACCAGCCACTACCGGAGTATTATACCATCTTACAAGGAAACCGCTTATATGGAACCTTGGAGTCAATCTCCCCAATACCAACTGATGGACACTGCTGATATGCAACCCTAAAAGGAGCAATCCACGTTTGGACTACCTTTGCGGTAATTATACTCCTACTTCCTTATCACAAGGAGACTTTCTTTTCCGGAAACTAGGCGGCATACTAGGAATGGACCCTGGTGTAGACAGCTTTATTTGAGGTGCTGGTGCAAATGTTTTATTATTATTCTTAATCTGTGTGTGCACTATATGTATTAAATTTGTTAAATTTTATCATTGTCTAGCGCTACTATTTTTGTGTATAGCTGAATGAATGTGCAGGTGTGAATGTGTTCCAAAAACACCAGCACTATCCACGCCACCCCTAAGTGTGGTGAGCACAGCGATCCCCGTGAGGGTTGGCGGAACGCGTCCTCTGACCTTTTCATACCCCCATTATCCACGTGTAGTCCTGTCACAGAAGTAGGATTTGATGGAGTCGTGTGGTGCTCAGGAACTGTAGATGGACCAGGAGATAAAGGGTTAAAGTGGGCTGGTTTAATGAAAGACATTCATATATAATACAGGAACGGCAGCACTAAAATTCTTCTTTGAGAAAACGAAAGACAATGATAATTAAAGCTAAAGTTCTTGTAAGGAAACTTGGGGTGACGGCAGCTGAAGTCTTTAGGGTGATGAAGGACACTGAAGAATGAAGTAAGTTGTTAAGAAGTGATAAAAACTTGAGTAATGATATGCGGAAAGAGGAGTGAATTGAATGACAAATGGTTGGATCCAATGAAAGACTTTGGAACTTGACTGGAGGTGGATCCAGGACCAGAGCGGAAGATCATTATAAAAACCGGACCGGAGGAAATGGACCTGACCAGGCTGGGAATAATGCGATCGTATCAGGCAAGCAGAGAACTGACAGGTTCGGCTGGGAGCAACAACAGGTACTAGGAGAGTCAGGAATCTTCCCAATCAATGCAACCAGCTCAGAAGACTTTTGTTCACTGACCCAGATCAGCCTAGGAAGATCTCCTATACACCTAGTGGATGACTGCCATTGGCTGGCAGGGCAGGCATACATGAAACCCTGACCTGGCCCAATAGCTTACTTGACCTAAGCCAAGATGGCAGCACCGGCCTCACCATGCCACCAAGCAAAGTCAGACTGAGACCATCCCCATGCCGCTGCTCACATGCCTGCAGACCTCCACTGCCTCCAGCAGACCCTGGACCCCTGGTGGACAGGTGAGTAGCATGCCCTCCATGGCAGCATGTGACAGTCGTTGTTACCATTTGCCCTTTACTTGCATCCTCTGGTGTGCTCCCAGCTGCTGGTGCTTTCTGATGGATCAGCCTTTTCTGGAGTAACAGACCCAGGTGGCAGGGTGTAGTCGGCCAATGATAGATGAACCTCTGGATTAACGTGTTTCCCCACCTCTCTTATACCTCAGTCGCTTCCTCAGAGTCCTTCATATATGTACTTCATTGTTTTTTATTACATCAGTCAATATTTTTAATTTTATGTATAATCTCTTTTTTATTAAATGAGTCACCTCCAAAGCGCTGTTTTCTTTGTATGTTTTCTGATGTCCCATAAATGCCTAATTGGGTTAACGTTGGCCAGATGTGGTGGCCCGAATACTTGTCACACCAATTCTGGACAACTTGGACAAGGTGCATTTTCTTGCTGGAAAATGCCATTGTTTTTGGGGATACATAAGCTCCACAAAGAGCTGAAAATGGTCACCAAGCACTTCAGCATAGCACCCACTAGTCAATGACATGTTCATGCGGACCAGCGGACCAAGCCCATGCCACACTACACATATGGAACCACCACCAGCCTTCACAGTGCCTTACTGACAACTAAGGTCCATGGCCTGATTCCATCTGCACCACCTAAACCTCAGCCCAAAATTGTAACCATGACTCATCGCACCATGACATGTTACCATTCCTCCACAGTCCAATTAGCAACATCATGGACCCAGGTGAGGAGCTTTGTCATGTGATTAATTTTAACAGGGGCACTCTGGTGTGTCTTCTTCTATATTCATGGAAGCCTAAGAATGCTGCACTGACCTGCTGGTTATGCATCTGGTACCTCCTGCATTGTGGATGTGAGCCAGTGTCCACTGATACCCCTGGTACAATCATTATACAGCCATGGTCAGTCACTGCGCTGTCCATGGTGAGTGCTAAGGCCTTCTATGAGGAATTCCCAGTACACATGGGACACCATAGAGCACATGTCTTCAACCTGTGGCCCTCCAGATGTTGTGGAACTACATTTGACAGCATGCCCTGACAGTTTTGGCATGCTCTTATAGGAAAAAATGTGGCAATGCATGTTGGAACATGTAGTTTCACAACATCTGGAGGGCCATAGGTTGAAGACCCATGCCATAGAGCAAGATTTGTTAAATGTCTGCACAAATGTGGAAATGTAATGTCCCACCAGTGAAGCACGCGCTATCGTGCCTCTTCCAACTGCAATAATTCACCTTCCCATTAGCAGCTGTTCAGACTGACTCACAAATTGTCAGATTACAACTGATGCAGGCCTGTGCATTTCCACGATGCTACAGTATGGTGGTGTCACCTGCCAATATCTATACATACTACTACCCCATGACTTTTGGCACTTTAGTGTATATTTATAGGAACATGATACTCCTGCCAATGGAAAAGACTGAATGGCTGCTTGTGATCATTCATTTGCTGTTCTTTTATTATTTCAGAAGCAACGCAGCCATTCAATTTTACAATGTCTCTCGATTCAATCCTGGGTGATGTAAATCGCACTATGTACTATCGATATCATGGCTCGCTAACCACTCCAACATGTGATCAGGCTGTAGTCTGGACTGTGTTTGAAAATCCAATATTAGTTCCCAGCCAGGTGGTAAGTATCAAGCATGATAACTTTCTGTTCCTTCCCTCCTGTCTTACAGTTACATGACCACTTAGAGTCTTCGCCTCTAAAACTTCATCCTGCCCAGAACTCTCTCTCTCATTCAGCTTATTAATTATCCTAACACATGGGGCTATACCATTTCCTCAAGTATCCTACCCACCAGTTATCCCACTGCTTGGAGGCTACAACACTACCTCTGTCATCCTGCCTATCAGTTATCATATGGCTTGGAGGCAACATCTCTTCCACTGTCATCCTGCCCCCCAGTTATTCTACCACACTGATGCTACACCTCTACCTCCATCATCCTGTCCACCAGTTATCCTACCACACTGTGGCTACACCACTACCGCTGTCATCCTGTCCACCAGTTATCCTACCACATGGAGGCAACACCTCTATCTCTGTCATCCTGCCTACTAGTTATCCTATCACACTGAGGCTACACCACTACCGCTGTCATCCTGCCCACCAGTTATCCTACCACACTGTGGCTACACCACTACCGCTGTCATCCTGTCCACCAGTTATCCTACCACATGGAGGCAACACCTCTATCTCTGTCATCCTGCCTACTAGTTATCCTATCACACTGAGGCTACACCACTACCGCTGTCATCCTGCCCACCAGTTATCCTACCACACTGAGGCTACACCACTACCTCTGTCATCCTGCCTACTAGTTATCCTACCGCACTGAGGCTACAACACTACCTCTGTCATCCTGTCCACCAGTTATCCTACCACACTGAGGCTACACCACTACCTCTGTCATCCTGTCCACCAGTTATCCTACCACACTGAGGCTACACCACTACCTCTGTCATCCTAGCAAAATACAATGGGCAATCTTAGGCGCTGTGTCCTTCTTCTTTTTCTTTTCGCAGTATGTTCAATCCCTGCGTTTTGATGCTCAAAATAGGACACTGTCAACTGACCTGTAATCAGTGCCCTATGTGCACATCAAGGTTTCTTTTGTATTCACACGGTAACAGCTGGGCATGAATTCCACACTCCCACACTCTTAATCAACTAATAGGATAGAACTCACCGAGGGTCAGGGCCCTATGTGCATCCAAAGGTTTCTTTGGGGGTAAGTTCCCTATACCCCAGGAATCACCGATATCCACTCCAGTTGGTAAAGTAATACACTTTATTCCACACTCCAATAAAATACGGTTAAAAGTCCAAACAGGGGGATACACCTGGCTCTTTACAAGTTCATATGGGTGACCTTCCAATCCGGATAGAAGGCTCCCCACAGCTGAAGATGACAAAACAGCAGGAACTATGCAAGGGTACTCCAGATGATCCACCTCCTCCCACCAACGCGTTTCAGGCTATTACTAGCCCTTTTTCAAGGTGTGGAGGTCACTGGCCAGTGAAAGGTTTTTATACCTGTCTCTGCCAGGCAATACATAAAACATGGTAAAATAATCCAGTGTTAAAAAATTCAATTACATCAAATATACACGCACTCCAGCGAATGGAAATGGACGGCTCCATAAAAATATGGAAACATGGAATCGCTGACCCATACTGGATATATCTGTATGTTTTATTTAGATAGGTTATAAATGTATGTATTAGCAATAGCGATGTATGTGCATGTTATTTAAGCATTTCCACGTTATCCTACCACACTGAGGCTACACCACTACATCTGTCATCCTTCCCACCGGTTATCCTACCACACTGAGGCTACACCACTACCTCCGTCATCCTGTCCACCAGTTATCCTACCACACTGAGGCTACACCACTACCTCTGTCATCCTGTCCACCAGTTATCCTACCACACTGAGGCTACACCACTACCTCTGTCATCCTGTCCACCAGTTATCCTACCACACTGAGGCTACACCACTACCTCTGTCATCCTGTCCACGTTATCCTACCACACTGAGGCTACACCACTACCTCTGTCATCCTGTCCACCAGTTATCCTAGCACACTGAGGCTACACCTCTTCCTCTGTCATCCTGCCCACCAAATATCCTAGCACACTGAGGCTACACCACTACCTCTGTCATCCTGCCCACCAATTATCCTACCACACTGAGGCTACACCTCTTCCTCTGTCATCCTGTCCACCAAATATCCGACCACACTGAGGCTACACCACTACCTGTCATCCTGTCCACCAGTTATCCTACCACACTGAGGCTTCACCACTACCTCTGTCATCCTGTCCACCAGTTATCCTACCACACTGAGGCTACACCACTACCTCTTCCATCCTGTCCACCAAATATCCTACCACACTGAGGCTACACCACTACCTCTGCCATCCTGTCCACCAAATATCCTACCACACTGAGGCTACACCACTACCTCCGTCATCCTGTCCACCAAATATCCTACCACACTGAGGCTACACCACTACCTCTGCCATCCTGTCCACCAAATATCCTACCACACTGAGGCTACACCACTACCTCTGCCATCCTGTCCACCAAATATCCTACCACACTGAGGCTACACCACTACCACTGTCATCCTGCCCACCAGTTATCCTACCACACTGAGGCTACACCACTAACTCTGTCATCCTGTCCACCAAATATCCTACCACACTGAGGCTACACCACTACCTCTGTCATCCTGTCCACCAAATATCCTACCGCACTGAGTCTACACCTCTTCCTCTGTCATCCTGTCCACCAATAATCGTACCACACTGAGGCTACACCACTACCTCTGTCATCCTGCCCACGTTATCCTACCACACTGAGGCTACACCACTACCTCTGTCATCCTGTCCACCAAATATCCTACCACACTGAGGCTACACCACTACCTCCATCATCCTGTCCACCAAATATCCTACCACACTGAGGCTACACCACTACCTCCGTCATCCTGTCCACCAGTTATCCTACCACACTGAGGCTACACCACTACCTCCATCATCCTGTCCACCAAATATCCTACCACACTGAGGCTACACCACTACCTCCATCATCCTGTCCACCAAATATCCTACCACACTGAGGCTACACCACTACCTCCATCATCCCGTCCACCAAATATCCTACCACACTGAGGCTACACCACTACCTCTGTCATCCTGTCCACCAAATATCCTACCACACTGAGGCTACACCACTACCTCTGTCATCCTGTCCACCAAATATCCTACCACACTGAGGCTACACCACTACCTCCGTCATCCTGCCCACGTTATCCTACCACACTGAGGCTACACCACTACCTCTGTCATCCTGCCTACTAGTTATCCTACCACACTGAGGCTACACCACTACCTCTGTCATCCTGCCTACTAGTTATCCTACCACACTGAGGCTACACCACTACCTCTGTCATCCTGCCTACTAGTTATCCTACCACACTGACGCTACACCACTACCTCTGTCATCCTGTCCACCAGTTATCCTACCACACTGAGGCTACACCACTACCTCTGTCATCCTGTCCACCAGTTATCCTACCACACTGAGGCTACACCACTACCTCTGTCATCCTGTCCACCAGTTATCATACCACACTGAGGCTACACCACTACCTCTGCCGTCCTGTCCACCAAATATCCTACCACACTGAGGCTACACCACTACCACTGTCATCCTGCCCACCAGTTATCCTACCACACTGAGGCTACACCACTACCACTGTCATCCTGTCCACCAAATATCCTACCACACTGAGTCTACACCTCTTCCTCTGTCATCCTGTCCACCAATAATCGTACCACACTGAGGCTACACCACTACCTCTGTCATCCTGCCCACGTTATCCTACCACACTGAGGCTACACCACTACCTCTGTCATCCTGCCTACTAGTTATCCTACCACACTGAGGCTACACCACTACCTCTGTCATCCTGCCTACTAGTTATCCTACCACACTGACGCTACACCACTACCTCTGTCATCCTGCCTACTAGTTATCCTAACACATGGAGGCTACACCACTTCCACTGTCATCCTGTCCACCATTTATACTACCACACTGAGGCTACACCTCTTCCTCTGTCATCCTGTCCACCAGTTATCCTAACACATGGAGGCTACACCTCTTCCTCTGTCATCCTGCCCACCAAATATCCTACCACACTGAGGCTACACCACTACCTCTGTCATCCTGTCCACCAGTTATCCTACCACACTGAGGCTACACCACTACCTCTGCCATCCTGTCCACCAGTTATCCTACCACACTGAGGCTACACCACTACCTCCGTCATCCTGTCCACCAAATATCCTACCACACTGAGGCTACACCACTACCTCCGTCATCCTGTCCACCAGTTATCCTCCCACAATGAGGCTACACCACTAACTCTGTCATCTCGTCCACCAAATATCCTACCACACTGAGGCTACACCAATACATCTGTCATCCTGCCCACCAGTTATCCTACCGCACTGAGGCTACATCTCTACCTCTGTCATCCTGTCCACCAAATATCCTATCACACTGAGGCTACACCACTACCTCTGTCATCCTGTCCACCAGTTATCCTACCACACTGAGGCTACACCACTACCTCTGTCATCCTGTCCACCAAATATCCTACCACACTGAGGCTACACCACTACCTCCGTCATCCTGCCCACCAGTTATCCTACCACACTGAGGCTACACCACTACCTCTGTCATCCTGTCCACCAAATATCCTACCACACTGAGGCTACACCAATACATCTGTCAACCTGCCCACCAGTCATCCTACCACACTGAGGCTACACCACTACCTCTGTCATCCTGCCCACCAGTTATCCTACCACATGGAGGCAACACCTCTACCTCTGTCATCCTTCCCACCAGTTATCCTACCACACTGAGGCTACACCACTACCTCTGTCATCCTGCCCACCAGTTATCCTTCCGCACTGAGGCTACATCTCTACCTCTGTCATCCTGCCCACCAGTTATACTACAACATGGAGGCTACACCTCTTCCTCCGTTATCCTGCCAACCAGTTATACTACAACATGGAGGCTACACCTCTTCCTCTGTCATCCTCTCCACCAGTTATCCTACCACACTGAGGCTACACCTCTTCCTCTGTCATCCTGCCCACCAGTTATCTTACCGCATTGATGCTGCACAACTTCCTCTGTCAACCTGCCCACCAGTTATCCAACCACATGGAGGCTACACCACTTCCGCTGTCATCTTGCCCACCAGATATCCTACCACACGGAGGCTACACCTCTTCCTCTGTCATCCTGCATACCAGTTATACTTCCACACGGAGGCTACACCACTACCTCTGTCATCCTGCCCACCAATTATCCTACCACACTGAGGCTACACCACTACCTCTGTCATCCTGTCCACCAGTTATACTTCCACACGGAGGCTACACCTCTTCCTCTGTCATCTTGCCCACCAGTTATACTTCCACACGGAGGCTACACCTCTTCCTCTGTCATCCTGCCCACCAGTTATACTTCCATACGGAGGCTACCTCTATCTGTCTTGTATCCTATCCACCAGTTACCATCTTCTAGCTCACGTTACTGGTCATCTATCCTTTCATTACTACATACAATATTTCTTGTTATTCCACCTTCTCTCCTAAAGTCACTTTGCTGACACTATTAGTTTATATTCTGTGGTGGAGATTTATTTTCTTCCCCGTTGTATCTACTCTAACGTCACTGGGGTATCAGATTTTATCTATTATTATCTAGAACAGGGGTGGCCAAACCTGTCCTCAAGATCTACCAACGGTGCATGTTTTCCAGGCAACCTGTGGATCTATAGTAGGAATGAATGCAGCATGTTTTAAAATGTGACAGTTAGTAATGACTACAGCTGTGCACCGGCTAGGAGGTCTGGGGAATGTGACAGTAATGACTGCACCTGTGCACCAGCTAGGCGATCTGGAAAACGTGGACGTTGGTAGATCTCGAGGACCAGTTTGGCCACCCCTGATCTAGAAGGTGCTAGCTAAATAAGTAAGTAGAATCTGATATGGGCAACATCCCATCTTAGTAAATAAACCCCAAAGTGTCCATGTCTTTCTGGACACATGTGAGGGGTTACATTATATGACATGTTATATGCTGTAATAATTACCTGTACTCATTATGGTCACATTTATTTTCCAGATAAAAACATTTTCATCTGCTCTTCAAACCAACTCCTCTGGAACTTTGGAGACAATGGTGAATAACTTCCGACCTCCTCAGTCTCTCAATGGTCGACAAGTGCAGGCTTCTTTCCAGAGAAGCAATTCATGTGCCAGTCTGCAGTATGGGGCAACCCTTTCTGTGGTCATAATGCGTCTTCTGCTGATTTAGCATCTGTCAGATGTCCGCGCAAACATGGTCCTCTTCAGTTCTCCACACAAACTAGGAGTAATATACACAGACACCATCTTCACCCCAACGTGTGTCTCTAATCTAAGTCTAAATGAACTGGGAACCCTGGGGTGCCTTGGAGCCATTGTAGGGGTGCCCAGGTTTGGTGAACAATTAGGAACAATTCAAATCATTTATATTCAATGTAATTAGAGAAACCACTGCTTCCAAAATAAAATATGTGGTCATACAGGAGCAGATCTGGTCCCTCAGCCCATAACTGAACCGATTTACATCATTTCATAGGGACAAATAGCAAACATTTGTCCCAGGGATGCCGTGAAAAAAAGTTCTGACACTATACAGCAGGGATGGGGAACCAGCATGGCCAAATATTACAACTTTAGCAGGGCACACTGGGATGTGTAGGCTAATAAAAGCTGAAGGGGAAAGGTTCCCCATCCCTGCTGTAGGGCACTATGACTCATATAAGGAGACCAAGCAGCGGGTTTGCCAGGGGACTGACACTGCTGGCAGGCTGATGAATCTGGGAATATCGGTAATGGCCACTGGTGCACAAAAAATAAGCATTCATTGAGGTAAAAACTATTTAATAGGGACATTATTTCTTCATGTGTCCCCATTTATATAGACATAAAGTAATAAACAGATCATAAATACCTTTTTTTACCCCAAATTCTTAATTATTTTTATGATGCCTTTAATATACGAAATACTATTGTTTTCTTCAGAAAAATAAATGATAATGCCCACCTAATAATTCAATAGAATCGTATCTCCCTGATTCAGCTTGTTATTTGTGTATTGGGGTTCCCCTCCTTCTGATTGGATAGGTAACATAACAGGATAATGCTCTCAGGAGACTCCCTGAAATAAGAACAATCTCCCTCTCTCCCTCATTAGTCTAGCAATCTCCCTAATTTCCCCTAGCCAAAATTATACTGTTACATTTTTGGGAGAAAAAAAGGAATGAGAGCTAGATAAATTTACATTGAATCATCAGCACCATTTAGCAAGTATAGGAGATCTTACTAACTGCTTTGGGGCTCATCTACATTTGGATATAAGTCATTTTTATTACACACCCACGCTTCTAGGTGCTACGTTCACAATTTCTTTTCACAGTCTCTCTATATATGGAACTAGACACGCCCTTTTGGTGGAACATGACACGCCCCCTTAATGGGGCGCTTTGCAAAATTCTATCTAATCAACTATAATCTCCCTAAAACTAGTTTTCAAAAGTAGACAAGTATGATTTGAGGGGAATCCTGGCAGTTTGCAGATCTGTTGTTTGGTAAATTTGGTGGTTTCTATTCTCTACATGAAGAGCAATTGGGATGGGCACTCGCCTCTTCTCTGTAGGAGATGTTATGACGGGTTGATCTTAGTAAATTTGCCAAAACGATTAGTTATTTTACTGCGAAGTCTATTTCAGTGCTTCCCAGCCTTTTAGTCCTCATATGCCCCACAACAGTGCACATTTACTAGGTCACCCAGCAGGAGCACAGGTGCACTCGTTACTCCCTGACACATATTAAAAACCCCACAGGTAGAGCTAATGATTCTTCGTGGAGACCTGGAAAACAGGCACTTTTGAGGGTACTCTATTTCATCCACTGGCCACAGGAATTGACTTTTGTAGCAAGCTTAGGGGGGGGGGGGGGGGGGTATCCCATTAGACCTGATGCATTATGGGATGATAACAATGGCCGCAAATCGTGATGTATGACCGATGGTATTAAATTATCCAATTACAGGTCAAAAATGGATCACTGATCAAAACACACACAGGACCCAGGGTAATTTCCTGTTCCCATTTGCTATCGCCTGTACTCTGCATAAACCTCGCAATACCCAATAAGAGCCGTAACGGGGGATAACTACACCGGTAGCGGGGCTAATAGAATAATTCCAGGTGATCTCCCCTTAGTGAATACGGGTTTCCACTTGTGTCAGAGAAAAATGTCCACTAACAAACAATGGAAATGTGAAGATCATCAGATTAAGCAACAAAGACACAGCAGACGTTAGCTGGAGGTGGTAATATGTCCTATTACCACTGGTTGGCGCTAGTAGGCATGCTTACCAGGAGCAACACATAATGTATGACACTTCAGTTCTCATGTAAACTGAAAAAGCTCATTGGAAAGGTATAGGATACAGTATACAAGGGGGCTTCATGAAACCAATCCACTACACTGTATATTGATTCATATCCTCTGCTGTCTGCCTGTGAAGATGGAAAATAATAAAAGCTTTTGTGATTGAAGATTTTGTGTCCTAATTACAAGGTGTTAAACACTTGGAAAACCCTGGAGACCACAAGGAAATAGACTCCAACCACGTGTCTCCTTCCACTAGGTACACAACGCATACACCCTATGCCATGTCTCCATCCACCAGGTACATAACGCTTACTCCCTACGCCATGTCTCCTTTCACTAGGTACATAACAACATAATGCTTACACCCAGCGCCATGTCTCCTTTCACCAGGTACACAACGCTTACACCCACCGCCATGTCTCCTTCCACCAGGTACACAACGCATACCCCCACCGCCATGTCTCCTTTCACCAGGTACACAACGCTTACACCCACCGCCATGTCTCCTTCCACCAGGTACATAACGCTTACACCCACCGCCATGTCTCCTTCCACCAGGTACACAACGCATACACCCACCGCCATGTCTCCTTCCACCGGGTACACAACGCATACACCCACCGCCATGTCTCCTTCCACCAGGTACACAACGCATACACCCACCGCCATGTCTCCTTCCACCAGGTACACAACGCATACACCCACCACCATGTCTCCATCCACCAGGTACATAACGCTTACACCCAGCGCCATGTCTCCTTTCACCAGGTACATAACGCATACACCCACCGCCATGTCTCCTTCCACCAGGTACACAACGCATACACCCACCGCCATGTCTCCTTCCACCAGGTACACAATGCATACACCCACCGCCATGTCTCCTTCCACCAGGTACACAACGCATACACCCACCGCCATGTCTCCTTCCACCAGGTACATAACGCTTACACCCTACACCATGTCTCCTTTCACCAGGTACATACCGCTTACACCCACCGCCATGTCTGCTTCCACCAGGTACACAACGCATACACCCACCACCATGTCTCCTTTCACCAGGTACTGTACATAACGTTTACACCCACCGCCATGTCTCCTTTCAACAGGTACATACTGTAACGCTTACACCCACCGCCATGTCTGCTTCCACCAGGTACATAACGCATACACCCACCGCCATGTCTCCTTCCACCAGGTACACAACGCATACACCCACCGCCATGTCTCCTTCCACCAGGTACACAACGCTTACACCCACCGCCATGTCTCCTTCCACCAGGTACACAACGCATACACCCACCGCCATGTCTCCTTCCACCAGGTACACAACGCATACACCCACCGCCATGTCTCCTTCCACCAGGTACACAACGCATACACCCACCGCCATGTCTCCTTCCACCAGGTACATAACGCTTACACCCTACACCATGTCTCCTTTCACCAGGTACATACCGCTTACACCCACCACCATGTCTCCATCCACCAGGTACATAACGCATACACCCACCGCCATGTCTCCTTCCACCAGGTACACAACGCATACACCCACCGCCATGTCTCCTTTCACCAGGTACATAACGCATACACCCACCGCCATGTCTCCTTCCACCAGGTACACAACGCATACACCCACCGCCATGTCTCCTTCCACCAGGTACACAATGCATACACCCACCGCCATGTCTCCTTCCACCAGGTACACAACGCATACACCCACCGCCATGTCTCCTTCCACCAGGTACACAACGCATACACCCACCGCCATGTCTCCTTCCACCAGGTACACAACGCATACACCCACCGCCATGTCTCCTTCCACCAGGTACACAACGCATACACCCACCGCCATGTCTCCTTCCACCAGGTACATAACGCTTACACCCTACACCATGTCTCCTTTCACCAGGTACATACCGCTTACACCCACCGCCATGTCTGCTTCCACCAGGTACACAACGCATACACCCACCACCATGTCTCCTTTCACCAGGTACTGTACATAACGTTTACACCCACCGCCATGTCTCCTTTCAACAGGTACATACTGTAACGCTTACACCCACCGCCATGTCTGCTTACACCAGGTACATAACGCATACACCCACCGCCATGTCTCCTTCCACCAGGTACACAACGCATACACCCACCGCCATGTCTCCTTCCACCAGGTACACAATGCATACACCCACCGCCATGTCTCCTTCCACCAGGTACACAACGCATACACCCACCGCCATGTCTCCTTCCACCAGGTACACAACGCATACACCCACCGCCATGTCTCCTTCCACCAGGTACACAATGCATACACTCACCGCCATGTCTCCTTCCACCAGGTACACAACGCATACACCCACCGCCATGTCTCCTTCCACCAGGTACACAATGCATACACCCACCGCCATGTCTCCTTCCACCAGGTACACAACGCATACACCCTGCGCCATGTCTGCTTCCACCAGGTACACAACGCATACACCCACCGCCATGTCTCCTTCCATCAGGTACATAACGCTTACACCCTACGCCATGTCTCCTTTCACCAGGTACATAACGCATACACCCACCGCCATGTCTGCTTCCACCAGGTACACAACGCATACACCCTCCGCCATGTCTCCATCCACAAGGTACATAACGCATACACCCTCCGCCATGTCTCCTTCCACCAGGTACACAATGCATACCCCCTCCACCATGTCTCCTTCCACCAGGTACACAACGCATACCCCCTCCACCATGTCTCCTTCCACCAGGTACACAACGCATACACCCTACCCCATGTCTCCTTCCACCAGGTACACGTGAAGTATGCGATGGGACCCAATTTTTGGGTCCTAAGAGCCGCACTGTACCATTTAAATATCGCATTGCATGCCATTACAATGGCATGCGATGCAATATTAAAATGGTACAGTGCGGCTCTTAGGACCCGAAAATCGGGTCCCATCGCATACCACATGTGGATCCCATCGCATACCACATGTGTATCACATCGCATGCCATTACAATGCGATTTCTAATCCCTGATGGGTGATTACTATGTTAAATGCACCCCCATTGTTAACGCCACCCCCACTATCAACGCCAACCCAAAGCGTGGCGAGTGCAGCGAGCCCGCAAGGGGTGGCGGTACACATCCTCTTCATACCCCCACGTCCTTTTCATACCCCCACTATCCACGTCGGCGTGGAGTTGATTTTATATAGTGTGGCAAGCGCAGAGAGCCCCGCGAGGGGACGCGTAATCACCCATTCCCCTCCTCACATCATGTCACTGCCCCTGTCACATGCAGCCCTGTACTCACTGACACATCCCTCATATCCTGTTATACTCTGTACTGCTGGGGACCCTGCACCTCCCAACTATATAACTCTCAGTCTGTGGCTTCCTGCTGCCTCCATTCCCCTCCTCACATGATGTCACTGCCCCTGTCACATGCAGCCCTGTCCTCACTGACACATCCCTCATCTCCTGATATACTCTGTGCTGCTGGGGGACAATGCTCCTCCCACTATATAACTCTCAGTCTATGGCTTCCTGCTGCCTCCATTCCCCTCCTCACATCATGTCACTGCCCCTGTCACATGCAGCCCTGTCCTCACTGACACATCACTCATCTCCTGATATACTCTGTGCTGCTGGGGACCCTGCACCTCCCACTATATAACTCTCAGTCTGTGGCTTCCTGCTGCCTCCATTCCCCTCCTCACATCATGTCACTGCCCCTGTCACATGCAGCCCTGTCCTCACTGACACATCACTCATCTCCTGATATACTCTGTGCTGCTGGGGGACACTGCTCCTCCCACTATATAACTCTCAGTCTATGGCTTCCTGCTGCCTCCATTCCCCGCCTCACATCATGTCACTGCCCCTGTCACATGCAGCCCTGTCCTCACTGACACATCCCTCATCTCCTGATATACTCTGTGCTGCTGGGGACCCTGCTCCTCCCACTATATAACTCTCGGTCTGTGGCTTCCTGCTGCCTCCATTCCCCTCCTCACATCATGTCACTGCCCCTGTCACATGCAGCCCTGTCCTCACTGACACATCACTCATCTCCTGATATACTCTGTGCTGCTGGGGACCCTGCTCCTCCCACTATATAACTCTATGTCTGTGGCTTCCTGCTGCCTCCATTCCCATCCTCACATCATGTCACTGCCCCTGTCACATAAAGCCCTGTCCTCACTGACACATCACTCATCTCCTGATATACTCTGTGCTGCTGGGGACCCTGCTCCTCCCACTATATAACTCTCGGTCTGTGGCTTCCTGCTGCCTCCATTCCCCTCCTCACATCATGTCACTGCCCCTGTCACATGCAGCCCTGTCCTCACTGACACATCACTCATCTCCTGATATACTCTGTGCTGCTGGGGACCCTGCTCCTCCCACTATATAACTCTCAGTCTGTGGCTTCCTGCTGCCTCCATTCCCATCCTCACATCATGTCACTGCCCCCCTGTCACATGCAGCACTGTCCTCGTTGACACATCACTCATATCCTGTTATACTCTGTGCTGCTGAGACCCTGCTCCTCCCACTATATAACTCTCAGTCTGTGGCTTCCTGCTGCCCCCATCCCCCTCCTCACATCATGTCACTGCCCCTGTCACATGCAGCCCTGTCCTCACTGACACATCACTCATATCCTGATATTCTATGTACTGCTGTGGACCCTGCTCCTCCCACTATATAACTCTCGGTCTGTGGCTTCCTGCTGCCTCCATTCCCCTCCTCACATCATGTAACTGCCCCTGTCACATGCAGCCCTGTCCTCACTGACACATCACTCATCTCCTGATATACTCTGTGCTGCTGGGACCCTGCTCCTCCCACTCTATAACTCTGTTTGTGGCTTCCTGCTGCCCCAGTCACCTCCTTACATCATGTCACTGCCCCTGTCACATGCAGCCCTGTCATCACTGACACATCACTCATCTCCTGATATACTCTGTGCTGCTGGGGACCCTGCTCCTCCCACTATATAACTCTCAGTCTGTGGCTTCCTGCTGCGTCCATTCCCCTCCTCACATCATGTCACTGCCCCTGTCACATGCAGCCCTGTCCTCACTGACACATCCCTCATCTCCTGATATACTCTGTGCTGCTGGGGATCCTGCTCCTCCCACTATATAACTCTGTTTGTGGCTTCCTGCTGCCCCAGTCACCTCCTCACATCATGTCACTACCACTGTCACATGCAGCCCTGTCCTCACTGACACATCACTCATATCCTGTTATACTCTGTGCTGCTGGGGACCCTGCTCCTCCCACTATATAACTAACATGCAGCAATGTCCTCACTGACACATCCCTCATATACTCTGTGCTGCTGGGGACCATGGAAATAATGTGGCTTACACAGAACATTCAGTGTTATAAGGGTTAACAAGTCTAATGCTGGCCACACACCAGACCAACTTTTCTCCAACCATCCAACTAGTTGGTTGGATGGAATAGAAACCTGGTACTGGGTTGGAGCAAATGTAATTTGTAATTAAGTCATTTGTTTCCCAAATCGGAAAATGGACAACAACTGTCACTCAGACAATGGGGCAGATGTATGAACGGTCGTTATGGGGGAGAAGGGGTATTAGCGCACGTTATGTGCACTGATACCGCTTCTCCCCCATGTATGAAGAGGCCGGGATGCGGTAATGGACAGGGGCGCTATGCGCCCCTGTCCATATCGGCGCTGCTATCAAAATGATAGCAGGCCGAATGTATGAACGGTCAGCATCGCTGACCGTTCCGCACGAAGCCGGGTTTGGCTTCGCCAGCATCAGGCTGGCGAAGTCCTATCTAAAGCTGTCCCTGCTGTTAGGTCTGGGCTGCGCTGGGGATCTCGCGTGAACAGCGAGATCCCACGCATGCCCAGTGCAGCCGGCCGGGGGACAGGAGATAGCGCATCAGTATTAACTGATGCGCTATCTCCAGAAAGGGACATCGCCGAAGGGGGGAGTTAACGCTTCCCCGCTTCGGCAGACAAGATGTTAATACATCTTGTCGATGTCCCTTCCTGCTTCGCTATTGAGGCGAAGCAGGAAGTATCATAGCGGCGCGATAAGCGCTGCTATGATACATCTGCCCCAATGTACTGTAGTTGGACCTATTTGAGTTGCACAATTTCCCGGAATGTTTTTGTCCATTCTCCCGAGTTTGTGAGCAAATTGCTTACTGGCATTTGCCCCCATACAGTACCAGATTTTAAGTCCAACCAACCATCTAGTTGGTCTGATGTGTGGCCAGCATTAGGCAACAAATTTGACACCTGTAATCAACAGTATGGGGGTCACTTGCATGTGACCCTTTTTGCCTTGCCCAACACTGGTTTGGGCATGAAATATGTTGGCAAAGTGGGCACATATCCTACCAGTATCTGGTCAATGGTCAACATTGACAAAAGCTTGACACAAGCAAAACGTTGACCTTAAAAAGATTGACACAGGAAAGGGTTGACATTTGTTTTCATGTGTTTTTTTGTTAACCAACTTGATCTTACTTCATGATCCACGGGGGTGTAGAGTGTGCTGAGAGCGGGGAGTTGTTACACTAATTGGGATCCATGTCGACAGTTGTCAACATTGGTACAAAAATATTAACTGTTTTATTGTGTTTTTTTTTATCCTGTTGACGGTCTATCTAATAATCCACTTTGGTATAAGAGCGATATTAGTAACTACTATTTTTTCCATGCTTTCTACCTCCAGGGACAGCACTACCGGGCCCTGTACCCAGAAGTTTATTCGCTAGTATCACTCTCAACGGACCCCAATTAGTGTAATGCCTACCTTAGCTAGACTCACCATGCTTCGGGCACAGTGTTCTGCTGCGCTTGGCACACCGTTGGAATCTCACTCTATACCCATGTGCCCAATATTCCAGCTTATTTCATGCCCAAACCAGTGTTGGGCAAGGCAAAGTACATGTGGGGTATATGCAAATAATCCCCCTCTGTTGATTTTAGGTCATTTGTTGACCAAGACTCATTAACCCTTGTAACACTCAATGTTGTGTAAGAAGCTGACTTCAGCCTCATCCTCCTCTCATTAGGGCGACAGCTGCTGGGCTGGCAGTGACCCCCCTGTACACCCCATTCCTCAGGCAGGCAGTCCCTGCCCCCCCCCCCCCCCCCCCCCCCCCACCATATGCCACATTACTCTGGCAGGCAGTGGCCCCTCGCGTACACCTCAGGCAGGCAATGCCCCCCTCTGTATGCCACATTCCTCAGGTAGGGCCCCCCCTTAATCCCCACACTGTTCAGGCAGTGCTAACCCTGTCCCATTCCTCAGGCAGGCAGTGCCCCCCCTGTATGCCACATTCCTCAGGCATGCAGTGGCTCCTCCGTCCCCTCTCCCTCCATCTTCTACCACCCTGCGTCCCCTCACCCTCTCTGCATCTGCAACCACCCTTTGTCCCCCCCTTCCTCCGTGCATCCCCCGCCACCTTCTCCTACCCTGCATCTTCTGCCACCCTGCGTCCCCTCTCCAACCTGCATACTCTGCCACCCTGAGTCCTCTCTCCCAACCTGCATCCTCCGCCACCCTGCTTCCCCTATCCCACCCTGAATCCTCCATCCCCTCTCCCACCCGGCATCCCCCGCCAGCCTCTGTCTCCTCTCCAACTGTACCGATTTAGCCGGTACAGTACCATTTGTTAACGGTCTGTACTGGCTAAAAATGGATGTACTGATTGTACCGGTTTTCTGCCGGAGGCAATGGAGTTGCCACTTCTCCATTGTCTCTGGAGTCCGGCTCCATGTGTTTGGGGTCAGAGGAGGAGTGGGGTAACAGCGTGCGGTGCCGGTGCTCTAGTTTGTGGTCACTGGTGCGATGTGTCACACATCCACGACCAGAGGGGCTGGGTGGCAGTGACGCTGCCTGTGAGAGTGTGAGGGCTCTAGTTTCTGGTCACGGACATGACATGTCATCCGTCCACGACCACAGAGGGGTCGGGTGGCTTCCGTGGCGGTAGCCTACTTCCAGGAGCCATATTAGGGGAAGGGGACCTGGTCACGGGTCTGCAGTGGCGAAGCACTTTCCTCCTCAGACATCCACCGGTAAGCAGTGCAGAGGTGAATGTGGAGGGTGGGGTGTGCCAAGAGGCCTGAGGCTAGAGATGGGTCGTTCGTGAACGATCCGGTTCTTTTGAACGGTTCCTCCCAAAGAATGAGGGAGCTGCCGATCCCAAAATGGTGATCCGGATCAGTTACGTTTTGCATTGCATACAATACAATGCATTGCTTGAGCTCAGCACTGCCACCTTTGGCAGCTGAGATATTTTCTTCTAATTGGAGACTGTGAGTGAATAGAAAAACAAGGCTGCTTGTGCTGCTGCTGCTGCTGTGTCATGTGCAGATCTAGATTCTTCTTGAAGCCCTGAAGGAGCCCAACAGCAGAGACTCAGCAGAGGCATTGCAAGATTGCTTCACCATCTTCTACTAGTACAGTATCACAGAAAGGTGTGTAGAAGTATGAACACACATTCTCACAGACACACAGACTTTAGTTAGGCAGTGCACATGTTTTTTTTTTTTTACTAGATCTGTGTTTGCTGGGCTGTGTAGTACTTTAAACTTTAATTTGGAGGGGGAGGGGGCCTTCTTTTAACTTTCATTTGGGGGGGGGGGGGCTTGGCAATGAGCAAATTTAGTCCCCCTTGGCAATGAACAAATTTAATCCCCCTTGGCAATAAGCAAATTTAGTCTCCCTTGGCAACGAGCAAAATTAATACCCCTTTTACACCGCCGCAAAACCCCGGGTCTTCAGCGGGTCAGACCCCGGTCAGCGGCAGTGTAAATGGGACACGCCGTGTCCCTTTACACGGGACTTCTACCCAGGTCCTGGGAACTGGATTGTTCGTCAGACAAGCGTTGGTCAGACAGTCACTAGGTCGACATGCAGAAAGGTTGACATGGGAAGAGGTCGACATGGAACAAGGTCGACGTGGTTATAGGTCGACATGGACGTTAGGGTGACATGAGGAAGGTCGAAAGGTCATAAGGTCGACATGGGGTTTTCGCTGTTTTTTGACCCAAATGTCAACACAGTTGGAAGTGAAATCGGACCCTCGCATCGCTCGCAATGCTTCGGGCACAGTGGCTCACTTCGCTTGCCACACTATTATAATCTCACTCTACGCCCTAGTGGATGGTAGGGCATGAAATACCGCCTGTCGGCACATGTCGGCTCAAAAAACAGTGAAAATCCCCATGTCGACCTTATGACCTGTCGACCTTCCTCATGTTGACCTATAACCATGTAGACCTTGTTCCATGTCGACGTAAAACCACGTCGACCTGTAACCACACCGACTTTTTCAACACACCTTGTATGTTACCTTGTCATTTGTTTTTTTGTTTGCTATGTACGGCGCTGCGGACACTTTGCGGCGCCTTATAAATAAACGTACTACTACTACTAACCACGTCGACCTTGTTCCATGTCGACCTAAAACCACGTCAACCTAAAACCATGTCGACCTTTCAGCATGTCGACCTAGTGTTGTTGACCTAATGTCGACCTAGTTCAGTCGACCAAACGACTGTTTCCCCAGGTCCTGACCTGGGTAGAACATGACTATGACCTGGGTAGAGGGCAGTCGGTGTAAATGGGTACACTGGGTCATCCGACCCGGCTCCCACCATTTACATCAATGGGGGACCGCAGCATCCGCAGGTTGGACAGGGGGGCACAGACAGCCTGCGCTGCTGTCTGCTATATTCAGCAGACAGCAGCGGAGGAGGTGAATGGATGCCGGTGTGAGGCATCCATTCACCTCCAGGACGATGGCTGGAGGGGTGCACGGGGGCTGGGGGCAGCCCAGCAGCTTACCTTGGTGCTGGGCTGTCCCCAGCACGGCGATCAGTGGTCCCGGCGGGGATCACCGCGGGCCTGGCGCTTGGAGATGATGTCATTACATTTCTCTAAAATGTGCAATGTACAGAACGCTTTAAGGAGCCGCATCCCGCTGTAAGCTCCTCTTCTCCTTCTGACACCCTCCGTGTACTCCCTGGCTAGCAGCTGTACATGTACCAGAGACATGGTATCTTCTACTCTAGTAAGCCAGTATCCCCTAAATGTATCATCGGGGAACCGCAGCAGGAATCTCCGATCCCTGCTGCGATCCCCCTTTCAGCGCCTCCGGCCGCATCCCCATAGGTTTCTATGGGGGATGCGAAGCTGCCCGATGTACCAACATCGGGCAGCCCGGCTTCGCACCCC
The DNA here is from genome assembly GCF_055691185.1 of Crinia signifera. Classification (NCBI taxonomy): domain Eukaryota; kingdom Metazoa; phylum Chordata; class Amphibia; order Anura; family Myobatrachidae; genus Crinia; species Crinia signifera. The sequence goes on from NC_139223.1 coordinate 567,789, forward strand.
TGGGCTACCGCCATTCTGAGATGGCGATAGCCCATTGTAGTCTATGCCTACACATCGCACTGCCCGGCTCGGATGAGAGGGGTCAGCGGGGGTCTGACCCCCCGGCTTCCAGGTTAGGGCTTCGCTGGGACGGGCTCCTTTCGGAGCCCTGTCCCTGCGCCCTGAAAATTGATAAATTGCCCCAATATGATCAATACCCCAGGACACCACCTCACAAAGGATTATTCCCTGTATTTGTCATTGTACAAATATATAGGTAGGCATGATGGAAATGGTTGTATTTAATGGGTGAGTAGACACTTTTATTTTTATATCATAGGGACCCCCTCCTCCCTCCCAAAACTGGCAATGAAAAGGGGTCTTCAAGAGGGAGGCCTGATTTGTACAGTGAGCCACAGAATGTCAGACTCCACCTCCCCCTACTACTGCCGTATCCGGCGGCGTGTATGCCTGAAATGCTGAGGGGCTATTGGGGAGATATTCAAGGGGAGGGGCTACAGGCTAATTGTAGTAGTAGTACAGAGACCGGTAGCCCCACAGTAAGGGACCCTGAGATATATAAGGGGGCAAACCCAACGTATTCAATATTCAATTATCTACTGTGTTTACCACGCAGGGCTATTCAATTATTAGTCAATTTCCCCTGTGTGTAAAACCATAGATTCTACGGGCTAATACTGTGGAGAACAATCTATGTTAAGTGCACCACCTAGGTCAGGGTTAGAGAACCTTTGGCCCCAGCTGTTGTTGGACTACACATCCCAGCATTCCCTGCAACAGTTTTATCATGGCCAAATAGCAAATTGTAGCAGGGCATGCTGGGATGTGTAGTCCAACAACAGCTGGAGGGCCAAAGGTTCCCCATCTCTGACCTACGACTTTGCTCTGTTTCTGGACTTCCCTCTTAACGAATGATTGCTATTACCTGTTCTAAACAGGTAAATGGGTAAGAAAGGTGTTTCCACACAGGTAATAACAATCAAACATTAAGAGGGAAGTCCAGAAACAGAGCATTGTGTCCCTCCTGGAAAGGGTCATGTTGGGAGGTATGGTACACTAACTCAAACCATAAATAACTGTCTTTTTTACACAAACTGAGCCGCAGAGCCGACCAAAGGATCTAGATCTTTTAATTGACCGACCCGGGTCCGCTCAGTGACCCGTTTTGCCCATCTCTACCTGAGGCATCTTGCAAAAAGTACACATAATTGAAAAGGGGATGTGACCACACTCACTTTACCCGTGACCACTCCCCCGTCCCCGAATATGTACCGATTTATGCCCTAAATGTTGGAGGGTATGCCACCGTGCATCTCCCGCCACCCTCCGGCCCCTCTCCCACCCTGCATCCCCCGCCACCCTCCGTCCCCTCTCCCACCCTCCGTCCCCTCTCCCACCCTGCATCCCCCGCCACCCTCCGTCCCCTCTCCCACCCTGCATCTCCCGCCACCCTCCGGCCCCTCTCCCACCCTGCATCCCCCGCCACCCTCCGTCCCCTCTCCCACCCTGCATCCCCCGCCACCCTCCGTCCCCTCTCCCACCCTGCATCCCCCGCCACCCTCCGTCCCCTCTCCCACCCTGCATCTCCCGCCACCCTCCGGCCCCTCTCCCACCCTGCATCCCCCGCCACCCTCCGTCCCCTCTCCCACCCTGCATCCCCCGCCACCCTCCGTCCCCTCTCCCACCCTGCATCCCCCGCCACCCTCTCCCTCCCTGCATCCCCCGCCACCCTCCGTCCCCTCTCGCACCCTGCATCCCCCGCCACCCTCCGTCCCCTCTCCCACCCTGCATCCCCCGCCACACTCCGTCCCCTCTCCCACCCTGCATCCCCCGCCACCCTCCGGCCCCTCTCCCACCCTGCATCCCCCGCCACCCTCCGTCCCCTCTCCCACCCTGCATCCCCCGCCACCCTCTCCCTCCCTGCATCCCCCGCCACCCTCCGTCCCCTCTCGCACCCTGCATCCCCCGCCACCCTCCGTCCCCTCTCCCACCCTGCATCCCCCGCCACACTCCGTCCCCTCTCCCACCCTGCATCCCCCGCCACCCTCCGTCCCCTCTCCCACCCTGCATCCCCCGCCACCCTCCGTCCCCTCTCCCACCCTGCATCCCCCGCCACCCTCCGTCCCCTCTCGCACCCTGCATCCCCCGCCACCCTCCGTCCCCTCTCCCACCCTGCATCCCCCGCCACCCTCCGTCCCCTCTCCCACCCTGCATCCCCCGCCACCCTCCGTCCCCTCTCCCACCCTGCATCCCCCGCCACCCTCCGTCCCCTCTCCCACCCTGCATCCCCCGCCACCCTCCGTCCCCTCTCCCACCCTGCATCCCCCGCCACCCTCCGTCCTCTCTCCCACCCTGCATCCCCCGCCACCCTCCGTCCCCTCTCCCACCCTGCATCCCCCGCCACCCTCCGTCCTCTCTCCCACCCTGCATCCCCCGCCACCCTCCGTCCCCTCTCCCACCCTGCATCCCCCGCCACCCTCCGTCCCCTCTCCCACCCTGCATCCCCCGCCACCCTCCGTCCCCTCTCCCACCCTGCATCCCCCGCCACCCTCCGTCCTCTCTCCCACCCTGCATCCCCCGCCACCCTCCGTCCCCTCTCCCACCCTGCATCCCCCGCCACCCTCCGTCCCCTCTCCCACCCTGCATCCCCCGCCACCCTCCGTCCCCTCTCCCACCCTGCATCCCCCGCCACCCTCCGTCCCCTCTCCCACCCTGCATCCCCCGCCACCCTCCGTCCCCTCTCCCACCCTGCATCCCCCGCCACCCTCCGTCCCCTCTCCCACCCTGCATCCCCCGCCACCCTCCGTCCCCTCTCGCACCCTGCATCCCCCGCCACCCTCCGTCCCCTCTCCCACCCTGCATCCCCCGCCACCCTCCGTCCCCTCTCCCACCCTGCATCCCCCGCCACCCTCCGTCCCCTCTCCCACCCTGCATCCCCCGCCACCCTCCGTCCCCTCTCCCACCCTGCATCCCCCGCCACCCTCCGTCCCCTCTCCCACCCTGCATCCCCCGCCACCCTCCGTCCCCTCTCCCACCCTGCATCCCCCGCCACCCTCCGTCCCCTCTCCCACCCTGCATCCCCCGCCACCCTCCGTCCTCTCTCCCACCCTGCATCCCCCGCCACCCTCCGTCCCCTCTCCCACCCTGCATCCCCCGCCACCCTCCGTCCCCTCTCCCACCCTGCATCCCCCGCCACCCTCCGTCCCCTCTCCCACCCTGCATCCCCCGCCACCCTCCGTCCTCTCTCCCACCCTGCATCCCCCGCCACCCTCCGTCCTCTCTCCCACCCTGCATCCCCCGCCACCCTCCGTCCCCTCTCCCACCCTGCATCCCCCGCCACCCTCCGTCCCCTCTCCCACCCTGCATCCCCCGCCACCCTCCGTCCCCTCTCCCACCCTGCATCCCCCGCCACCCTCCGTCCTCTCTCCCACCCTGCATCCCCCGCCACCCTCCGTCCTCTCTCCCACCCTGCACCACCACTGAAGTTGTGTGGAGCAGGGATGGACGCAAGCTCTGGGTCGGATACTAGCAGCCACAGCCCTTTACACCCCATTAATCGGGCAGGCAGTGGCCCCCGTATTCCCGCTCCCGGGTACGGCGCTGTATATATATTGGGGATAGAGAGAGGGGTGAGTGACTCCCCGGCTTTCTCCTCTTCCGGCATCAAGGTCCCGGACCGGAAGTAGCCGGCAGCGCAGATATGACATCACTTCCGTAACCCCGTTACCAAGCAACAGGAGCATAGCTGGTGCCGGCATAGAGCGGGAGTGAGTATACTAGCCAAGCACGTCGGGTGTAATGCTGCTGTATACAGAGTATTGCCCCCTTCCGCTGTATACAGAGTATTGCCCCCTTCCTCTGTATACAGAGTATTGCCCCCTTCCGCTGTATACAGAGTATTGCCCCCTTCCGCTGTATACAGAGTATTGCCCCCTTCCGCTGTATACAGAGTATTGCCCCCTTCCGCTGTATACAGAGTATTGCCCCCTTTCGCTGTATACAGAGTCTGCCCCCCCATGTATACAGAGTATTACCCCCTTCTGCTGTATACAGAGTATTGCCCCCTTCCGCTGTATACAGAGTATTGCCCCCTTCCGCTGTATACAGAGTATTGCCCCCTTCCGCTGTATACAGAGTATTGCCCCCTTCCGCTGTATACAGAGTATTGCCCCCTTCCGCTGTATACAGAGTATTGCCCCCTTTCGCTGTATACAGAGTCTGCCCCCCCATGTATACAAAGTGTTGCCCTTCCTCCCTCTGTGTACAAAGTGTTGCCCCCCTCCCTCTGCTGTGTGCAGAGTGTTGCCCCCCTCCCTCTGCTGTGTGCAGAGTGTTGCCCCCCTCCCTCTGCTGTGTGCAGAGTGTTACCCCCCTCCCTCTGCTGTGTGCAGAGTGTTACCCCCCTCCCTCTGCTGTGTGCAGAGTGTTACCCCCCTCCCTCTGCTGTGTGCAGAGTGTTGCCCTCCTCCCTCTGTGTGCAGAGTGTTACCCCCCTCCCTCTGCTGTGTGCAGAGTGTTACCCCCCTCCCTCTGCTGTGTGCAGAGTGTTGCCCCCCTCCCTCTGCTGTGTGCAGAGTGTTGCCCCCCTCCCTCTGCTGTGTGCAGAGTGTTGCCCTCCTCCCTCTGCTGTGTGCAGAGTGTTGCCCCCCTCCCTCTGCTGTGTGCAGAGTGTTGCCCCCCTCCCTCTGCTGTGTGCAGAGTGTTACCCCCCTCCCTCTGCTGTGTGCAGAGTGTTACCCCCCTCCCTCTGCTGTGTGCAGAGTGTTACCCCCCTCCCTCTGCTGTGTGCAGAGTGTTACCCCCCTCCCTCTGCTGTGTGCAGAGTGTTGCCCTCCTCCCTCTGTGTGCAGAGTGTTACCCCCCTCCCTCTGCTGTGTGCAGAGTGTTACCCCCCTCCCTCTGCTGTGTGCAGAGTGTTACCCCCCTCCCTCTGCTGTGTGCAGAGTGTTACCCCCCTCCCTCTGCTGTGTGCAGAGTGTTGCCCCCCTCCCTCTGCTGTGTGCAGAGTGTTGCCCCCCTCCCTCTGCTGTGTGCAGAGTGTTGCCCTCCTCCCTCTGCTGTGTGCAGAGTGTTGCCCTCCTCCCTCTGCTGTGTGCAGAGTGTTGCCCTCCTCCCTCTGCTGTGTGCAGAGTGTTGCCCTCCTCCCTCTGCTGTGTGCAGAGTGTTGCCCTCTTCCCTCTGCTGTGTGCAGAGTGTTGCCCTCTTCCCTCTGCTGTGTGCAGAGTGTTGCCCTCTTCCCTCTGCTGTGTGCAGAGTGTTGCCCTCCTCCCTCTGCTGTGTGCAGAGTGTTGCCCTCCTCCCTCTGCTGTGTGCAGAGTGTTGCCCTCTTCCCTCTGCTGTGTGCAGAGTGTTGCCCCCTCCCTCTGCTGTGTGCAGAGTGTTGCCCTCCTCCCTCTGCTGTGTGCAGAGTGTTGCCCCCTCCCTCTGCTGTGTGCAGAGTGTTGCCCTCCTCCCTCTGCTGTGTGCAGAGTGTTGCCCTCTTCCCTCTGCTGTGTGCAGAGTGTTGCCCTCCTCCCTCTGCTGTGTGCAGAGTGTTGCCCTCCTCCCTCTGCTGTGTGCAGAGTGTTGCCCTCTTCCCTCTGCTGTGTGCAGAGTGTTGCCCCCTCCCTCTGCTGTGTGCAGAGTGTTGCCCCCCTCCCTCTGCTGTGTGCAGAGTGTTGCCCCCTCCCTCTGCTGTGTGCAGAGTGTTGCCCTCCTCCCTCTGCTGTGTGCAGAGTGTTGCCCTCCTCCCTCTGCTGTGTGCAGAGTGTTGCCCTCCTCCCTCTGCTGTGTGCAGAGTGTTGCCCTCTTCCCTCTGCTGTGTGCAGAGTGTTGCCCTCTTCCCTCTGCTGTGTGCAGAGTGTTGCCCTCTTCCCTCTGCTGTGTGCAGAGTGTTGCCCTCTTCCCTCTGCTGTGTGCAGAGTGTTGCCCTCTTCCCTCTGCTGTGTGCAGAGTGTTGCCCTCTTCCCTCTGCTGTGTGCAGAGTGTTGCCCTCTTCCCTCTGCTGTGTGCAGAGTGTTGCCCTCCTCCCTCTGCTGTGTGCAGAGTGTTGCCCTCCTCCCTCTGCTGTGTGCAGAGTGTTGCCCTCCTCCCTCTGCTGTGTGCAGAGTGTTGCCCTCCTCCCTCTGCTGTGTGCAGAGTGTTGCCCTCCTCCCTCTGCTGTGTGCAGACACTGCAGAGTGTTGCCCTCCTCCCTCTGCTGTGTGCAGAGTGTTGCCCTCCTCCCTCTGCTGTGTGCAGACACTGCAGAGTGTTGCCCTCCTCCCTCTGCTGTGTGCAGACACTGCAGAGTGTTGCCCTCCTCCCTCTGCTGTGTGCAGAGTGTTGCCCTCCTCCCTCTGCTGTGTGCAGAGTGTTGCCCTCCTCCCTCTGCTGTGTGCAGAGTGTTGCCCTCTTCCCTCTGCTGTGTGCAGAGTGTTGCCCTCTTCCCTCTGCTGTGTGCAGAGTGTTGCCCTCTTCCCTCTGCTGTGTGCAGAGTGTTGCCCTCTTCCCTCTGCTGTGTGCAGAGTGTTGCCCTCTTCCCTCTGCTGTGTGCAGAGTGTTGCCCTCTTCCCTCTGCTGTGTGCAGAGTGTTGCCCTCCTCCCTCTGCTGTGTGCAGAGTGTTGCCCTCCTCCCTCTGCTGTGTGCAGACACTGCAGAGTGTTGCCCTCCTCCCTCTGCTGTGTGCAGAGTGTTGCCCTCCTCCCTCTGCTGTGTGCAGACACTGCAGAGTGTTGCCCTCCTCCCTCTGCTGTGTGCAGACACTGCAGAGTGTTGCCCTCCTCCCTCTGCTGTGTGCAGAGTGTTGCCCTCTTCCCTCTGCTGTGTGCAGAGTGTTGCCCTCTTCCCTCTGCTGTGTGCAGAGTGTTGCCCTCTTCCCTCTGCTGTGTGCAGAGTGTTGCCCTCTTCCCTCTGCTGTGTGCAGAGTGTTGCCCTCTTCCCTCTGCTGTGTGCAGAGTGTTGCCCTCTTCCCTCTGCTGTGTGCAGAGTGTTGCCCTCTTCCCTCTGCTGTGTGCAGAGTGTTGCCCTCTTCCCTCTGCTGTGTGCAGAGTGTTGCCCTCTTCCCTCTGCTGTGTGCAGAGTGTTGCCCTCTTCCCTCTGCTGTGTGCAGAGTGTTGCCCTCTTCCCTCTGCTGTGTGCAGAGTGTTGCCCTCTTCCCTCTGCTGTGTGCAGAGTGTTGCCCTCCTCCCTCTGCTGTGTGCAGAGTGTTGCCCTCCTCCCTCTGCTGTGTGCAGAGTGTTGCCCTCCTCCCTCTGCTGTGTGCAGAGTGTTGCCCTCCTCCCTCTGCTGTGTGCAGAGTGTTGCCCTCCTCCCTCTGCTGTGTGCAGAGTGTTGCCCTCCTCCCTCTGCTGTGTGCAGAGTGTTGCCCTCCTCCCTCTGCTGTGTGCAGACACTGCAGAGTGTTGCCCTCCTCCCTCTGCTGTATCCTGGCATTGCTCTGTATTGCAGGGTGGCAGAGACACCATATACTATTACACCCTGGCATTGCTCTGTATAGAAGGGTGGCAGAGATACCATATACCAGTGGTAGCCAACCCTAGCCCTCGAGAGCTACCAACAGTTCACATTTTCCAGACAACCTAGCTGCTGTACAGCTGCACTCATTAATCACTGACACATTTTAAAAGATCCACTGATGGAGCTAATTAGCTCACTTGTGATTCTGTGAGGAGACCTGCAAAACATGCACTGTTGGTAGCTCTCGAGGACTAGGGTTGGCTACCCCAGCCATATACTATTACACCGTGGCATTGCTCTGTATAGCAGGGTGGCAGAGACACCATATACTATTACACCGTGGCATTGCTCTGTATAGAAGGGTGGCAGAGACACCATATACTATTACACCGTGGCATTGCTCTGTATAGAAGGGTGGCAGAGACACCATATACTATTACACCGTGGCATTGCTCTGTATAGAAGGGTGGCAGAGACACCATATACTATTACACCGTGGCATTGCTCTGTATAGAAGGGTGGCAGAGACACCATATACTATTACACCGTGGCATTGCTCTGTATAGAAGGGTGGCAGAGACACCATATACTATTACACCGTGGCATTGCTCTGTATAGAAGGGTGGCAGAGACACCATATACTATTACACCGTGGCATTGCTCTGTATAGAAGGGTGGCAGAGACACCATATACTATTACACCGTGGCATTGCTCTGTATAGAAGGCTGGCAGAGACACCATATACTATTACACCGTGGCATTGCTCTGTATAGAAGGGTGGCAGAGACACCATATACTATTACACCGTGGCATTGCTCTGTATAGAAGGGTGGCAGAGACACCATATACTATTACACCGTGGCATTGCTCTGTATAGAAGGCTGGCAGAGACACCATATACTATTACACCCTGGCATTGCTCTGTATAGAAGGGTGGCAGAAACACCATATACTATTACACCCTGGCATTGCTCTTTGTAGCAGGGTGGCAGAGATACCATATACTATTACACCGTGGCATTGCTCTGTATAGAAGGGTGGCAGAGACACCATATACTATTACACCGTGGCATTGCTCTGTATAGAAGGGTGGCAGAGACACCATATACTATTACACCCTGGCATTGCTCTGTATAGAAGGGTGGCAGAGACACCATATACTATTACACCCTGGCATTGCTCTTTGTAGCAGGGTGGCAGAGATACCATATACTATTACACCGTGGCATTGCTCTGTATAGAAGGGTGGCGGAGACACCATATACTATTACACCGTGGCATTGCTCTGTATAGAAGGGTGGCGGAGACACCATATACTATTACACCGTGGCATTGCTCTGTATAGAAGGGTGGCAGAGACACCATATACTATTACACCGTGGCATTGCTCTGTATAGAAGGGTGGCAGAGACACCATATACTATTACACCCTGGCATTGCTCTGTATAGAAGGGTGGCAGAGACACCATATACTATTACACCCTGGCATTGCTCTTTGTAGCAGGGTGGCAGAGATACCATATACTATTACACCGTGGCATTGCTCTGTATAGAAGGGTGGCAGAGACACCATATACTATTACACCGTGGCATTGCTCTGTATAGAAGGGTGGCAGAGACACCATATACTATTACACCGTGGCATTGCTCTGTATAGAAGGGTGGCAGAGACACCATATACTATTACACCCTGGCATTGCTCTGTATAGAAGGGTGGCAGAGACACCATATACTATTACACCCTGGCATTGCTCTTTGTAGCAGGGTGGCAGAGATACCATATACTATTACACCGTGGCATTGCTCTGTATAGAAGGGTGGCAGAGACACCATATACTATTACACCGTGGCATTGCTCTGTATAGAAGGGTGGCAGAGACACTATATATTATCTGATTGGCTAGTACTGGATCACTGTCAGCTACATCTCTCTCCCAGGCTTAGTACATAGACCACTTTACCTGGGACAATCTCACTATAAGTAACGAATACTCATATTGTACTTTCCTATTCTCCCTCTAGGATGGAGAAATATCATGTTCTAGAACTGATTGGGGAAGGTTCCTTTGGAAGAGTCTATAAAGGAAGACGAAAGCTCAGCGGAGAGGTAACTGCCCCGTATAACTCCCGGGGAGGAGATGGCACCATGGTGCGGTAACATCACACATACATACACAGATGTGTAACTGCCCCGTATAACGCCCGGGGAGGAGATGGCGCCATGGTGCGGTAACATCACACATACATACACAGATGTGTAACTGCCCCGTATAACGCCCGGGGAGGAGATGGCACCATGGTGCGGTAACATCACACATACATACACAGATGTGTAACTGCACCGTATAACGCCCGGGGAGGAGATGGCCCCACGGTGCGGTAACATCACACATACATACACAGATGTGTAACTGCCCCGTATAACTCCCGGGGAGGAGATGGCGCCATGGTGCGGTAACATCACACATACATACACAGATGTGTAACTGCACCGTATAACGCCCGGGGAGGAGATGGCCCCGCGGTGCGGTAACATCACACATACATACACAGATGTGTAACTGCCCCGTATAACGCCCGGGGAGGAGATGGCGCCATGGTGCGGTAACATCACACATACATACACAGATGTGTAACTGCCCCGTATAACGCCCGGGGAGGAGATGGCGCCATGGTGCGGTAACGTCACACATACATACACAGATGTGTAACTGCCCCGTATAACGCCCGGGGAGGAGATGGCGCCATGGTGCGGTAACATCACACATACATACACAGATGTGTAACTGCCCCGTATAACTCCCGGGGAGGAGATGGCGCCACGGTGCGGTAACATCATACATACACAGATGTGTAACTGCACCGTATAACGCCCGGGGAGGAGATGGCACCATGGTGCGGTAACATCACACATACATACACAGATGTGTAAATGCCCCGTATAACGCCCGGGGAGGAGATGGCACCATGGTGCGGTAACATCACACATACACACACAGATGTGTAACTGCCCCGTATAACGCCCGGGGAGGAGATGGCGCCATGGTGCGGTAACATCACACATACATACACAGATGTGTAACTGCCCCGTATAACGCCCGGGGAGGAGATGGCGCCATGGTGCGGTAACATCACACATACACACACAGATGTGTAACTGCCCCGTATAACGCCCGGGGAGGAGATGGCGCCATGGTGCGGTAACATCACACATACATACACAGATGTGTAACTGCCCCGTATAACGCCCGGGGAGGAGATGGCGCCATGGTGCGGTAACATCACACATACATACACAGATGTGTAACTGCCCTGTATAACGCCCGGGGAGGAGATGGCGCCATGGTGCGGTAACATCACACATACATACACAGATGTGTAACTGCCCCGTATAGCTCCCGGGGAGGAGATGGCACCATGGTGCGGTAACATCACACATACATACACAGATGTGTAACTGCACCGTATAATGCCCGGGGAGGAGATGGCCCCACGGTGCGGTAACATCACACATACATACACAGATGTGTAACTGCCCCGTATACCGCCTGGTGAGGAGATGGCGCCATGGTGCGGTAACATCACACATACACACACAGATGTGTAACTGCCCCGTATAACGCCTGGTGAGGAGATGGCGCCATGGTGCGGTAACATCACACATACATACACAAATGTGTAACTGCCCCGTATAACGCCCGGGGAGGAGATGGCGCCATGGTGCGGTTACATCACACATACATACACAGATGTGTAAATGCCCCGTATAACGCCTGGGGAGGAGATGGCGCCATGGTGCGGTAACATCACACATACATACACGGATGTGTAACTGCCCCGTATAACGCCTGGGGAGGAGATGGCGCCATGGTGCGGTAACATCACACATACATACACAGATGTGTAACTGCCCCGTATAACGCCCGGGGAGGAGATGGCGCCATGGTGCGGTAACATCACACATACATACACGGATGTGTAACTGCCCCGTATAACGCCCGGGGAGGAGATGGCGCCATGGTGCGGTAACATCACACATACATACACAGATGTGTAACTGCCCCGTATAACGCCCGGGGAGGAGATGGCGCCATGGTGCGGTAACATCACACATACATACACAGATGTGTAAATGCCCCGTATAACGCCCGGGGAGGAGATGGCGCCATGGTGCGGTAACATCACACATACATACACAGATGTGTAACTGCTCCGTATAACGCCTGGGGAGGAGATGGCGCCATGGTGCGGTAACATCACACATACATACACAGATGTGTAAATGCCCCGTATAACGCCTGGGGAGGAGATGGCGCCATGGTGCGGTAACATCACACATACATACACGGATGTGTAACTGCCCCGTATAACGCCTGGGGAGGAGATGGCGCCATGGTGCGGTAACATCACACATACACACACGGATGTGTAACTGCCCCGTATAACGCCTGGTGAGGAGATGGCACCATGGTGCGGTAACATCACACATACATACACAGATGTGTAACTGCCCCGTATAATGCCCGGGGAGGAGATGGCACAATGGTGCGGTAACATCACACATACATACACAGATGTGTAACTGCACCGTATAACGCCCGGGGAGGAGATGGCACCATGGTGCGGTTACATCACACATACATACACAAATGTGTAACTGCCCCGTATAACGCCCGGGGAGGAGATGGCACCATGGTGCGGTTACATCACACATACATACACAGATGTGTAACTGCCCCGTATAACGCCCGGGGAGGAGATGGCGCCATGGTGCGGTAACATCACACATACATACACAGATGTGTAACTGCCCCGTATAACGCCCGGGGAGGAGATGGCACCATGGTGCGGTAACATCACACATACATACACAGATGTGTAACTGCCCCGTATAACGCCCGGGGAGGAGATGGCACCATGGTGCGGTAACATCACACATACATACACGGATGTGTAACTGCCCCGTATAACGCCCGGGGAGGAGATGGCACCATGGTGCGGTAACATCACACATACATACACAGATGTGTAACTGCACCGTATAACGCCCGGGGAGGAGATGGCACCATGGTGCGGTAACATCACACATACATACACGGATGTGTAACTGCCCCGTATAACGCCCGGGGAGGAGATGGCCCCACGGTGCGGTAACATCACACATACATACACGGATGTGTAACTGCCCCGTATAACGCCCGGGGAGGAGATGGCACCATGGTGCGGTAACATCACACATACATACACAGATGTGTAACTGCCCCGTATAACGCCCGGGGAGGAGATGGCACCATGGTGCGGTAACATCACACATACATACACAGATGTGTAACTGCTCCGTATAACGCCCGGGGAGGAGATGGCACCATGGTGCGGTAACATCACACATACACACACGGATGTGTAACTGCCCCGTATAACGCCCGGGGAGGAGATGGCACCATGGTGCGGTAACATCACACATACATACACAGATGTGTAACTGCCCCGTATAACGCCCTGGGAGGAGATGGCACCATGGTGCGGTAACATCACACATACATACACAGATGTGTAACTGCCCCGTATAACGCCTGGGGAGGAGATGGCACCATGGTGCGGTAACATCACACATACACACACAGATGTGTAACTGCTCCGTATAACGCCCGGGGAGGAGATGGCACCATGGTGCGGTAACATCACACATACACACACAGATGTGTAACTGCCCCGTATAACGCCCGGGGAGGAGATGGCACCATGGTGCGGTAACATCACACATACATACACAGATGTGTAACTGCACCGTATAACGCCCGGGGAGGAGATGGCGCCATGGTGCGGTAACATCACACATACATACACAGATGTGTAACTGCCCCGTATAACGCCTGGTGAGGAGATGGCGCCATGGTGCGGTAACATCACACATACATACACAGATGTGTAACTGCCCCGTATAACGCCCGGGGAGGAGATGGCACCATGGTGCGGTAACATCACACATACATACACGGATGTGTAACTGCTCCGTATAACGCCCGGGGAGGAGATGGCGCCATGGTGCGGTAACATCACACATACATACACAGATGTGTAACTGCACCGTATAACGCCCGGGGAGGAGATGGCACCATGGTGCGGTAACATCACACATACATACACAGATGTGTAACTGCCCCGTATAACGCCCGGGGAGGAGATGGCCCCATGGTGCGGTAACATCACACATACACACACAGATGTGTAACTGCCCCGTATACCGCCCGGGGAGGAGATGGCACCATGGTGCGGTAACATCACACATACATACACAGATGTGTAACTGCACCGTATAACGCCCTGGGAGGAGATGGCGCCATGGTGCGGTAACATCACACATACATACACAGATGTGTAACTGCCCCGTATAACGCCCGGTGAGGAGATGGCACCATGGTGCGGTAACATCACACATACACACACAGATGTGTAACTGCCCCGTATACCGCCCGGGGAGGAGATGGCGCCATGGTGCGGTAACATCACACATACATACACAGATGTGTAACTGCCCCATATAATGCCCGGGGAGGAGCAAGGGCCTTATTTGCCAATCAGGGGGGTCCCCACCCTAACGTAGAAAGTAGTCCCCCACTGTTTCAATGTTCATTTCTGCTACTGTCACACGGGGTGACTCGCACAATGGTGAGGACTGGTTAAGCCAACCCAGATATAACAATCAGCAGCAGTTACCGTGTATCAAGCACACTGCAGGGATATACTACCACAATCCTGATTCTTTTTTTATCTAGTGTTTCTCCACTAGATGGCACCATAGTCATCATTATAAGCTGAAATTATATACCATTCTTTTGGAGAGAACAGGATACAAAATACAGTTTTTTCTCACAGAATTCTGTACACACTATTAGTCTATGTACAATCTTTATAAAAAGATTTCAATATAGAATATTCGCGGTTCGCCACACATTTATCATATATGTGATCCCTGTCTGAGTGACAGTCCTTGACAATTTAAGATTTGATTAGTTCAAAAAATGTATTATCTGTTGTATGATCAAAGATTTAATGTATTCAGAAGTATCATTGGATTTATATGTTTGTATGTGTCCTGTGTATGTCATATATCTGTTTCTGCAATTATCTAATTTTTTTTTTTTAAATATATATTTTTGCACAATTTAGCATAAAATTGCCCACTATGGGACCATACATACAAAATTAGTAATAACAGTTTACTTTTGCAATTCAACTTATTACAACAAAAATATACACAATCCCCGCCCCGCCCAACCCCCACTTCTCCCCCCTCCCCCGCTTGGTGGAGCAAATATTGAAGAGTTCCTTAGTGGAGACCCGAGATTTAACTATGATTCGTTAATTTTCCTACCTGGATGCCTTTGCCTTGGCTGATCTACTAGGTTATAATAGTTCCGCCTTATTTAGCCGATTTCCTTACCTAGATTATTATCTGTCCAACCCATTGGGGTCTGCACCCCTTCTTAACACCAACCCATTGGGGTCTGCACCCCTTCTTAACTGTGCAATTCTGTGTTTTATTTTGCGACTGTGTGTCCTAATTTCGTTAATAGTGCATAGTTATATTTAGTGCTATATTCCCTCTCTCAGGAACTATTTTAATTGTAGGGAAAGTGCTTGTCATATTGTTATCCTTAGTGTGGGATTACATTTAGTATTATATTTCATCTGTGAAGCAACTTTTTCACGGTTGGTGTTACACTTTTTTTTTTTTTTTTTGTGTTAACAGTTATGGGTATTTCTAGGGTTTACCAATCCCTGGTGCTCTGTGCCCCTTACACTTGTGAGATTTTGTGAGATTTGACCCAATTCAGGTGGATTGAGTCAATTTATCTGACAAAATCTGATGTGCCTGTCTGACAAAATCTTATGTGCCTGATGTGTAGGACACAATCCACAATCCTGTGCCATTGGGTAAAACCAAGAGATTGAACGAGAGTGATCCTCCTGCACATAGGATAAATCTCGAGTCAATCAGGTTCAAATTGTTGATCAATAAGTTGAACAAGTGTAAGGGGGGCCTTAGTGTTAAATCCCTTTTTTTATTTTTATTGTTATTTTGTGTAATAGTGTTGGTTTTGCATATATTTAACTCGTGGGAAACAGGTCTAACCAACGGTGCCAAATTTTATAATATTTATGCATCGAATTGTGGCTTTTATATAAGAATTTTTCATGTTTAGCTTTGTAGATTACTAGCGCTTTCCAGCAGGCTAATTTAGGGCCTTTCTTCGCCATCCAACTTCTGGCAATTATTACTTTTGCTAAAGCACAAAGATTGGTGACATATTGTCGGTCCCCAGGCTCAAGCTGGCCAAGGTCCAGAATGTTTAGCAGGCAGCCACTGGCTGACAGCACGGACCGGGCAATGCCTGAATCCACTATAATTAGAATTACCTCTGTCCAAAATGTAGTCAGCACCTGGCACTGCCATAAAAGATGGTAACAAGCGCCCTCTTCCTGCTTACATTTGGGGCAGAGTGTGGTTATATGTCCGTTAAATTTTACCATACGAGTTGTGGACATATAAACTCTGTGTAAGATAAAGTATTGCACCTGTTGCACCCTCAGTGCACTGGTGGCTCTAGCAATATTCGAAACTGCAAAACGCCAGTCGTCCTCCTCTATTGGCCCCATGTCCTGGACCCACTTATTCCTCAATGTCTCCATACTTACTAGTCCTTTATCCCGATTAATACATTTATAAATTCTACTAACCAATTTTTTAGGACTTCCTACTCCTATTATTTTCTTAATCGGGGATTCTCCTAACAGCGGAGGGCCGTCTTGAAATCTGGCCGCCAATGCTGTTTTTAACTGTAAATAACGATAAAGATATGATTTGGGCAGTCCAAATTCAGCCTTTAGTTCGGCGCAAGTTTTAATACGGCCGGGAAGGTATATTCGACCAAGAGTTATTATAGAATATCTATTCCAGGCTTCTCTGACCTGAGTCATACTTGACTCTCTAAAAGTCACGGGGTCATCAATTGGGTGCATTGGATCAAGGGACTGGGTGTTAATCATTCTATTGGCTTCCTGACAGATTTTTAAAGCTTGCTTAACCAAAGGTGGATCCAAAGGTAGGATGTTAGTTTGTAGTATTCTATTTATAGGGTGGCTACTTCAACTAGTGCATGGGCAGTATCACTGTCCTCCGTCTCCTCCATCCAGGGCCTAATAAAGCTAGTTGGGCAGACAAATAATATGCATGGAAATCTGGCAGTCCCAGTCCACCTGCCCCCCTGTCCAAGTCCACCTGCCCCCCTGTCCAAGTCCACCTGCCCCCCTGTCCAGCATAAGTTTGTTCAATTGGACCTTCGGTCGGGTGTTATGCCAAATGAAGGACGAGATACTACTATTAAGTTTCCTAAAAAGTTTTTTTGCAAGAGGGATTGGCGATTGTTGGATCCGGTA
This sequence comes from Crinia signifera, assembly GCF_055691185.1. Classification (NCBI taxonomy): domain Eukaryota; kingdom Metazoa; phylum Chordata; class Amphibia; order Anura; family Myobatrachidae; genus Crinia; species Crinia signifera. The sequence goes on from NC_139223.1 coordinate 584,648, forward strand.
CAGCAATTGCGGGAGCACCACCATTTTAATTAAGTTAATCCTACCCGTGACTGACAACGGGAGTTTACCCCAAGATTTAAATTTTATTTCTATTTTGCTCAGCATTGGAAGAATGTTATGATGGATAAAGTCCTCTGAGTTACGCGTTATTTGTATCCCTAGGTATTTAAACTTAGCGTCCAGGCTAGTGGAACCGGGGGAGGTAATGTTTGGGGCAACGCGTTGCCAAGGTACATGATGTGTGATTTATTCCAGTTTATTTGTAAGCTAGATAGCTTGCCAAAGTCGGAAATCAGTTTTATGACCACTGGTAATGATATCCTGTAGTCAAAAAGATAAATTAAAACATCATCTGCGTATAATGATACCACATCTGTACCCTTGGCAACGCGTAGCCCGCGGATGTCCGTTTGGGTTCTCAATCTGCATACTAGGGGTTCTATTGAAAGTGCAAATAAAAGGGGTGAGAGGGGGCACCCCTGTCTCGTACCTCTTGAGAGCTTAAATGGAGGTGAGGTCCATCCATTTAAAGACACCTAGCAGTGGGGCATTTATATAAAAGTTGTATCCACTTAATGAAGTTAACCCCTAATCCAAATGCCTTCAAGGTGGCCCATAAGTATGGCCATTCCACCACGTCGAAAGCTTTGGTAGCATCTAAAGATACTACCGCCGGTTGGCTTTCTGGTTCAAGGGGTAACTGAAGGTGGGTAAATAGCCTACGCAGATTGGTCGAGGTTGATTTGCCCGGCATAAAGCCAGCCTGATTAGAATGGACTATTTTGGAAATGTGTTTTTTAAGCCTATTGGCCAGAATTTTTGCTAAAATTTTAGCCTCGTTAGATAAAAGGGAAATGGGGCGGTATGAATCTAGCTTAGTTGAGTCCTTCCCTGGTTTTAAGATGACTATTATTTTTGCCTCCACCATGGATGCTGGAATCTCCTCTTCCTCAAAACAGCGCATTAAGGTATGATGGAATTGGGGGGCAATGGTGTTACTACATTTTCTAAAAACCTCTGCAGGAATCCCATCCAACCCAGGGGCTTTGTTACCCGGTAGTTCTTTTATAGCCTGACAGACTTCAGTCAATAATAATGGTTCTTCCAGCTCCTGTCTTTCCTTTTGGGATAAGCTAGGTAACTTACATCTTTCTAACTGGAGCAGGATCTCCTCTGGTGTGCTCTGAGGTGTATAATTCCTGCAAGTATTCGCAAGACATCCCCCCTAACTGAGGAGTGTCATATATCAGCTGGCCCTGGGTGTCTGTAATGGGTCCTATACAAAGGGGGGGGTCCCTCGGCCTTGGCCATATAACGGCCAGTTTTATCGGCTGATTGATATGCCTTACAGGACTGGTGTAACCGCAGTTTAGTGTTATCTTCCCGTATGGCATCCTGCCATATTTTTTGCACCTGTTGCCACTTAATTTTTACTGCTTCTACTTTGTCCTGAATATATTCGGACTCTAGCTCCAGGCATTTCTCCTCTAGTTTCTGTATGTGTTGGTTCTTGGCCCGAGTGAATACCCCTCGCATATACGCCTTGAACGCATCCCACTCAGCAGCAGCCGCTGCCGAGCCCTAATTTGCCTCCCAAAATTCACTCCAAAGTTTTACCATGTTATCCTCCTGGCCCAAATAATATAACCAAGCTGAGTTGAGTTTCCAGAACCCTTGGCCCCTTACGAGTTTATCAGAGAATTCCAATATTATGGGGGAATGGTCGGATATACCCCGGGGTCTGTATTCTATATTCTTAACAAGCGAGAGGAAAGACTGGGATGCCAGGATAAAATCTATTCTGGAGAAAGTTTGATATGACAGAAAAACATGAGAGTTGAGAAGCTTTAGGGTTACGTTCACGCCAAATATCTCGCCATCCCATATCGCGTACGAAACCTGAGAAGGGGGTGCACGATGTTGATCCAGTGGCGGAACCTCCTCTCCATCTATCAAGTGCCGGGTCAAGAATGTTGTTGAAATCCCCTGCACACACCACTTCTGCGGAAGGATTGCATGCGGCAAAGGCCACAGCCCTTTCCAGTGTTTCGTAGGAGAAGGGAGGGGGGATATATACTGCCAGTATCACCAGCGGTAGAGCATTTATGATACAGTCCAAGAAGATGTATCTGCCTCCTGGGTCAGTCTCCACCCGGTTACAAACAAAAGCTAATGTTTTCCTTATAAGGACTGAAACCCCTCTAGATGATGTTGTGAAGGGGGCATGGTAACCTACCCAAGGCCAAAAGCTTCCCTCCTATAAGGTGGGTCTCGGAGAGACAGGCAATATCCACCCCATAGGAGCGAAGCTGATTCAGCACCAGGTATCGTTTGATCTTATTATTAAGACCGCTTCTGTTCCATGCTAACAACTTAACCATCTGTTATTTTTAATGTTTTATATCTAAATGCACTATCAAATTTTTTATACATCTCACAGTAGTATATTGTCCCCACAAAAAAAAAGTATTTTCTGTTTCTCTTTCTACCAAGCGGATCCCTCCCTCCCCCCACCCTGTATACCCATTCCCTATAGGCATACCTGTCCCCTCCCCCCCCCCCCCCCCCCCAAAAAAAAAGAAAAAGTTAAAGATGAGAACAAGATAAGAAAAATATGTCAAAATTAAAACACATATAGTTCTCAATATCAACCACATGAAAAAAGAAAAAAGAGTCATCATGCTATAGGGGCTGACGAAAAATGAAAAAAGGGCCACCCCTGAGCGAGTGGGGGAACACCCCAGCAGGTTACAATTATCATATTTTTATCGTATTGGATATTTCTACACCGGCACCTTGCGCCTAGGACCCAGAGGTTTTGCTTCCAACCACTGAGCTGCCTCAATGGGAGTTGAAAAGAAATGTGTTGTGTTGTTATCCACCACTCTTAGTTTGGAGGGGAATATCACGGAGTAGCTTATGTCCAAGTCCCGCAATTTTTTATTTATATCTCCAAACTTTCCCCTCTCTTTTTGTACTTCAAGCGCAAAATCTGGGTACACTGAGATCTTGTTTCCATTGTACATCAAAGGACCATTAGCTCGGATTGCGCGCAGCACAATGTCCCTGTCCACATAACTTAAGAATTTCACAATGAATGTTCGCGGTGGCGCTCCCGGAGGTAAAGGTCTAGGGGGGCTCTATGTGCCCTTTCTGCCGCGAATTGGGCTGTAAATGCGGTTTTTCCCACAGTGTCTCTTAACCAGTTTTCCACAAATTTTTGGGGATCTTGCCCCTCGGAATGTTCTGGTAGGCCCACAAACCTTAAGTTATTGCGCCTAAGCCTTCCCTCCATTTCAACGAGTTTAGTTTTCAATTCAGAGGACTGCTGGGTACAGTAATTCATCTTGTTCAACCATTGGGTGTTGGTATCTTCCAGGCATGATATCCGCTTTTCAGCTTCATCTATGCGTGTTGTAATCACACTGATATCAGATTTTAGAGACTGAATCTCCGTTTGGAGATCTTTAATTTGCCCGGAGAGTCGCTGTTCCGAGTTGGTGATAGCGTCCAGGACCTGCTGCATCGTTGGGTCATTTGTTTCTTCAGAGGTTTTGGATTTCGTTGGGGTGGCATGAGGGGTTGTGGTCTGTGAGGAGTTACCCGCCTGGGATCTGGCGTATTTCTCAAGCCGGGCAGCGGCCGTAACGTTGACAGTTTTACCCATATTGCTATGCACCAGAAGTCACACCAACCAAAAAAAGAATAATGGAAAGAAAAAGAAAAAAGAGGAAAAAGGGGAAAGGTGTGTGTGGTATAGACCTTTATATCAATTTGTTAGTCCCGCACAGTGTCTGCTGGGTTTGCTGTCCTTGCATCTGGTAACCCTCCGTTTATTTAACTTGTTTAGTTTGAACTACTAGGCCTCACCACTGCCACACCAGTCCGCTCACACCTGGGTTGGTGTTACCAATAGGGGCCACCTTCCAGGGCCCGTTGTACCGAGGGGCCCAACTGCCGGAACTCGCACCAATCTCCCACTTGGTGCCTGCTTGCTTTGTAATACTGCTACCAGATATTTACACAAGGTGCAAGAGAGGCAGCAAGGGGTTAAGATTGATGCCATCTGCCAAATAAATTCCCCGGGCCTACAATTAATGATCGTGCTCACCTGGCCCTCTGGGGTTAAACAAAATCATTTTAGGCTTATACCACAGTTCTGGCTTGTGTCTTAATTTACTCTAGCTTTATAGATTTCACTGGTGGACTGCTTGATTTTAGCTGGCAATAGAGTTTCTCAGTTTACCATACTTTTGCAGCCCTGTGGGAGGGAGCACCCAGCATGTGCTGGGCCATCTAGCAGCCGACCACACACAATGTTCTCACTCCAAACCTCCAACTCTGTTATATCTGATAATGTTCAGAACATACAGACAAATAATCAATGCTATACTGCACCCATCAACGTGTCTTGTCTCGACTGGTCAGTCCAGGAGGGCTTTTTAGTGCAGGCTTTATGCTTCCAAAAAGGGGGGGGGAATTCCCTGCTTCATACAGCACAGCTCCCAGCCGCGTGATCCTTCAGGGTGACTAGGTACTCCAGACGCTTTCCTGTGTCTGCTCCAACCCGGATCCTGTAAGCAGCATTTTGTATCTACTTTCGTAGCTTTTTGCCGGCTGACCACATCCGCACAGCAGCCTGACAATGTCCGGGCTTGGGGTCTGTGACTTGGTGCAGGCGTCAGCAGTACGGACACCCGCGCTGGTCAGGGAGTTCCAGACGCCGCCAGCACGTGACTTCGCTCCGTCACTCTATGCCCGCCTCTCTGTTACTGGCGCCGGGAAAAGGTGTCGGTGGCTTGGTGCAGGCATCAGCGGTACGGACGCCCGCACTGATCAGGGAGTTCCGGACGCCGCTGGCACGTGGCGTCTCTCCGTCACTCTATGCCCGCCTCTCTGATACTGATGCCGGGGAGAGGTGTCTGCATACGGCGCTGTGTAGAACAGGATTTACTCCCGCTCCGTCGTGGCTCCGCCCCCTCCCGTGCCCAGAGCATTCTTAGGGTCGCAATTATCTAATTATTAAATGTTTTAAAAATGAATAATTTAACATTAAAGGAGCCCATACTCGGTCCGTTGTGTAGGGCTCCGTTCTGTACTATGCGATGCGCGCTCCCGCGCATCACATAGTACGGTACAAAAAGTATGTGCTGCACATACTTTTTGTACTAGGTACACATTGTACCGGATCGCAGTGCATGCACACTTCTTGCACTAGGGATGCGATCCGATGTGTACTTTAAAAGTACAGAACGGACTGAAAAAACGGACCGTGTATGGGGGGCATACGTTTTATAAAGTGTGCTCCCCAAAAAAGAGTGCTTCTCTTTCCTCTACCGCATACTAATATTTACTCTCAGGGGAGCACCTCCACCTCACTCACCAGTGCTAAGGCCCTCACACATCCAATAACTGTGGATAAATGACATTGTCTCTTCTTGATTGTTGACATATATCAAGAAAGTGGTTCTAGTGCACAGGTACTCTTCCCCAAAATCCCTCCCCCATGGTACAAGCCTAAATTTTTACCTAAGGTGGTGTCAAATTTTCATCTAAACCAGTAGATTGTGCTCCTGGTGTTTTGTCCTCCTGAGAAGGCGAGAAATAGGGTCAAACTTAAATAATCGGATGTGGTGCGTGCACCGCGCACTTATGTGGTGATAGCGAAGGAGTTTCGTAAAACTGACTCGTTACTGGTACAGTATGATACAGTAGGAGCAAGTTTCATCTTTGCTCCTTTGGCCACAGCTAGCCATGGCAATTCTATTGTTCTCAGCTGCAATACGTATTGTATTGCAGCTGAGAACAATAGAATAGCCATGGCTAGCCATGACCAAAGGAGCAAAGATGAAACTTGCTCCTACTGTATAAGCGAGGGTGTCCAGCTTCTAAGCAGACCATTGCTAGGTCGCTTATTGCCTCTGCTTACATTTTAAGTTGGCAGGCCTGTTCCGGCTAGGATTAATGCCTATACCACTAGGTCAGTTGCTACCTCTTGGGCTGTGCGTCACAGGGCTACAGCGGAGCAGTTATACAGAGCTACCACCTGGTCCTCTGTTCACAGTTAACCAAATTTTACAGGTCTCATGAGTTCGCCTCGTAGGAAGCTTAATTTGGGTGAGCAGTGCAACGAGCTGCGGGCCTAAGCGTACCCTCCCAAAGAGCCGGTTCTTGAATGTCCCAAGATTGAGCTGTGTCACCAGGATGGACGATAGAGAAAAGGGGATCTTTGTATGATCTTACCATCCTAATCCCTTTCTCTGAGTCTATCCTGGTGACACAGAGATCCCTCCCTTACGCTAAGTAAGTGGTTATACCATTTCATGTGGTGTTATTGTTTGGCGTTGTACTGAGTCATGTATTCTAGTGTGCTCTGGAAGTTGAACTGAGGAATGCTGGGATGCAGTAGGGAGGAGCCTGCCTCTCAAAGACTTGGCATAGGTGCCTGGCTCCTGCAGACCCCAAGGTTGAGCTGTGTCACCAGGATGGACTCAGAAAAAGGGATTGGAATGGTAAGTTCTTACAAAAATGTCCTTTCTCTAACGTCCTCTGGGATACTGGGGTTCAATACTATGGGGATAGAGTTCCTCCGCAGGAGAGACAGGCACATAAGATCTTTCACTGTGGGTGCACTGGCTCCTCCCCTCTATCACCTCCCACTTCCTCAGTTTAGAAAAAATGTGCCTCAGGAGAGGCTGCACTTCTGGGAGCTCCAGAGGATTTTTCTTCAAACTTTTATTTAGTTTATTATTTTGGGACGCTGCTTTGGACCAAAACAACAGTCCTGCTTCGAGGGTGCCAGGGGAAGGGTTATTCACCTGCCTTTTCAGGCGCAGAGCTGCCCTGCTGCAGGCCCTTTGTCTTGAGAGGGGTTTCTGTCACCGCACAGCATTGTGCTGGGGCGAGCAGACCTCCCAGCTGCCGCACACCCCTGGCAAGGTCCGAAGACGTCAAGTGGTGAGTACCAGTCAGGGTTTCCCACAGGGGGCATCCCAACTTTTATGTGTGATAAGATGGCGGCGGCAGTAGTGGCGGCCCTCACGCAGGGACCATGCGAACCCCCCATCCTTAAGACTGACACACACACACAGATAGCCGCTGGACCACCAGGGCTATAACTTAAATCTATTTTTTACACAGATAAGCGCAAGATTGTCAGTATAATATACTGAAGGCGCCAGCTCCATGCAAGGGGGCGGGGCTTCACTCAGAGTGGGACCAGGCTCTGCGGGGCGCGTTTTTACACTGTTTACTGCTTCACTGTGTCTGAGGCGCCATTACAGGAGCTTATCAGCGGGGCTGAGATCCTGAACAGGCAGAGCCAGCAAGCTAAACGCTATTTACCACTTGTATAGTGTTGCCTAGCTTTTATCACTGTGTAGTTGAGACACTGGGGGTTATTCTAGTTCATTCTTTCTGACAAATTCCTTCTTAGATGGGCAAAACCATGTGCACTGCAGGTGGGGCAGATGTAACTTGTGCAGAGAGAATTAGATTTGGGTGAGTTCTGTATTGCAGTGGAAAAATAAAGCAGCCAGTATTTACCCTGCACAGAAACAAAATGACTTGCCCAAATCTAATTCTCTCTGCACAAGTTACATCTGCCCCACCTGCAGTGCACATAGTTTTGTCCATCTAAGAAGGAATTTGTCAGAAAGAATGAACTAGAATAAGGTGCATTATAACAGAACCTGCTCTCAGATCACGTGAGCTTAGGTTAAACAAGGCACACTGGTCCCCAAGTAGCTCTGATTCTTACCCCACTGACTAGTTAATAAGTGCTGTTAACACACTACACTTGGAATCGGGACATCTGTCAGAATGAACTTAGGTCTACAGTCATTAGGTCGACCCCATTAGGTCGACTGGCTGGAAGGTCGACCTGATTTAAGGTCGACATGGGCCAAGGTCGACATGACTTAAGGTCGAATTTGCATAAAGGTCGACATGAGGAAGGTCGACTGGTCATAAGGTCGACATGGGTTTTTCACTGTTTTTTTTATCCGAATGTCGACACAGTCAACATGGACACAGTTGGCAATGAGAATCGGACCCTCGCATCGGGCACGGTGGCTCGCTTCGCTCGCCACAGCTTTAATAACCTCCTCCACGCCCTAGTGGATGGTAGGGCATGAAATACCGCCTGCCGGCACATGTCGGCTCAAAAAACAGTGAAAAACCTCATGTCGACTTTATGGCCAGTCGACCTTCCTCATGTCGACCTTTATGCAAATTCGACCTTAAGTCATGTCGACCTTGGCCCATGTCGACCTTAAGTCAGGTCGACCTTCCTGCCAGTCGACCTAGTGGGGTCGACCTAATGACTGTAGACCTAAGTTCATTCTAATAGATGACCGCTTCCCACCAAATGTTCCTAAGATTTGCGCTGGGCGACGGCCATTATCAATTTCAGGCGTTGCCGTTCGGTCTATCCACGGCACCACGGATATTCACAAAGATAATGGTGGAAATGATGTCTCTCCTCACCAAAGGGTAAATGTAATACCATACCTGGATGACCTGCTAATCAAGGATCGGATGAGGCCTTGAGGAGTGCAATCCAGCTGACAATGAAGACATTGACTCATCATGGGTGGATTTTGAATCTGCCAAAGTCATTGCTGGTCCCGAAACAGAAAATGCTGTTTCTGGGTATGATCTAGAAGGTTTTTCTACCGATGGCGAAGGTAACAGCTCTTCAGCTTTTGGTGGAGGAGGTGCTAACGATCCCTCAATTGACTGTTTATCTTTGCCTCAAACTTTTGGGCAAGATGGTGGCTTCCTTCGAAGCAATCCAGTTTGGCCGGTTCCATTCCAGAACATTTCAACTGGATATTCTGGCAAAGTGGTCGGGGTCCCCCCCTTCAGATGCACAGAAGGATTCGGCTGTCGGCTCAGACCAAGCTCTCACTCCAATGGTGGTTGAACTCAACCAATCTCCTGGCAGGTCGGTGTTTCCAGATCCAGGATTGGCTCCTCTCAAAAAACATTGACTCTCAAAAAACATTGAATACTCCTCATAGTGTAGACCAGGGGTGGGGAACCTCCGGCCCACGGGCCGGATACGGCCCCCGCACCCTGCTTGTCCGGCCCGCCCGTCCAACTGCATATTTTATTAACAGCCGCCCGCCTGGCTATATTACTGCAGTAATATAGCTGTGCGGGCGGGCGGCTGATTAATCAGTAACATAGGCGGGCGGTGGGCTGATTAAGCTTGATTCACCCTCTCGCCCGTCCGCCTATGTTACTGATTAATCGCAGCCGGCCGCCCACCGAGCAAGAATCCGATTCCTACCTAATCAGCCGCCCGCCCACCCATATGGATGACTGCTGCAGGGAGATGTTGAGAACCAGCGCCCACCAATCACAGTGGCTGTGGATGTGATGCGTCCACAGTGATTGGCGGGCCTGATGCGGGCGGTAGGGAGGGAGACTGGTCGCGTGGATCAGTGCATAGGCGGGAGCCGCGGGAGCATCCTACAACAGCCGCAGCAGCAGCCATCACGCCATCACCACTGCTGCCACAACTAAAACTTAAAGGTAAATGCTGCTCCTCTCACCCTCCCTTCCCCAGTGACTGACAGATCCAGGGGTTGTCATTTACCCCTGGATTCACACTCAAACAGGTTTATGTGATTATCTCTGATTATCATAATCAGAGATAATCACATAAATCTGTTTGGGGGTGACACTGCCACTTTTTCCACTTTTTATGAGTAAATGACAACCCCTGGATTAATACCAGTCCTGGTGTCTCTGGCCACATGTATATGCCGCTGCCCGGTGTATAATGCCCACGTGTATATGCCGCTGCCAGTGTGTATAATGCCCACGTGTATATGCCGCTGCCAGTGTGTATAATGCCCACGTGTATATGCCGCTGCCAGTGTGTATAATGCCCACGTGTATATGCCGCTGCCAGTGTGTATAATGCCCACGTGTATATGCCGCTGCCCTGTGTATAATGCCCACGTGTATATGCCGCTGCCCTGTGTATAATGCCCACGTGTATATGCCGCTGCCCTGTGTATAATGCCCACGTGTATATGCCGCTGCCCTGTGTATAATGCCCACGTGTATATGCCGCTGCCCTGTGTATAATGCCCACGTGTATATGCCGCTGCCAGTGTGTATAATGCCCACGTGTATATGCCGCTGCCCTGTGTATAATGCCCACGTGTATATGCCGCTGCCCTGTGTATAATGTCCACGTGTATATGCCGCTGCCCGTGTGTATAATGTCCACGTGTATATGCCGCTGCCCGTGTGTATAATGCCCACGTGTATATACCGCTGCCCGTGTGTATAATGCCCACGTGTATATACCGCTGCCCGTGTGTATAATGCCCACGTGTATATTCCGTTGCCCTGTGTATAATGCCCACGTGTATATGCCGCTGCCCTGTGTATAATGCCCACGTGTATATGCCGCTGCCCTGTGTATAATGCCCACATGTATTTTTAAGTTGATAATTTTTATATGGCCCCCGACGGGTTTTCAAATTTTCCAAATGGCCCTCGGTAGAAAAAGGTTCCCCACCCCTGGTGTAGACGAACACTGTATCAGAGTCTGATTATAACACTATTCTCCATGTATTGTGAGGTCTGGTGACCCATAGTGTATATGAACACTGTTACATTGTATCAGAGTCTGGTTATAACACTATTCTACATGTAATGTGAGGTCTGGTGACTAGGGTTGCCAATCCCGGAGCACTTTTTCAATCCCGGAATTCGGGATTGAAAAATGCCCGATCCCGGGATTGGTTTCCCTAATTAAAAAACCTGCCCCGGCCACCCCGCATATTTACTTACATGTGCGGTGCGGCCGGGAGGGTGGTCGGTGAAGCTGGGAGGGTGGGCGGCTGATTGATGCCGGGAGGCAGGCGGGTGAGCAGCCGGGAGGCGGGCGGGTGAGCAGCATGAGCCGGGCAGGCAGGATACAGGAGCCGGTCAGGCGGGCGGGCGGGCGTGTCATGTTGGACGTGTCTGTGTGCAGCTGCTACTTGGCCTGCGCAGCGTGACCTCTGGGCTCGTCACGCTGCGCAGAGCCATACTGCCGGGTAAGGGAGAAGCCGGGCAGCGTCTGAGCACACGCTCAGACGCTGCCCGGCATTAGACTGCGCATGCGCAGTCTAATCCCGAAAATCCCGGGATTGGAAACTCCAATCCCGGGATTGAAATCCCGGCGTTTTAGGGGCCAAATCCAGGGATCTCGCCGATCCCGGGATTGGCCACCCTACTGGTGACCCATAGTGTATATGAACACTGTATGAGAGTCTGGTTATAACACTATTCTCTCCATGTAATGTGAGGTCTGGTGACCCATAGTGTATATGAACACTGTTACCCTGTATCAGAGTCTGATTATAACACTATTCTCCCTGTAATGTGAGGTCTGATGACCCATAGTGTATATGAACACTGTTACACTGTATCAGAGTCTGGTTATAACACTATTCTCTCCATGTAATGTGAGGTCTGGTGACCCATAGTGTATATGAACACTGTTACACTGTGTCAGAGTCTGATTATAACACTATTCTCTCCTGTAGTGTGAGGTCTGGTGACCCATAGTGTATATGAACACTGTTACACTATATCAGAGTCTGGTTATAACACTATTCTCTCCATGTAATGTGAGGTCTGGTGACCCATAGTGTATATGAACACTGTTACACTGTGTCAGAGTCTGATTATAACACTATTCTCCATGTATTGTGAGGTCTGGTGACCCATAGTGTATATGAACACTGTTACCCTGTATCAGAGTCTGATTATAACACTATTCTACATGTAATGTGAGGTCTGGTGACCCATAGTGTATATGAACACTGTTACACTGTATCAGAGTCTGATTATAACACTATTCTCCCTGTAATGTGAGGTCTGATGACCCATAGTGTATATGAACACTGTTACACTGTATCAGAGTCTGATTATAACACTATTCTCCCTGTAATGTGAGGTCTGGTGACCCATAGTGTATATGAACACTGTTACACTGTATCAGAGTCTGGTTATAACACTATTCTACATGTAATGTGAGGTCTGGTGACCCATAGTGTATATGAACACTGTTACCCTGTATCAGAGTCTGGTTATAACACTATTCTCTCCATGTAATGTGAGGTCTGGTGACCCATAGTGTATATGAACACTGTTACACTGTGTCAGAGTCTGATTATAACACTATTCTTCATGTATTGTGAGGTCTGGTGACCCATAGTGTATATGAACACTGTTACACTGTATCAGAGTCTGATTATAACACTATTCTACATGTAATGTGAGGTCTGGTGACCCATAGTGTATATGAACACTGTTACCCTGTGTCAGAGTCTGGTTATAACACTATTCTACATGTAATGTGAGGTCTGGTGACCCATAGTGTAGACCAGTGGTTGGACCCCCCAATAGTGCACGTTTTCCAGGTATCCTCACAGAATCACAGGTGAACTAATTAGCTCCATCTGTGGATCTTTTAAAATGTGTCAGACTAATGAGTGCACCTGTGATTCTGTTTTGAGACCTGGAAAACGTGCCCTGTTGAGGGTCCTTTAGGACCGAGGTTGAGAACCACTGGTGTAGATGAACAGCGTTATACTGTATCAGCGTCTTATTATGTGCAATAGATGGCGGCTCTGTCTGCGAGGCTGCGACCCTGCTCACTATGGACAATATTGTATCAGTTATTTTTGTACAGCGTATTTTCCTTATTCTGCAGATTGTTGCCCTGAAGTTCATCCCTAAAGTAGGGCGTTCTGAGAAAGAACTGAAAGGTCTAAAGCGAGAGATCCAGATTATGGGAGATTTGCGTCATCCCAACATTGTGCGCATGTTAGACAGCTGTGAGACAGAGAGAGAGGTAAGAGTGTGCTGTCACGCTTTCTGATTCCTTGTAAATTATGTGACGTCAGTCACTGCTGAAGTGATTAATTCACGGCCGCATATAGTTAGGTGGGTGTGGGCTGTATGTAGCGGTTAGGACGGGGGGGGCTGTATGTAGCGGTTAGGACGGGGGGGGCTGTATGTAGCGGTTAGGACGGGGGGGCTGTATGTAGCGGTTAGGACGGGGGGGCTGTATGTAGCGGTTAGGACGGGGGGGCTGTATGTAGCGGTTAGGACGGGGGGGCTGTATGTAGCGGTTAGGACGGGGGGGCTGTATGTAGCGGTTAGGACGGGGGGGCTGTATGTAGCGGTTAGGATGGGGGGGCTGTATGTAGCGGTTAGGACGGGGGGGCTGTATGTAGCGGTTAGGACGGGGGGGCTGTATGTAGCGGTTAGGGCGGGGGGCTGTATGTAGCGGTTAGGGCGGGGGGCTGTATGTAGCGGTTAGGGCGGGGGGCTGTATTTGGCGGTTAGGGCGGGGGGCTGTATGTAGCGGTTAGGGTGGGGCTGTATGTGGCGGTTAGGGGTGGGGCTGTATGTGGCGGTTAGGGGTGGGGTTGTATGTGGCAGTTAGGGGTGGGGCTGTAAACAATTGGAGGGGGGGAGATTGTGCAGAATTGATGACAGAATAAGGATTAGCATAAAAATAACAATGTCAATTTATTTGTACATACAATACTTTAAAATAAGGTGCAATTGCCTGGGGGGGGATTCAAATATAAGGATGGGAAATGGAAAAATTGAAAAAGCTGCGTCCAGTATTGGGTGTTAACACCTTGTTCTCTGGCCAGTGGAGAAGGAGAATGTGGACAATGGAATAGTCCTCGTAGCACTGGGACTGGAATCCCTTTACAGAGTGTCCTCCAAATCTGAACTGAGATGGTATATGTCCTTGATTTGGATTCTCTGAGATATAGGGTTCCGCTTTTAAACCATAGGTCAGTACCTTAGATAGGTGGCGTTCCTTCACAGGTGGGTACTCCAATTGCATTGGTTGGTGGATAAATGTCCCGGTCTGGTTCTCCTTTGCTGGAAAAAGTGATGCAGTTTTTCTTTTGCCAAGGTGATGTCTGGACTGGCAGCAAGAATAGGGGGGGGGGGGGGGTAGCTGGGTAGCCTTTCCAACGCGTTTCACTGATTAGGAGCAGCTTTTTCAAGGTAGGGGTGGGGCTGTATGTGGTGGTTAGGGCGGGGGGGCTGTATGTGGTGGTTAGGGCGGGGGGGGGCTGTATGTGGGGGTTAGGGCGGGGGGGCTGTATGTGGTGGTTAGGGCAGGGGGCTGTATGTGGTGGTTAGGGGGGCTGTATGTTGTGCTTAGGTGTCTTTGGCTGTTTAATAGCCAGGCAGCCAATCCAATCAGTTGATATCCCAGTCAGCCATTTAGAGAGATGATTTTGGTTCCCCAATGGGGCAGTCCCCTCACTGAGAGCCTTGTGGCAGCTTGTTCTCATGCCTTTGTCTCCGCAGGTTGTAGTGGTCACAGAATACGCGGAGGGAGAATTGTTCCAGATTCTAGAGGACGATGGGAACTTGTCTGAGGATCTGGTGAGTGTGTGGGGGGGGGGGGGCAGTTCTCTGGGGGGGGGGGGGGCAGTTCTCTGGGGGGGGCAGTTACACTGTTATTTGGGGCGGTGCTGATCATTGGGTGGACAGTTACACTGTGATTGGGGGCAGTGCTGATCATTGAGGAGGGGAGGGGGCAGTTACACTGTGATTGGGGGAGGTGCTGACCATTGAGGAGGGGGGTAGTTACACTGTGATTGGGGCAGTGCTGATGATTGAGGAGGTGGGACAGTGACACTGTGATGGGGGTGGTGCTGATTATTGAGGGCGGGGGCAGTTACACTGTGATTGGGGGAGGTGCTGATCATTGTGGGGCAGTTACACTGTTATTTGGGGAGGTGCTGATCATTGAGGAGGGGAGGGGGCAGTTACACTGTGATTGGGGGAGGTGCTGATCATTGAGGAGGGGAGGGGGCAGTTACACTGTGATTAGGGGAGGTGCTGATCATTGAGATGGGGAGGGGGCAGTTACACTGTGTTCGGGCTAGGTGCTGACCATTGAGAAGAGGGGTAGTTACACTGTGATTGGGGCAGTGCTGATGATTGAGGAGGTGGGACAGTGACACTGTGATGGGGGTGGTGCTGATTATTGAGGGCGGGGGCAGTTACACTGTGATTGGGAGCGGTGTTGATCATTGTGGGGCAGTTACACTGATTGGGGCAGTGCTGAGCATTGAGGAGGTGGGACCGTGACACTGTGATTGGGGGAGGTGCTGATCCTTGAGGACAGGGGGCAGTTATTGGGGGGGTGCTGGGGGGGGGGTGCTGATTATTGAGGAGGGGGGGGCAGTTACACTTTGATGGGGGGGGGTGCTGATCATTGAGGAGGGGGGGCAGTTACACTGTGATTGGGGGTGGTGCTGAGCATTGAGGAGGGGGCAGGTACACTGTGATGGTGGGGAGGGGGGCAGTTCTGAACATTCAGGAGTTACCCAGGTGCTGTCTGGTGTGCAGGGCTATACTGTGTGCGCTTTCACTGTCTCCCTACTATAGGTGAAGGATGTCTCATCCCAGCTGGTGTCTGCACTCTATTACCTGCACTCGCACCGCATTCTGCACAGAGACATGAAGCCACAGAATATTCTACTGGGTAAAGATGGGACAGTCAAATTGTGTGATTTTGGGTGAGTGTGATGTGCCGTTATGTGTAATAGAGCAGCATTTACTCCCTGTAGTTCTATATGTTACTGAATATGTGTACTGCCTGTAACGGTGTGTTTACATGTGAGTGTTGCCTGTAACGGTGTGTGTGTGCTGCCTGCAATGGTGTGTGTGTGTGTGTGTGTGTGTGTGTGTGTGTGTGTGTGCTGCCTGGAACAGGGGGGGGGGGGGGTGCTGCCTGTATTTGGGGGTGTGTGCGTGTGTGCTGCCTGTAACTGGGTGCGTGTGTGCTGCCTGTAACTGGGTGTGTGCGCGTGCTGCCTGTAGTTCTATATATTACCTGTTTGTAGATCTGTTTTTACAAGAAGAAAAGAAGACTCTTTTCTGGGGCACTCTTCAGTATTGTTTTTAGGGTTACAGTGGCGTACTTTAGTAATATAAAATGTAACTTTTAATTATATTATTTTAAATAGTAAACCCTTAATATAAACATATATCTACACAACAAACAGCAATAAACACATGACAGGCAACTATCCGGTCAGACAACTGTAATAGTTCTGCTCAAGTTTTCCACTATTTTTTGGTCTCTCTTGAGGCTAAAGTTGTGCCAGAACCTCGGACCCGGATAGTACAATGCTTTATGTTTCATACATTATTCTACCAATTAGTGGAAGAAATTGTACGATAAATTCCACTGATACAGTAGTGTGTTCTCTCTCATCCCCAGATTATACCACGACTCCTTTCAATGTCAAATTACAAAAAGGTCCCCTATCTAACTCTAACAGGGACAGCAGAAGGGTGCCTCGCATTTCCTCTATCAGTAACCAATTTGAGGTTCAATTGTTTGATTATAATTTAATTCCCCAAAAACAAGGGGTAATTACTGTAGTACACCTTACCACTTTTGTTACGGTCACACTGTCCTATGACAACAGGGGCCCATAGCCACTCTTAACAGGGACAGCAGAGGGGTGTCTTTTTCTACAAATCTATATAGATTTAACAGTATCAAGCAAAATACTATCTCTAATAAAGATGTCGGTGCAGAGAGATCCTTTATTATAAGTGACAAATGCTCTGCTACATTTCACTACTGAATTATTTATTTATTAACAGGTTCTTATATAGCGCACACATATTCCGCAGCGCTGTATAGAGCATAGTTATGAGCAAAATCTGATGACTAATTACAGCACGACACAGTTTAGGACAAGTACATGGTTAATACAGATAGTTGCATCAGGGGACAGAACACTGAAGCAATCATCAGGGTGGCAGAGGTTTATATATTCTAAGAAAGGCACATGAGGAGAGAGGGCCCTGCTTGTGAGAGCTTACATTCTAATGGGGAGGGTTAGACAGACAGGGGTGACACAGAAGGGGGAGAAGTGAGCTTATACAGGTTAGGATGAGAGATGGTCAGGTTTTATGCAGGAGGGGGGGAAGAGGTCAGTTTAGTGTTTAATATTTTAAATCTAAAAAAGCGCTGGGTCATCCAAGAGTAGATATCACAGAGACCGCTGGAGATATGAGTGAGGATAGAGGGAGAGAGATCAGGAGAGGAGAGGTAGATTACAGTATTATCAGCATAGAGGTGAGTGAGGATAGAGGGAGAGAGATCAGGAGAGGAGAGGTAGATTACAGTGTTATCAGTATAGAGGTGAGTGAGGATAGAGGGAGAGAGATCAGGAGAGGAGAGGTAGATTACAGTATTATCAGCATAGAGGTGAGTGAGGATAGAGGGAGAGAGATCAGGACAGTAGAGGTAGATTTCAGTGTTATCAGCATAGAGGTGAGTGAGGATAGAGGGATAGAGATCAGGAAATGAGAGGTAGATTACAGCATAGAGGTGAGTGAGGATAGAGGGAGAGAGATCAGGAGAGGATCGGTAGATTACAGTGTTATCAGTATAGAGGTGAGTGAGGATAGAGGGAGAGAGATCAGGACAGTAGAGGTAGATTTCAGTGTTATCAGCATAGAGGTGAGTGAGGATAGAGGGAGAGAGATCAGGAGAGGAGCGGTAGATTACAGTGTTATCAGCATAGAGGTGAGTGAGGATAGAGGGAGAGAGATCAGGAGAGGAGAGGTAGATTACAGTGTTATCAGCATAGAGGTGAGTGAGGATAGAGGGAGAGCGATCAGGAGAGGAGAGGTAGATTACAGTGTTATCAGCATAGAGGTGAGTGAGGATAGAGGGAGAGCGATCAGGAGAGGAGAGGTAGATTACAGTGTTATCAGCATAGAGGTGAGTGAGGATAGAGGGAGAGAGATCAGGACAGTAGAGGTAGATTTCAGTGTTATCAGCATAGAGGTGAGTGAGGATAGAGGGAGAAAGATCAGGAGAGGTAGATTACAGTGTTATCAGCATAGAGGTGAGTGAGGATAGAGGGAGAGAGATCAGGAGAGGAGCGGTAGATTACAGTGTTATCAGCATAGAGGTGAGTGAGGACAGAGGGAGAGAGATCAGGAGAGGAGCGGTAGATTACAGTGTTATCAGCATAGAGGTGAGTGAGGACCGAGGGAGAGAGATCAGGAGAGGAGAGGTAGATTACAGTGTTATCAGTATAGAGGTGAGTGATATCAGTATAGAGGTGAGTGAGGATAGAGGGAGAGAGATCAGGAGAGGAGCGGTAGATTACAGTGTTATCAGCATAGATGTGAGTGAGGATAGAGGGAGAGAGATCAGGAGAGGATCGGTAGATTACAGTGTTATCAGCATAGAGGTGAGTGAGGATAGAGGGAGAGAGATCAGGAGAGGGGAGGTAGATTACAGTATTATCAGCATAGATGTGAGTGAGGATAGAGGGAGAGAGATCAGGAGAGGAGCGGTAGATTACAGTGTTATCAGCATAGAGGTGAGTGAGGATAGAGGGAGAGCGATCAGGAGAGGAGCGGTAGATTACAGTGTTATCAGTATAGAGGTGAGTGAGGATAGAGGGAGAGAGATCAGGAGAGGAGCGGTAGATTACAGTGTTATCAGCATAGAGGTGAGTGAGGATAGAGGGAGAGAGATCAGGAGAGGAGCGGTAGATTACAGTGTTATCAGCATAGATGTGAGTGAGGATAGAGGGAGAGAGATCAGGAGAGGAGAGGTAGATTACAGTGTTATCAGCATAGATGTGAGTGAGGACAGAGAGAGAGATCAGGAGAGGAGCGGTAGATTACAGTATTATCAGCATAGATGTGAGTGAGGACAGAGGGAGAGAGATCAGGAGAGGATCGGTAGATTACAGTGTTATCAGTATAGATGTGAGTGAGGATAGAGGGAGAGAGATCAGGAGAGGAGCGGTGGATTACAGTATTATCAGCATGGAGGTGAGTGAGGATAGAGGGAGAGAGATCAGGAGAGGATCGGTAGATTACAGTGTTATCAGTATAGAGGTGAGTGAGGATAGAGGGAGAGAGATCAGGAGAGGAGCGGTGGATTACAGTATTATCAGCATGGAGGTGAGTGAGGATAGAGGGAGAGAGATCAGGACAGTAGAGGTAGATTACAGTGTTATCAGCATAGAGGTGAGTGAGGATAGAGGGAGAGAGATCAGGAGAGGAGCGGTAGATTACAGTGTTATCAGCATAGATGTGAGTGAGGATAGAGGGAGAGAGATCAGGAGAGGAGCGGTAGATTACAGTATTATCAGCATAGAGGTGAGTGAGGATAGAGGGAGAGAGATCAGGAGAGGATCGGTAGATTACAGTATTATCAGCATAGAGGTGAGTGAGGATAGAGGGAGAGAGATCAGGAGAGGAGAGGTAGATTACAGTATTATCAGTATAGAGGTGAGTGAGGATAGAGGGAGAGAGATCAGGAGAGGAGAGGTAGATTACAGTGTTATCAGCATAGATCAGGAGAGGAGAGGTAGATTACAGTGTTATCAGCATAGATGTGAGTGAGGATAGAGGGAGAGAGATCAGGAGAGGAGCGGTAGATTACAGTGTTATCAGCATAGATGTGAGTGAGGATAGAGGGAGAGAGATCAGGAGAGGAGCGGTAGATTACAGTGTTATCAGCATAGAGGTGAGTGAGGATAGAGGGAGAGAGATCAGGAGAGGAGCGGTAGATTACAGTATTATCAGCATAGAGGTGAGTGAGGATAGAGGGAGAGAGATCAGGAGAGGAGCGGAAGATTTCAGTGTTATCAGCATAGATGTGATAGTGGAAGTCGAGTGAGCAAATAAGCCTAACCCAGAGAGGACGTATAGAGATAGAGAAGAAGACCAAGAATAAAATGTTGGGGGACACCTACTACCAATGGAAGAGCAGGAGAGGTGAAGGCATTAGAGGTACAACTGGGCATTTTCAAAACTGACAGTGCAAATACAAGCATTAACAGTGATAGTAAAAGGAGTTTGCAGATGTAAAAATGATGGTACAGGTTGAGTATCCCGTATCCGTGTATCCCTTATCCGAATTATTCCAAAAACCGTGGTTTTTGGAATCATTCTAATTTTTTTTTTAACCCCCCCTAACCCTCTTTTCATACTTACCAAGTCCCAGGGTGTCCACAGCAGACCTCCCGCATCTTCTCCAGGGTCTCCAGCGGTCCAAGGAATGCATTGCGCAAGTGTGTGCGCTCGCCGGTGACGTCACCGGTGCGCGCGCACACTCACGCAATGCATTCCTGGGACCGCTGGAGACCCAGAGAAGATGCCAGAGGCCTGCTGTGGACGCCCGGGGACTGCGTGGACGCCGAGGGACCACCGGACACCACACTCTGTCAGTTCATTCAGGATAAGCTGAAGATATATCTAGAATGCAAGTATAATGCTGCAGTTATATTTAAATTATGATGCACTTCAAAACTAATATGCACACAGCTAAACCGTGCACACAGCTAAACCGTGCACACAGCTAAACCGTGCACACAGCTACACCGTGCACACTTTTACACCATGCACACATGTCTGATGAGCTTTTGTAATGGGAATTCAGCTGTGCCAGGAATAATGTATGCACTAAAATAAACCAGTTTGTGTTTCTCTAATCCGGGTCTGAGGTTCTGGGACAATTTTATCCACAAATGGAAAACTTGAGCAGAACTATTAAGGAGCCCATAGACGCTCCGTTGTGTACTGCTCCGTTCTGTACTATGCGATGCGCGCTCCCGTGCATCACATAGTACGGTACAAAAAGTATGTGCTGCACATACTTTTTGTACTAGGTACACATCGTACCGGATCGCAGTGCATGCACTAGGGATGCGATCCGACACGATGTGTGCTGTTTCAGCACAGAACGGATCCGATAAACGGACCGTGTATGGGGGGGCTTTACAGCTGTCTGACCGGATAGTTGCCTGTCATGTGTTTATTGCTGTTTGTTGTGTAAATATACGTTTATATTAAGGGTTTACTATTTAAAATATAATTATAATTAAAAGTTACGTTTTATATTACTAAAGTACGCCACTGTAACCTATCTGCGAACCCTAAAAACAATACTGAAGAGTGCCCCAGAAAGGAGTCTTCTTCTCTTCTTGTAAAAACAGATCTACAAACAGGTAATATATAGAACTACAGGCAGCACGCGCACACAGGCACCCAGTTACAGGCAGCACACAGGCACCCAGTTACAGGCAGCACACAGGCACCCAGTTACAGGCAGCACACAGGCACCCAGTTACAGGCAGCACACAGGCACCCAGTTACAGGCAGCACACAGGCACCCAGTTACAGGCAGCACACAGGCACCCAGTTACAGGCAGCGCACAGGCACCCAGTTACAGGCAGCGCACAGGCACCCAGTTACAGGCAGCGCACAGGCACCCAGTTACAGGCAGCACACAGGCACCCAGTTACAGGCACCCAGTTACAGGCAGCACACAGGCACCCAGTTACAGGCAGCACACAGGCACCCAGTTACAGGCAGCACACAGGCACCCAGTTACAGGCAGCACACAGGCACCCAGTTACAGGCAGCGCACAGGCACCCAGTTACAGGCAGCGCACAGGCACCCAGTTACAGGCAGCGCACAGGCACCCAGTTACAGGCAGCGCACAGGCACCCAGTTACAGGCAGCGCACAGGCACCCAGTTACAGGCAGCGCACAGGCACCCAGTTACAGGCAGCGCACAGGCACCCAGTTACAGGCAGCGCACAGGCACCCAGTTACAGGCAGCGCACAGGCACCCAGTTACAGGCAGCGCACAGGCACCCAGTTACAGGCAGCACACAGGCACCCAGTTACAGGCAGCACACAGGCACCCAGTTACAGGCAGCATGCGAACAGACCCTTCTTCTGACTCAAGGAGCACCACCAACCACCATAACAAGTAGCAAAGTTGTTTATTACAACCGCCCAAATTAAAAGTGATGTTGGTTATAGGAAGAAATTACACCACAAAGTCTAATATCCTAAAAAAAACTGCATAGGGGTGACCTATCCAGTGCGGTACCAAAATACCCCCTCTTTTTCTGTTTGTATATCTGTAATGTGCATATACTGGGCCTTATTCAGATTTATATGTGCAGCCTATAATGCTGTGTGCTGCCTGTATTATACCCCATTAGTCACAGTAGTACTCCCAGTGTATGACTGTCTGTATGTCCCCTGTCTGTCCCGTCTTACTACCTGATAAAGGACTGGACAGCCTCTACTGACGCGTTCCACTCTTTCCCTGACTCCAGCCCCATTGCCTACAGTTACAGTAGTACTTCCAGTGTATGTCTGTACGTCCCTTGTCTGTCCTGTCTTACTACCTGATAAAGGACTGGCCAGCCTCTACTGACGCGTTCCGCTCTTTCCCTGATCCCAGCCCCATTGCCTACAGTTACAGTAGTACTCCCAGTGTATGTCTGTACGTCCCTTGTCTGTCCTGTCTTACTACCTGATAAAGGATTGGCCAGCCTCCATCTGACGTATCCGCTCTTTCCCTGATCTCAGCCCCATTGCTTACAGTTACAGTAGTACTCCCAGTGTATGTCTGTACGTCCCTTGTCTGTCCTGTCTTACTACCTGATAAAGGATTGGCCAGCCTCCACTGACGCGTTCCGCTCTTTCCCTGATCCCAGCCCCATTGCCTACAGTTACAGTAGTACTCCCAGTGTATGTCTGTACGTCCCTTGTCTGTCCTGTCTTACTACCTGATAAAGGATTGGCCAGCCTCTACTGACGCGTTCCGCTCTTTCCCTGATCCCAGCCCCATTGCCTACAGTTACAGTAGTACTCCCAGTGTATGTCTGTACGTCCCTTGTCTGTCCTGTCTTACTACCTGATAAAGGATTGGCCAGCCTCTACTGACGCGTTCCGCTCTTTCCCTGATCCCAGCCCCATTGCCTACAGTTACAGTAGTACTCCCAGTGTATGTCTGTACGTCCCTTGTCTGTCCTGTCTTACTACCTGATAAAGGATTGGCCAGCCTCTACTGACGCATTCTGCTCTTTCCCTGATCCCAGCCCCATTGCCTACAGTTACAGTAGTACTCCCAGTGTATGTCTGTATGTCCCTTGTCTGTCCTGTCTTACTACCTGATAAAGGATTGGCCAGCCTCCATCTGACGCGTTCCGCTCTTTCCCTGATATCAGCCCCATTGCCTACAGTTACAGTAGTACTCCCAGTGTATGTCTGTACGTCCCTTGTCTGTCCTGTCTTACTACCTGATAAAGGACTGGCTAGCCGCTGACTCCAGCCCCATTGCCTACAGTTACAGTAGTACTCCCAGTGTATGTCTGTACGTCCCTTGTCTGTCCTGTCTTACTACCTGATAAAGGACTGGCCAGCCTCTACTGACGCGTTCCGCTCTTTCCCTGATCCCAGCCCCATTGCCTACAGTTACAGTAGTACTCCCAGTGTATGTCTGTACGTCCCTTGTCTGTCCTGTCTTACTACCTGATAAAGGATTGGCCAGCCTCCATCTGACGTATCCGCTCTTTCCCTGATCTCAGCCCCATTGCTTACAGTTACAGTAGTACTCCCAGTGTATGTCTGTACGTCCCTTGTCTGTCCTGTCTTACTACCTGATAAAGGATTGGCCAGCCTCCACTGACGCGTTCCGCTCTTTCCCTGATCCCAGCCCCATTGCCTACAGTTACAGTAGTACTCCCAGTGTATGTCTGTACGTCCCTTGTCTGTCCTGTCTTACTACCTGATAAAGGATTGGCCAGCCTCTACTGACGCGTTCCGCTCTTTCCCTGATCCCAGCCCCATTGCCTACAGTTACAGTAGTACTCCCAGTGTATGTCTGTACGTCCCTTGTCTGTCCTGTCTTACTACCTGATAAAGGATTGGCCAGCCTCTACTGACGCGTTCCGCTCTTTCCCTGATCCCAGCCCCATTGCCTACAGTTACAGTAGTACTCCCAGTGTATGTCTGTACGTCCCTTGTCTGTCACGTCTTACTACCTGATAAAGGACTGGCCAGCCTCTACTGACGCGTTCCGCTCTTTCCCTGATCCCAGCCCCATTGCCTACAGTTACAGTAGTACTCCCAGTGTATGACTGTCTGTATGTCCCTTGTCTGTCACGTCTTACTACCTGATAAAGGACTGGCCAGCCTCTACTGACGCGTTCCGCTCTTTCCCTGACTCCAGCCCCATTGCTTACAGTTACAGTAGTACTCCCAGTGTATGTCTGTATGTCCCTTGTCTGTCCTGTCTTACTACCTGATAAAGGACTGGCCAGCCTCTACTGACGCGTTCCGCTCTTTCCCTGATCCCAGCCCCATTGCTTACAGTTACAGTAGTACTCCCAGTGTATGTCTGTACGTCCCTTGTCTGTCCTGTCTTACTACCTGATAAAGGATTGGCCAGCCTCTGCTGACGCGTTCTGCTCTTTCCCTGATCCCAGCCCCATTGCCTACAGTTACAGTAGTACTCCCAGTGTATGTCTGTACGTCCCTTGTCTGTCACGTCTTACTACCTGATAAAGGACTGGCCAGCCTCTACTGACGCGTTCCGCTCTTTCCCTGACTCCAGCCCCATTGCTTACAGTTACAGTAGTACTCCCAGTGTATGTCTGTATGTCCCTTGTCTGTCCTGTCTTACTACCTGATAAAGGACTGGCCAGCCTCTACTGACGCGTTCTGCTCTTTCCCTGATCTCAGCCCCATTGCCTACAGTTACAGTAGTACTCCCAGTGTATGTCTGTACGTCCCTTGTCTGTCACGTCTTACTACCTGATAAAGGACTGGCTAGCCGCTGACTCCAGCCCCATTGCCCACAGATACTACACCCCCCTTCATCTATGTTCTTGCAGTCATCCAACCTATTTTTTTGTGGCCAGTCATTATTTGTCTTTTTGGTTTCAGCTTTGCCCGGGAACTCAGTCTGGACACACTGATGGTTCGTTCTATTAAAGGGACACCTCTGTATATGTCACCAGAGCTGGTGCTGGAACGGCCGTATGATCACCGCTCAGATCTCTGGGCTCTGGGGTGTATCGTGTATGAGCTGCTGGTCGGTACACCTCCCTTTTATACACACAGCATCTTCCAGCTGGTCAGCATCATCACCCAACAGCCCGTCCGTTGGCCCCGGGGAGTCTCCTCTGAGCTCAAGGTAGACCCCAATTCTGTATGTTAAGATGTGATAGAAATAATAGAGAATGATGTCGTCACTCTGGGTCTCTCTTCCAGGACTTTCTCCAGGGTCTCCTAACCAAGGATCCTGCCCTCAGACTTTCCTGGCCTGCTCTCCTGAGACATCCATTTATCAAGGACAAAGTGATTGGTAAGATGCCAGTATTGTGTATGGGATGGCAGGACGGTGACCGGTCATATTCACTTTCAGGGGGGCCTCTGGTTGATGGTCCAGCACAAGATCCACTTATTTATGGTTGGTGATAGTCCTAACCAGTGCTATTGGCTGCCAACCATAAAATGTGGCCAATCAGAAGCACACCACCGCTCATACCTCAACCTTAAGCTTCAGACTATATAGAAAGGATTGCACATGGTGTATATAGTGCGCCCCTGAGGGATCAGTAAATACAGTCCGGATTGTATGGTTCTGGGCTCCGCGGCATTACCATGCAATACCAACCAGGAGGCTTAGGCTGGTCAGTGACTATAGGTGGCTTATGCCCACGGGGTGTCACTGGCTAAGGGTGTAACTCCTGGTGGGCACACGTGCCACACACTACCAACCAGGAGGCTTAGACTAGTCAGTGACTATAGGTGGCACACGCCCATGTGGTGTCACTGGCTGAGGGTGTAACTCCTGGTGGGCACATGTGCCACGTTTGACCTTCCGGGGTACTTGTTTAGTTTCACGGCGGCTGATATGTCGGATGCGATACCGGCTGATAGATCGGCCGAAGCGATGCAATCCGATGCGATTTTTACCTGTTCATACCCCTACTATCCACTACGCATGGAGTTGATTTTATATAGTGTGGCGAGTGCAGCGACCCACCGAGCCCGAAGCGTGGCGAGCGAACGTGGATTACTGCGCTCGCCACACTATATAAAATACACTCAATGCGTAGTGGATAGTGGGGTTATGAACAGGTAAAAGATTGCATCGGATTGGCCGATATATCGGCCGATATAGCATCCGATATATCGGCCGCCGTGAAACTAAACAAATACCCTTCCTGTGATATCCTTATGTCTTTCCTCTATATTACGCCTGCCATCCTGTGATATCCTTACGCCTTTCCTCTATATTACGCCTGCCATCCTGTGATATCCTTATGTCTTTCCTCTATATTACGCCTGCCATCCTGTGATATCCTTACGCCTTTCCTCTATATTACGCCTGCCATCCTGTGATATCCTTACGCCTTTCCTCTATATTACGCCTGCCATCCTGTGATATCCTTACGCCTTTCCTCTATATTACGCCTGCCATCCTGTGATATCCTTACGCCTTTCCTCTATATTACGCCTGCCATCCTGTGATATCCTTACGCCTTTCCTCTATATTACGCCTGCCATCCTGTGATATCCTTACGCCTGTCCTCTATATTACGCCTGCCATCCTGTGATATCCTTACGCCTGTCCTTCTCTATATTACGCCTGCCATCCTGTGATATCCTTACACCTTTCCTCTATATTACGCCTGCCATCCTGTGATATCCTTACGCCTTTCCTCTATATTACGCCTGCCATCCTGTGATATCCTTACGCCTTTCCTCTATATTATGCCTGCCATCCTGTGATATACTTACGCCTGTCCTTCTCTATATTACGCCTGCCCTCCTGTGATATCCTTACGCCTTTCCTCTATATTACGCCTGCCATCCTGTGATATCCTTACGCCTTTCCTCTATATTATGCCTGCCATCCTGTGATATCCTTACGCCTTTCCTCTATATTATGCCTGCCCTCCTGTGATATCCTTACGCCTTTCCTCTATATTACGCCTGCCATCCTGTGATATCCTTATGCCTGCCATCCTGTGATATCCTTATGCCTTTCCTCTATATTACGCCTGCCATCCTGTGATATCCTTATGCCTGCCATCCTGTGATATCCTTACGCCTTTCCTCTATATTACGCCTGCCATCCTGTGATATCCTTACGCCTTTCCTCTATATTACGCCTGCCATCCTGTGATATCCTTATGCCTGCCATCCTGTGATATCCTTACGCCTTTCCTCTATATTACGCCTGCCATCCTGTGATATCCTTATGCCTGCCATCCTGTGATATCCTTACGCCTTTCCTCTATATTACGCCTGCCATCCTGTGATATCCTTACGCCTTTCCTCTATATTATGCCTGCCATCCTGTGATATCCTTATGCCTGCCATCCTGTGATATCCTTACGCCTTTCCTCTATATTACGCCTGCCATCCTGTGATATCCTTACGCCTTTCCTCTATATTATGCCTGCCATCCTGTGATATCCTTACGCCTGTCCTTCTCTATATTACGCCTGCCATCCTGTGATATCCTTACGCCTTTCCTCTATATTACGCCTGCCATCCTGTGATATCCTTATGCCTGCCATCCTGTGATATCCTTACGCCTTTCCTCTATATTACGCCTGCCATCCTGTGATATCCTTACGCCTTTCCTCTATATTACGCCTGCCCTCCTGTGATATCCTTACGCCTTTCCTCTATATTACGCCTGCCATCCTGTGATATCCTTACGCCTTTCCTCTATATTACGCCTGCCATCCTGTGATATCCTTACGCCTTTCCTCTATATTACGCCTGCCATCCTGTGATATCCTTACGCCTTTCCTCTATATTACGCCTGCCATCCTGTGATATCCTTACGCCTTTCCTCTATATTACGCCTGCCATCCTGTGATATCCTTACGCCTTTCCTCTATATTACGCCTGCCATCCTGTGATATCCTTACGCCTTTCCTCTATATTACGCCTGCCATCCTGTGATATCCTTATGCCTGCCATCCTGTGATATCCTTACGCCTTTCCTCTATATTACGCCTGCCATCCTGTGATATCCTTACACCTTTCCTCTATATTATGCCTGCCATCCTGTGATATCCTTACGCCTGTCCTTCTCTATATTACGCCTGCCCTCCTGTGATATCCTTACGCCTTTCCTCTATATTACGCCTGCCATCCTGTGATATCCTTACGCCTGTCCTTCTCTATATTATGCCTGCCATCCTGTGATATCCTTACGCCTGTCCTTCTCTATATTACGCCTGCCATCCTGTGATATCCTTACGCCTGTCCTTCTCTATATTACGCCTGCCCTCCTGTGATATCCTTAAGCCTGTCCTTCTCTATATTACGCCTGCCATCCTGTGATATCCTTAAGCCTGTCCTTCTCTATATTATGCCTGCCATCCTGTGATATCCTTATGCCTGCCATCCTGTGATATCCTTACGCCTGTCCTCTATATTATGCCTGTGTTGCAGTACTTGAGGGCAGTTCGGGTAGTAGTCCCTTCACATGTCCGCTCACAGATGAGCAGCGGCAGCTTCAGGACAGAATGTGTGAGAATGCCGGCCAGGGAAGTGTGCACTCTCGTATCCTGAGCAAGGCGAGACAGCGTGTGGCTAAGAGAAAGGAGGACGCAGCTGGTCAGCAGGTAATCGCCATATCCCTATATATACACTCTAATCGGTCTGTCAGGGTGTATATATACAAATGGTAGCCATGGTAGTAGCGCCCCCTGTGTATAACAATGTGGTCAATGTTATGTATATGCTGTTACTGAGAAGGTATAGTGGTGTTACACCAGGCTTCGGCGTTACATAGTAACGTCCAGCAAGTTCTGCCTTAGATTACTGGTTATATCCCTGGATGTTTTTATCGAAAAAATGACTGTCTAGCCTTAATTTAAATGACGTTATTCTATCTGCTGACACCACCTCACATGGAAGAGAGTCCCATCATTTACCACCCTGACCGTAAAAAAGCCTTTCCTACTAAGTGTTCTAACCCTTCTGTCCTCCATTCTAAGTGCATGCCCGCTTCTGTCCTGCAAGCCCACTTCTCTCCTCCTGTCTAAGTGCATGCCCGCTTCACTCCTCCAGTCTAAGTGCATGTCCGCTTCTGTCCTGCAAGCCTGCTTCTCTCCTCCGGTCTAAGTGTGTGCCCACTTCTCTCCTTCGGTCTAAATGCATGCCCGCGTATGTCCTGCAAGCCCGCTTCACTGCTCCAGTCTAAGTGCATGCCCGCTTCTCTCCTGCGTGTCCGCTTCACTCCTCCAGTCTAAGTGCATGTCCGCTTCTGTCCTGCAAGCCTGCTTCTCTCCTCCGGTCTAAGTGCATGCCCACTTCTGGTCTGCAAGCCTGCTTCACTCCTCCAGTTTAAGTTGATGCCCACTTCTCTCCTGCATGTCCGCTTCACTCCCCCAGTCTAAGTGCATGTCCACTTCTGTACTGCAATCCCGCTTCACTCCTCCAGTGTAAGTGCATGCCCGCTTCTCTTCTGTGTCCGCTTCACTCCTCCTGTGTAAGTGCATGCCCTTCTACCCACTGGTCTTAGTGCATGCCTAATTCTCTCATGCATGCCCGCTTCACTTCTCCAGTCTATGTGCACGTCCGCTTCTCTCCTGCATGCCCGCTTCTCTCCTCCGGTCTAAGGTGTTACATGCTTGGGATAGGCATATTGATATCCTTACAAAGAAATAAGGATCAAATATGGTTTGAGGTATGTTTAATACAGGGGCAGACTAGATGGGCCAAGTGGTTCTTATCTGCCGTCACATTCTGTTTCTATGTTCCCAAGTGCATGCCCGCATCTCTCATCCAGCCTAAGGGCGTTCCCGCATCTCTCCTCCGGCCTAAGGGCATGTCCGCATCTCTCCTCCGGTCTAAGTGCATGCCCGCTTCTTTCCTCCGGTCTAAGTGCATGCCCGCTTCTTTCCTCCGGTTTAAGTGCATGACCACTTCTTTCCTCCGGTCTAAGTGCATGCCCGCTTCTTTTCTCCGGTCTAAGTGCATGACCAAGGGTCCTAATAAATGATTTCAAAGTAATTAGACTCCCTAACAGATTGTTGTAATTGCCCTTAACCCGGTAATGGATGAAAGCAAATGACAGTTGGCCACTTGCTTTGACATCTTGGAAAAGCTGCCAAAACCTGTCATTCAGATATTACCAGGTTTTCTTTCCAACCAGCCAGATCTGACAATTAATCTGTAGATGTATGGCCACCTTAAGGTCACCTTCTCTTTTATCAGTTTGGTTGTCCTTTTCTGGACTTTTTCCAGTTCTACAATGTCTTTTTTGTAGTGTCGCACTCCAAATTCTAGATGTCTAACAAGTGCCCTGTACAATTGTAAGATTACATTGATGTCCCTAGCTTCCATGCCCCTTCTTATACTGGCTAGTATCTTATACGCTTTATTTGCTGCTAACTGACGCTGAGCAATGCACCCTAGTTTCTTGTCAATTTGGACTTCTAGGTTTTTTTCCAATTCTGATTCACCCAATTCTACACCGTAGCACATTGGTTATTTCCCCCGAGATGCATAACCTTGCGTTACTCCACATTGAACTGCATTTTCCAATTTTTTGCCCACTCCTCTAGTTTATTTGTAATGTGGATAAATCCTTATACGTATTATTCGCCCAACACAGTTTTGTGTCATCCGCAAAGATGGATAAGTCGCTGAGTATTCCCTCCTCTATATCATTAATGAATAAGTTAAATAGAAGAGGCCCAAACACCAATCCCTGTGGTACCCCACTTAGTACTGGTACCCAAATTCTCCGGTAACCCCCACTCTTTGTTCTCTATCCTTCTCACCCAGCTACAGACTTACCCCTAGTTCCACCACCAAGACCTTTGCAAAATCCAGGTAGATTATGTCTACTGCATTCCCAATATCGAAATTCTTGCTGACCTCCTCGTAAAAGCTTCTACTGTGAGTAGATTAATATTTATTAAGGTGCCCATACACGGTACAATATTTCCGTGCTTTTTTAACTAGATTGCATAGGGATGCGATCCGAAGCTAGTTCAAAAAGCATGGGCTGCACAGACTTTATGTGCTGTGCAATGGGATGCCCACTGGAGTACGCCTCGCACGTCACCCTCGCACTGTGACTGTGGAGTACGCCTCGCACGTCACCCTCGCACTGTGACTGTGGAGTACGCATCGCACGTCACCCTCGCACTGTGTATAAGCACCTTAACACCTTATTATACTGTGCCTCTTCGAAAACTCCTGGATCTAATCTCTTAAAATATCCTCAAATAATTTCCCCACGATTGATGTTAAAGTTCTAAAGGTCGCTGGGTCAACTTATTTTCCTTTTTGAAATATTGGTACTACTTCCGTTAATCTCCAGTCCCTTGGCACTATACCAGATGAAATTGATTTGGTAAAAATGTTATGTAGTGGCTTCACTATCTCCTCGCTTAGGGTGCCCATACACGCGCTCCCGCGGGCATCTCATCGCACAGTACCAAAAGTATGTGCTGCCTTCTGATCGCATGTGTTGCAATGTGAACCAGCCCATAACGGGTGCGATCATCGCACCATGTATTCGCACCTTTAGTTCCAGTAAAACCCTAGGATTAATCTCATCTGGGCCTGGTGATTAATTTGTTTGGATACTACAAACCCTCGTGTGTATCTCAGAGGTTCCCAAACGCGGTCCTCAAGGCACCACAACGGTCCAGGTTTTAGGTATATCCATGGCTCAGCTCAGATGGTTACATCAGACTGACTAAGTTACTTATTAAGTCACCTGTGGCCAAGCATGGATATACTTAATACCTGGACCGTTGGGGTGCCTTGAGGAGCACGTTTGGGAACCTCGTGTGTATCTCCTCTGTAGTGAGTCTATGTTTTGGTTGTATGGATCTCACCGCTTATCTTGCACCTGGAGATTCCACTGTCTGCTTGTCTGTAGTAAATACAGAGGAGGAGAATTGCTGTTGGATAGGGGACCAATGTTTTCTTTAATTAGTCTTTTGTTATTTATATATTTAAATAATTTCTTGGAATTTGTTTTGCTTTCTGTGGCTACAGTATATGGTCCTCATTTGACTACTTTTACAAACCTTATGTAAGTCCTTGTACTTAGTGAACTCCGCCTTGTCCCTGCTTTCCTTGTATATCCTGAATGCTCGCTTATACGTTATTGTGGTACTTGTTTCGTTTCACAGCGGCAGATATATCGCATACTGTACAATGTGCGATGCGATTTTGTACCTGTTCAGAACCCCACTATCCACTACGGCATGGAGGTGATTTTATATAGTGTGGTGAGCACAGCAAGCCACCGAGCCCGAAGTGTGGCGAGCGCAGCGGATTACTTTACATGCGATATCAGCTGCCGTGAAACTAAACAAGTACCATTATTGCTTCTCTCACTTTTTTATTTAACCATGAAGGGAATTTCCTTGTGATATTACTCTTATTTCCCTTTTAGGATAAATGTAGTGGTTTGTGTCTAGCAACTTTTTGGACGTTGTCCTTGTTTCCTCTGCGTTTTTCCCCTCCAATGAATTATCCCATTCTATATTTGGAACTTGTGTATTTTCACGGCGCCACTGTCCGCAGATCGCATCGTATGCAAATTGCGTGGTGTGAGCAGTGAGCCCCGCGGAAAATGACCCTGAAGCGTGGCGAGTGCAGCGTGCCCCGTGTGGGGACACGGAATACATGTCAAGTAATTTGCGTCCCCTTGCGGGGCTCGCCGCGCTTCAGGCTTGTTTTCAGCGTCCCCTCGCTGCACTCGGTGCGCTTTGGGCTGACGTGGATAGCGGGGGTGTACTAAATCGCATCACATGCAAATCGTATGCGAGTCCGCGGGCAGTGGCGCCTTGGAAATACGCAAGTACCCTATATTTTTAGTAGATTCCCTAAACCGTTCAAAGTTAGCTTTCCTAAAGTTTAGTATTTCAGATGGTCCCTTATATTGTTGATAACCTAAGTGGATTTCCAGCTAAACCATGTTGTGATCGCTGTTTCCCAGTTGTTCAATTACCTTGGTATCCTCATTATTTGTCAATGCCAAGTCAGAGGTTCTACCGATTGCTTAATATACCGGTCCTTCAGTAAGTTTAGAAAACCCCCTTTTAGCTGAAGTGCTGGTGTCATTAGCTAAAATACCCCAAAATGAATCCCTGCCCCATATCTGCTGATTTCCTCTATAAGTAGTGCTTCCTCCCTTTCTTTAATGTCAGGTGGCTTATACCATATCTCTTCCTACGCAGTCTCCGTATTTACCCCCCCCCCCATCGTATTTACTCTCTCTCTTTTTTGCATAGAACTCAGTCACGTTTCTCGTTATACCATGTCTCTGTAATACCAGTTATATCTCTTCTAGTTTTACCCCCCCCCCCCCCACCATCTCCACCCTCCAATCTCTTACTAGCCAGTTTCTCACCGCTCTGTTCTTCTATTGTAATATTGGGAACAAGGCAATGAGGAGTTTCCTGTAACAATGGTGTCACTCATTTGGTAGAATGGAATGTGGTCTTGTCAGCAATGTCCCCATAGGCCAGGAAGCAGTAATGTCCCCAGAGCGGCTCCACTTCCTCTAGCGCTGTACATTTTGTGTCCTAGATTGAAGCGCCAGAACGTATTGACCATGACACCGACCACAACAAACCTGACAGTAAGGAAGATGTGACATCACCAGTGCATAAGTGAGTGTTTGCTCCCCCCTGAGCTTCCGGTGCCCGCTACGCCCTGAGCTTCCGGTGCCCGCTACGCCCTGAGCCGCCGGTGCCCGCTACGCCCTGAGCCGCCGGTGCCCGCTACGCCCTGAGCCGCCGGTGCCCGCTACGCCCTGAGCCGCCGGTGCCCGCTACGCCCTGAGCCGCCGGTGCCCGCTACGCCCTGAGCCGCCGGTGCCCGCTACGCCCTGAGCCGCCGGTGCCCGCTACGCCCTGAGCCGCCGGTGCCCGCTACGCCCTGAGCCGCCGGTGCCCGCTACGCCCTGAGCCGCCGGTGCCCGCTACCCCCTGAGCCGCCGGTGCCCGCTACGCCCTGAGCTGCGTGGTTCATACTTTATTTGTCCTCTATAAATTGTGTTTTAGGAGAACCCAGATTTCTCAGGACTATGAGCATGAATTCCGGCCAGACATACAGAAGAGACATAGCATTGAAATAGTGCACCTGGAAAATGAGGTAATAACACACATGTCTACTTGTCCTTTCCTTTATTTCTCTATCGTCCATCCTGGTGACACAGCTCAACCATGGGATGTAGAGCGGTCCGAAGGAGCCAGGTACCTATGCTATGACTTTAAGAGGCAGGCTCCTCCCCTGCTGCATCCCAGAATTCCTCAGTTTCGTTTTAGGTGCCCTCCGGAGCGGGTGCATATGCTGTGGGGCTGCAGCCTATTTAAGAGAGAGAGAGAGTGTTTTTTGTTTTATTAACTTACTTTAGTTTGTGCAGGTTCAGTGTGAAGTTTCCTGAGGAAACGTATTCACACTGTGTGCTGCGCTGCAGGGGCTCTGTGTGCTGGGAAGAAAGAGGGGTCTCCTGGGCTCTGGGGGACCTTAAAGCAGCTCTCTGCTAGAGAGGGGTCATGGATGGTGGAACCCCGTTATGGCGCCGCCATTTTCAGAGGGCTTACCAGCGTACTCCATATTGATAAACAGGAAAGAGAGTGGTTGACTGCGCTGAATAAATGGAAATAAAGTAACTAGTACAATGAATATAGTAATAAAAAACAATATTAGCAATAATAGGATTGGTCAGGTGTGTGGTGAAAAAAGGTAGAACAATTTATTATGACTCTAATGACATGAATAAAAGACAAAGTAAAACAACGATAAAATTATTAAAAAAATGACTCTGATCTTATAGTCACCCTCAGATGAGTATGCACAGTCCAGTTCAATTGGTCGATCTTGGATTTCAAATCGTATTGGTGGAATTGGATGTGTGGATCCACACCTGGAGATGTCAACCACTCTCTTTACTGTTTACCATTGCATTGGGGTTGACTTCCCCTTTTTTTAGACTGCTGCTTCATTAGCCAAACCCACTCATACACCTGCGCCTTTTTTGGGGGGGATTTTCGCATCCCTTCTTTCTTTTTGCACTCCATATTGAGATGGAGGACATGCTGGCTACAGGAGCCCTGCACAGCGGGGCACTCCCAAGTGATCCCCAGTGGAGGGAGAGACACTGGGAGGCAGAGGACTGCCAGAGGATGTGTTATATATACAGGGCAGTACGGATGGTGTAATGGTTAGCATTACTGCCTCACAGCACTGAGGTTATGGGTTCTATCCCCACCATGTGTTATATATACGGGGCAGTATGGACGGTGTAATGGTTACATTACTGCCTCACAGCGCTAAGGTCATGGGTTCTATTCCCACCATGTGTTATATATACAGGGCAGTACGGATGGTGTAATGGTTAGCATTACTGCCTCACAGCACTGAGGTTATGGGTTCTATCCCCACCATGTGTTATATATACGGGGCAGTATGGACGGTGTAATGGTTACATTACTGCCTCACAGCGCTGAGGCCATGGGTTCTATTCCCACCATGTGTTATATATACGGGGCAGTACGGATGGTGTAATGATTATATTACTGCCTCACTGCACTGAGGCCATGGGTTCTATCCCCACCATGTGTTATATATACGGGGCAGTACGGATGGTGTAATGGTTAGCATTACTGCCTCACAGCACTGAGGTCATGGGTTCTATCCCACCATGTGTTATATATACAGGGCAGTACGGACGGTGTAATGGTTACATTACTGCCTCACAGCACTGAGGTCATGGGTTCTATCCCCACCATGTGTTATATATACAGGGCAGTACGGACGGTGTAATGGTTACATTACTGCCTCACAGCACTGAGGTCATGGGTTCTATCCCACCATGTGTTATATATACAGGGCAGTACGGACGGTGTAATGGTTACATTACTGCCTCACAGCGCTGAGGTCATGGGTTCTATCCCCACCATGTGTTATATATACGGGGCAGTACGGACGGTGTAATGGTTATATTACTGCCTCACAGCGCTGAGGTCATGGGTTCTATCCCCACCATGTGTTATATATACGGGGCAGTACGGACGGTGTAATGGTTAGCATTACTGCCTCACAGCACTGAGGTCATGGGTTCTATCCCCACCATGTGTTATATATACGGGGCAGTATGGACGGTGTATTGGTTAGCATTACTGCCTCAGCGCCGAGGTCATGGGTTCTATCCCCACCATGTGTTATATATATACGGGGCAGTACGGACGGTGTAATTGTTAGCATTACTGCCTCACAGCACTGAGGTCATGGGTTCTATCCCCACCATGTGTTATATATACGGGCAGTACAGATGGTGTAATGGTTAGCATTACTGCCTCACAGCACTGAGGTCATGGGTTCTATCCCCAGCATGTGTTATATATACGGGGCAGTACGGATGGTGTAATGGTTAGCATTACTGCGCTATATAATGTGTGCGCTATATAATAACTGGTAATACTATTCTCTGTACAGCCCTGCGGAATATGTGTGAGCTATATAACAACTGGTAATAATATTCTCTGTGCTGCGGAATATGTGTGCTCTATATAATATAACTGGTAATAATAGTCTCTGTACAGCGCAGAGGAATATGTGTGCGCTATATAATAACTGGTAATAATATTCTCTGTACAGAGCTGCGGAATATGTGTGCGCTATATAATAACTGGTAATAATAATCTCTGTACAGCGATGCGGCATATGTGTGCGCTATATAATAACTGGTAATAATAGTCTCTGTACAGCGCTGCGGAATATGTGTGCGCTATATAATAACTGGTAATAATAGTCTCTGTACAGCGCTGTGGAATATGTGTGCGCTATATAATAACGGGTAATAATAGTCTCTGTACAGCGCTGTGGAATATGTGTGCGCTATATAAATAACTGGTAATAATAATCTCTGTACAGCACTGCGGAATATGTGTGCGCTATATAAATAACTGGTGATAATAATCTCTGTACAGCACTGCGGAATATGTGTGCGCTATATAAATAACGGGTAATAGTCTCTGTACAGCGCTGAGGAATATGTGTGCGCTATATAAATAACTGGTAATAATCTCTGTACAACGCTGCGGAATATGTGTGCACTATATAATAACTGGTAATAATATTATCTGTACAGCGCTGCGGAATATGTGTGCTATATAATAACTGGTAATAATAGTCTCTGTACAGCGCTGCGGAATATGTGTGCTATATAATAACTGGTAATAATATTCTCTGTACATCGCTGCGAATATGTGTGCGCTATATAATAACTGGTAATAATAATCTCTGTACAGCGCTGTGGAATATGTGTGCACTATATAATAACTGGTAATAATAGTCTCTGTACAGCGTTGTGGAATATGTGTGCGCTATATAATAACTGGTAATAATAGTCTCTGTACAGTGCTGCGGAATATGTGTGAGCTATATAATAACTGGTAATAATATTCTCTGTACAGCGCTGCGGAATATGTGTGCGCTATATAATAACTGGTAATAATAGTCTCTGTACAGCGCTGCGGAATATGTGTGCGCTATATAATAACTGGTAATAGTCTCTGTACAGCGCTGTGGAATATGTGTGCGCTATATAATAACTGGTAATAATAGTCTCTGTACAGCCCTGCGGAATATGTGTGCGCTATATAATAACTGATAATAATATTCTCTGTACAGAGCTGCGGAATATGTGTGCGCTATATAAATAACTGGTAATAATAATCTCTGTACAGCGCTGCGGAATATGTGTGCACTATATAACATAACTAGTAATAATATTCTCTGTACAGCGCTGCGGAATATGTGTGTGCTACAGTATATAAATAACTGGTAGTAATAGTCTCTGTACAGCGCTGAGGACTATGTGTGCGCTATATAATAACTGGTAATAATAGTATCTGTACAGCGCTGAGGAATATGTGTGCGCTATATAATAACTGGTAATAATATTCTCTGTACAGCGCTGTGGAATATGTGTGCGCTATATAATAACTGGTAGTAATAGTCTCTGTACAGCGCTGAGGAATATGTGTGTGCTATATAATAACTGGTAATAATAGTCTCTGTACAGCGCTGCGGAATATGTGTGCGCTACATAATAACTGGTAATATTAGTCTCTGTACAGCGCTACGGAATATGTGTGCGCTATATAATAACTGGTAATAATAGTCTCTGTACAGCGCTGTAGAATATGTGTGCGCGATGTAATAATAGTCTCTGTACAGCGCTACGGAATATGTGTGCACTATATAATAACTGGTAATAATATTCTCTGTACAGTGCTGCGGAATATGTGTGCTCTATATAATAACTGGTAATAATAGTCTCTGTACAGCGCTGCGGAATATGTGTGCGCTATATAATAACTGGTAATAATAGTCTCTGTACAGCGCTGCGGAATATGTGTGCGCTATATAATAACTGGTAATAATAGTCTCTGTACAGCGCTGTGGAATATGTGTGCGCTATATAATATCTGGTAATAATAGTCTCTGTACAGCGCCGCGGAATATGTGTGCTCTATATAATATAACTGGTAATAATAGTCTCTGTACAGCGCTGCGGAATATGTGTGCGCTATATAATAACTGGTAATAATAGTCTCTGTACAGCGCTGCGGAATATGTGTGCGCTATATAATAACTGGTAATAATATTCTCTGTACAGAGCTGCGGAATATGTGTGCGCTATATAATAACTGGTAATAGTCTCTGTACAGCGCTGTGGAATATGTGTGCTATATAATAACTGGTAATAATAGTCTCTGTACAGCGCTGTGGAATATGTGTGCGCTATATAATAACTGGTAATAATATTCTCTGTACAGCGCTGCGGAATATGTGTGCGCTATATAAATAACTGGTAATAATAGTCTCTGTACAGCGCTGCGGAATATGTGTGCGCTATATAATAACTGGTAATAATATTCTCTGTACAGCGCTGCGGAATATGTGTGCGCTATATAATAACTGGTAATAATAGTCTCTGTACAGCGCTGCGGAATATGTGTGCGCTATATAATAACTGGTAATAATATTCTCTGTACAGCGCTGTGGAACATGTGTGCGCTATATAATAACTGGTAATAATAGTCTCTGTACAGCGCTGTGGAATATGTGTGCGCTATATAATAACTGGTAATAATAGTCTCTGTACAGCGCTGCGGAATATGTGTGCGCTATATAATAACTGGTAATAATAGTCTCTGTACAGCGCTGTGGAATATGTGTGCGCTATATAATAACTGGTAATAATAATCTCTGTACAGCGCTGCGGAATATGTGTGCGCTATATAATAACTGGTAATAATAGTCTCTGTACAGCGCTGCAGAATATGTGTGCGCAATATAATAACTGGTAAGAATAATCTCTGTACAGCGCTGAGGAATATGTGTGCGCTATATAATAACTGGTAATAATAGTCTGTGTACAGCGCTGAGGAATATGTGTGCGCTATATAATAACTGGTAATAATAATCTCTGTACATCGCTGCGGAATATGTGTGCGCTATATAATAACTGGTAATAATAGTCTCTGTACAGCGCTGCGGAATATGTGTGCGCTATATAATAACTGGTAATAATATTCTCTGTACAGCGCTGCAGAATATGTGTGCGCTATATAATAACTGGTAATAATATCCTCTGTACAGCGCTGTGGAATATGTGGGCACTATATAATAACTGGTAATAATATTCTCTGTACAGCACTGTGGAATATGTGTGCGCTATATAATAACTGGTAATAATATTCTCTGTACAGCGCTGTGGAATATGTGTGCGCTATATAATAACTGGTAATATTATTCTCTGTACAGCGCTGCAGAATATGTGTGCACTATATAATAACTGGTAATAATAGTCTCTGTACAGCGCTGTAGAATATGTGTGCGCTATATAAATAACTGGTAATAATAGTCTCTGTACAGCGCTGCGGAATATGTGTGTGCTATATAATAACTGGTAATAATATCCTCTGTACAGCGCTGTGGAATATGTGGGCACTATATAATAACTGGTAATAATAGTCTCTGTACAGTGCTGCGGAATATGTGTGCGCTATATAATAACTGGTAATAATAGTCTCTGTACAGTGCTGCGGAATATGTGTGCGCTATATAAATAACTGGTAATAATATTCTCTGTACAGTGCTGCGGAATATGTGTGCGCTATATAATAACTGGTAATAATAGTCTCTGTACAGCGCTGTGGAATATGTGTGCGCTATATAATAACTGGTAATAATAATCTCTGTACAGCACTGTGGAATATGTGTGCGCTATATAATAACTGGTAATAATATTCTCTGTACAGCGCTGCGGAATATGTGTGCGCTATATAATAACTGGTAATAATATTCTCTGTACAGCGCTGTGGAATATGTGTGCGCTATATAATAACTGGTAATAATAGTCTCTGTACAGCGCTGTGGAATATGTGTGCGCTATATAAATAACTGGTAATAATATTCTCTGTACAGTGCTGCGGAATATGTGTGCGCTATATAATAACTGGTAATAATAGTCTCTGTACAGCGCTGTGGAATATGTGTGCGCTATATAATAACTGGTAATAATAATCTCTGTACAGCGCTGTGGAATATGTGTGCGCTATATAATAACTGGTAATAATAGTCTCTGTACAGCGCTGCGGAATATGTGTGCGCTATATAATAACTGGTAATAATAGTCTCTGTACAGCGCTGTGGAATATGTGTGCGCTATATAATAACTGGTAATAATAGTCTCTGTACAGCGCTGTGGAATATGTGTGCGCTATATAATAACTGGTAATAATAGTCTCTTTACAGCGCTGAGGAATATGTGTGCGCTATATAATAACTGGTAATACTAGTCTCTGTACAGCGCTGTGGAATATGTGTGTGCTATATAATAACTGGTAATATTCTCTGTACTGCGCTGTGGAATATGTGTGCGCCATATAATAACTGGTAATAATAGTCTCTGTACAGCGCTGCGGAATATGTGTGCGCTATATAATAACTGGTAATAATAGTCTCTCTACAGCGCTGCGGAATATGTCTGCGCTATATATAAATAACTGGTAATAATATTCCCTGTACAGCGCTGTGGAATATGTGTGCGCTATATAATAACTGGTAATAATATTCTCTGTACAGCGCTGCGGAATATGTGTGCGCTATATAATAACTGGTAATACTAGTCTCTGTACAGCGCTGTGGAATATGTGTGCGCTATATAATAACTGGTAATAATATTCTCTGTACAGAGCTGCGGAATATGTGTGCGCTATATAATAACTGGTAATAATAGTCTCTGTACAGCGCTGTGGAATATGTGTGCGCTATATAATAACTGGTAATAATAGTCTCTGTACAGCGCTGTGGAATATGTGTGCGCTATATAATAACTGGTAATAATATTCTCTGTACAGCGCTGCGGAATATGTGTGCGCTATATAATAACTGGTAATAATAGTCTCTGTACAGCGCTGCGGAATATGTGTGCGCTATATAATAACTGGTAATAATAGTCTCTTTACAGCGCTGAGGAATATGTGTGCGCTATATAATAACTGGTAATAATATTCTCTGTACAGCGCTGTGGAATATGTGTGAGCTATATAATAACTGGTAATAATACTCTCTGTACAGCGCTGTGGAATATGTGTGCGCTATATAATAACTGGTAATAATAATCTCTGTACATCGCTGCGGAATATGTGTGCGCTATATAATAACTGGTAATATTATTCTCTGTACAGAGCTGTGGAATATGTGTGCGCTATATAATAACTGGTAATAATAGTCTCTGTACAGCGCTGCGGAATATGTGTGCGCTATATAATAACTGGTAATAATATTCTCTGTACAGCGCTGCGGAATATGTGTGCGCTATATAATAACTGGTAATAATAGTATCTGTACAGCGCTGCGGAATATGTGTTCGCTATATAATAACTGGTAATAATAGTCTCTGTACAGCGCTGCGGAATATGTGTGCGCTATATAATAACTGGTAATAATATTCTCTGTACAGCGCTGCGGAATATGTGTTCGCTATATAATAACTGGTAATAATAATCTCTGTACAGCGCTGCGGAATATGTGTGCGCTATATAATAACTGGTAATAATAGTCTCTGTACAGCGCTGCGGAATATGTGTGCGCTATATAATAACTGGTAATAATATTCTCTGTACAGTGCTGCGGAATATGTGTGCGCTATATAATAACTGGTAATAATAATCTCTGTACAGCGCTGCGGAATATGTGTGCGCTATATAATAACTGGTAATAGTCTCTGTACAGCGCTGCGGAATATGTGTGCGGTATATAATAACTGGTAATAATAGTCTCTGTACAGCGCTGCGGAATATGTGTGCGCTATATAATAACTGGTAATAATAGTCTCTGTACAGCGCTGTGGAATATGTGTGCGCTATATAATAACTGGTAATAATATTCTCTGTACAGCGCTGTGGAATATGTGTGCGCTATATAATAACTGGTAATAATAGTCTCTGTACATCGCTGTGGAATATGTGTGCGCTATATAATAACTGGTAATAATAGTCTCTTTACAGCGCTGAGGAATATGTGTGCGCTATATAATAACTGGTAATAATAGTCTCTGTACAGCGCTGTGGAATATGTGTGCGCTATATAATATAACTGGTAATCTCTGTACAGAGCTGTGGAATATGTGTGCGCTATATAATAACTGGTAATAATAGTCTCTGTACAGTGCTGCGGTATATGTGTGCGATATATAATAACTGGTAATAATAGTCTCTGTACATCTCTGTGGAATATGTGTGCGCTATATAATAACTGGTAATAATATTCTCTGTACAGCGCTGTGGAATATGTGTGAGCTATATAATAACTGGTAATAATACTCTCTGTACAGCGCTGTGGAATATGTGTGCGCTATATAATAACTGGTAATAATAATCTCTGTACATCGCTGCGGAATATGTGTGCGCTATATAATAACTGGTAATATTATTCTCTGTACAGAGCTGTGGAATATGTGTGCGCTATATAATAACTGGTAATAATATTCTCTGTACATCGCTGCGGAATATGTGTGCGCTATATAATAACTGGTAATAATATTCTCTGTACAGCGCTGCGGAATATGTGTGCGCTATATAATAACTGGTAATAATAGTCTCTGTACAGCGCTGCGGAATATGTGTGCGCTATATAAATAACTGGTAATAATAATCTCTGTACATCGCTGCGGAATATGTGTGCGCTATATAAATAACTGGTAATATCTCTGTACAGCGCTGTGGAATATGTGTGTACTATATAATAACTGGTAATAATAGTCTCTGTACAGCGCTGCGGAATATGTGTGTACTATATAATAACTGGTAATAATAGTCTCTGTACAGCGCTGCGGAATATGTGTGCGCTATATAATAACTGGTAATAATATTCTCTGTACAGAGCTGTGGAATATGTGTGCGCTATATAATAACTGGTAATAATAGTCTCTGTACAGCGGTGTGGAATATGTGTGCGCTATATAATAACTGGTAATAATATTCTCTGTACAGCGCTGCGGAATATGTGTGCGCTATATAATAACTGGTAATAATATCTCTGTACAGCGCTGCGGAATATGTGTGCGCTATATAATAACTGGTAATAATAGTCTCTGTACAGCGCTGAGGAATATGTGTGCTATATAATAACTGGTAATA
The DNA here is from genome assembly GCF_055691185.1 of Crinia signifera. Classification (NCBI taxonomy): domain Eukaryota; kingdom Metazoa; phylum Chordata; class Amphibia; order Anura; family Myobatrachidae; genus Crinia; species Crinia signifera. Next base: position 628,233 of record NC_139223.1, read on the forward strand.
ATAATCTCTGTACAGCGCTGTGGAATATGTGCGCTATATAATAACTGGTAATAATAGTCTCTGTACAGCGCTGCGGAATATGTGTGCGCTATATAATAACTGGTAATAATAGTCTCTGTACAGCGCTGTAGAATATGTGTGCGCTATATAAATAACTGGTAATAATAGTCTCTGTACAGCGCTGTGGAATATGTGTGCGCTATATAATAACTGGTAATAATATTCTCTGTACAGCGCTGCGGAATATGTGTGCGCTATATAATAACTGGTAATAATAATCTCTGTACAGCGCTGCGGAATATGTGTGCGCTATATAATAACTGGTAATAATAGTCTCTGTACAGCGCTGCGGAATATGTGTGCGCTATATAATAACTGGTAATAATATTCTCTGTACAGCGCTGCGGAATATGTGTGCGCTATATAATAACTGGTAATAATAGTCTCTGTACAGCGCTGCGGAATATGTGTGCGCTATATAATAACTGGTAATAATAATCTCTGTACAGCGCTGCGGAATATGTGTGCGCTATATAATAACTGGTAATAATAGTCTCTGTACAGCACTGCGGAATATGTGTGCGCTATATAATAACTGGTAATAATATCCTCCGTACAGCGCTGCGGAATATGTGTGCGCTATATAATAACTGGTAATAATAATCTCTGTACAGAGCTGTGGAATATGTGTGCGCTATATAATAACTGGTAATAATAGTCTCTGTACAGCGCTGCGGAATATGTGTGCGCTATATAATAACTGGTAATAATAATCTCTGTACAGCGCTGCGGAATATGTGTGCGCTATGTAATAACTGGTAATAATAGTCTCTGTACAGCGCTGCGGAATATGTGTGCGCTATGTAATAACTGGTAATAATAGTCTCTGTACATCGCTGCGGAATATGTGTGCGCTATATAATAACTGGTAATATTATTCTCTGTACAGCGCTGCGGAATATGTGTGCGCTATATAATAACTGGTAATATTATTCTCTGTACAGAGCTGTGGAATATGTGTGCGCTATATAATAACTGGTAATAATAGTCTCTGTACAGCGCTGCGGAATATGTGTGCGCTATATAATAACTGGTAATAATAATCTCTGTACAGCGCTGCGGAATATGTGTGCGCTATGTAATAACTGGTAATAATAGTCTCTGTACAGCGCTGCGGAATATGTGTGCGCTATATAATAACTGGTAATAATAGTCTCTGTACAGCGCTGCGGAATATGTGTGCGCTATATAAGAAACTGGTAAATAAATAAGTCCAGAAGAATAACACGGTATAGTGGCCCTTAGATCCGCTACGAGGTATATTCTCTATAATGGAGCGTTTGTCTGTAACCTTCTGGTCCTTGTGTTTCGTCTAATAAAGGATAGTGATGATGAATGGTCAGTCTTATTGGAGGCCACTGACCCATCTGTTGCTCAGCTCAGCACTCCCTTCCTCCTCCTTAAAGATCCAAGTTTTCGAAATAGAGTTCATCACAGACTACAGGATTGCAGCCCTCCGGTCAGTCGGTCTTGTCCTGTACATCTCTCCCTTCTCCATCTGTGTCCTCCTGTCCAAATGCTGTGCTACTCTCTCCAAGTCTGTCACCTCCTGTACATCTCTCCCTTCTCCATCTGTGTCCGAATGCTGTGTCTTCTACTGTCCAAGTCTGTCTCCTCCTTGTGTCTACTCTCTCACAAAGTGTCTCACCTACTCTCCCACGTCTCCACCTTTGCATCTCTTCCTCCTCCATATGTGTCTTCATGTCCTAATGCCGTTTCTCTCCTACTCTCCCCAAGTCTGTGTCCTCCTGTCCTAATGCCGTGTCTCTCCTACTCTCCCAAGTCTCCACCTTTACATCTCTTCCTCCTCCATCTGTGTCCTCCTGTCCTAATGCCGTGTATCTCCTACTCTCCTCAATTCTGTGTCCTCATGTCCTGGTGCTGTGTCTCTCCTACTCTCCCAAGTCTCCACCTTTTACATCTCTTCCTCCTCCATCTGTGTCCTCCTGTCCTAATGCTGTGTCTCCTACTCTCCTCAATTCTGTGTCCTCATGTCCTGGTGCTGTGTCTCTCCTACTCTCCCAAGTCTCCACCTTTACATCTCTTCCTCCTCTATCTGTGTCTTCCTGTCCTAATGCCATGTCTCTCCTACTCTCCACGGTCTCCACCTTTACTCACCCTACCTCTTTACCTCACCACTGCTCCTGCCCTGTTCTTCCCTTCCTCTACTTCATCTTCAGTCTCCTCGACAATTTTGACACCTACTTCTGAACTGATGCTGATTTTAGCTCTACCAGCTGTACCCCTATTTATGATGTATTTCATCAACAAACCCTGTATGTTACCTTGTAATTTGTTTTTTGTTTGCTATGTACGGTGCTGCGGACACTTTGTGGCACCTAATAAATAAACAAACCACTACTACTTTACATATTTTCCTTCTCCATCTGTGTCCTCCTGTCCTAATGTTGTGTCTCCTACTCTCCCAAGTCTCAACCTTTACATCTCTTCCTCCTCTATGTGTGTCCTCCTGTCCTAATGCTGTGGCTCCTACTCTCCCCAAGTCTGTTTCCTCATGTCCTGGTGCCGTGTCTCTCCTACTCTCCCAAGTCTCCACCTTTACACCTCTTCCTCCTCCATCTGTGTCCTCCTGTCCTAATGCTGTGTCTCATACTCTCCCAAGTCTCAACTTTTACATCTCTTCCTCCTCTATGTGTGTCCTCCTGTCCTAATGCTGTGGCTCCTACTCTCCCCAAGTCTGTTTCCTCATGTCCTGGTGCTGTGTCTCTCCTTCTCACCCAAGTCCCCACCTTTACAGCTCTTCCTCCTCTATCTGTGTCCTCCTGTCCTAATGCCGTCTCTCCTACTCTCCCCAAGTCTGTGTCCTCCTGTCCTGGTGCTGTGTCTCTCCTACTCTCCCAAGTCTCCACCTTTACAGCTCTTCCTCCTCTATCTGTGTCCTCCTGTCCTAATGCCGTCTCTCCTACTCTCCCCAAGTCTGTGTCCTCCTGTCCTGGTGCTGTGTCTCTCCTACTCTCCCAAGTCTCCACCTTTACATCTCTTCCTCCTCTATCTGTGTCTTCGTGTCCTAATGCCATGTCTCTCCTACTCTCCCAAGTCTCCACCTTTACATCTCTTCCTCCTCTATCTGTGTCCTCCTGTCCTGGTGCTGTGTCTCTCCTACTCTCCCAAGTCTCCACCTTTACATCTCTTCCTCCTCCATCTGTGTCCTCCTGTCCTAATGTTGTGTCTCCTACTCTCCTCAAGTTTGTGTCTCTCCTACTCTCCCAAGTCTCCACCTTTACATCTCTTCCTCCTCCATCTGTGTCCTCCTGTCCTAATGTTGTGTCTCCTACTCTCCTCAAGTTTGTGTCTCTCCTACTCTCCCAAGTCTCAACCTTTACATATCTTCCTCCTCCATCTGTGTCCTCCTGTCCTGGTGCTGTGTCTCTCCTACTCTCCCAAGTCTCCACCTTTACATCTCTTCCTCCTTCATCTGTGTCCTCCTGTCCTAATGCCGTGTCTCCTACTCTCCCCAAGTCTGTGTCCTCCTGTCCTGGTGCTGTGTCTCTCCTACTCTCCCAAGTCTCCACCTTTACATCTCTTCCTCCTCTATCTGTGTCTTCATGTCCTAATGCCATGTCTCTCCTACTCTCCCAAGTCTCCACCTTTACATCTCTTCCTTCTCCATCTGTGTCCTCCTGTCCTAAGGCTGTGTCTCCTACTCTCCCAAGTCCCCACCTTTACATATCTTCCTCCTCCATCTGTGTCTTCCTGTCCTAATGCCATATCTCCTTCTCTCCCCAAGTCTGTGTCCTCCTGTCCTGGTGCTGTGTCTCTCCTACTCTCCCAAGTCTCCACCTTTACATCTCTTCCTCCTCCATCTGTGTCCTCCTGTCCTAATGTTGTGTCTCCTACTCTCCTCAAGTTTGTGTCTCTCCTACTCTCCCAAGTCTCCACCTTTACATCTCTTCCTCCTCCATCTGTGTCCTCCTGTCCTAATGTTGTGTCTCCTACTCTCCTCAAGTTTGTGTCTCTCCTACTCTCCCAAGTCTCAACCTTTACATCTCTTCCTCCTCCATTTGTGTCTTCCTGTCCTAATGCCATCTCTCCTACTCTTCCCAAGTCTGTGTCCTCCTGTCCTGGTTCTATGTCTCTCCTACTCTCCCTAGTCTCCACCTTTACAGCTCTTCCTCCTCTATCTGTGTCCTCCTGTCCTAATGCCGTCTCTCCTACTCTCCCCAAGTCTGTGTCCTCCTGTCCTGGTGCTGTGTCTCTCCTACTCTCCCAAGTCTCCACCTTTACAGCTCTTCCTCCTCTATCTGTGTCCTCCTGTCCTAATGCCATCTCTCCTACTCTCCCCAAGTCTGTGTCCTCCTGTCCTGGTGCTGTGTCTCTCCTACTCTCCCAAGTCTCCACCTTTACATCTCTTCCTCCTCCATCTGTGTCCTCCTGTCCTAATGCCGTGTCTCCTACTCTCCTCAATTCTGTGTCCTCATGTCCTGGTGCTGTGTCTCTCCTTCTCTCCACCTTTACAGCTCTTCCTCCTCTATCTGTGTCCTCCTGTCCTAATGCCGTCTCTCCTACTCTCCCCAAGTCTGTGTCCTCCTGTCCTGGTGCTGTGTCTCTCCTACTCTCCCAAGTCTCCACCTTTACATCTCTTCCTCCTCTATCTGTGTCTTCATGTCCTAATGCCATGTCTCTCCTACTCTCCCAAGTCTCCACCTTTACATCTCTTCCTTTTCCATCTGTGTCCTCCTGTCCTAATGCTGTGTCTCCTACTCTCCCAAGTCCCCACCTTTACATATCTTCCTCCTCCATCTGTGTCTTCCTGTCCTAATGCCATATCTCCTTCTCTCCCCAAGTCTGTGTCCTCCTGTCCTGGTGCTGTGTCTCTCCTACTCTCCCAAGTCTCCACCTTTACATCTCTTCCTCCTCCATCTGTGTCCTCCTGTCCTAATGTTGTGTCTCCTACTCTCCTCAAGTTTGTGTCTCTCCTACTCTCCCAAGTCTCCACCTTTACATCTCTTCCTCCTCCATCTGTGTCCTCCTGTCCTAATGTTGTGTCTCCTACTCTCCTCAAGTTTGTGTCTCTCCTACTCTCCCAAGTCTCCACCTTTACATCTCTTCCTTCTCCATCTGTGTCCTCCTGTCCTGGTGCTGTGTCTCTCCTACTCTCCCCAAGTCTGTGTCCTCCTGTCCTAATGCCGTGTCTCTCCTACTCTCCCAAGTCTCCACCTTTACATCTCTTCCTCCTCCATCTGTGTCCTCCTGTCCTAATGCCGTGTATCTCCTACTCTCCTCAATTCTGTGTCCTCATGTCCTGGTGCTGTGTCTCTCCTACTCTCCCAAGTCTCCACCTTTTACATCTCTTCCTCCTCCATCTGTGTCCTCCTGTCCTAATGCCGTGTCTCCTACTCTCCTCAATTCTGTGTCCTCATGTCCTGGTGCTGTGTCTCTCCTACTCTCCCAAGTCTCCACCTTTACATCTCTTCCTCCTCTATCTGTGTCTTCCTGTCCTAATGCCATGTCTCTCCTACTCTCCACAGTCTCCACCTTTACTCACCCTACCTCTTTACCTCACCACTGCTCCTGCCCTGTTCTTCCCTTCCTCTACTTCATCTTCAGTCTCCTCGACAATTTTGACACCTACTTCTGAACTGATGCTGATTTTAGTTCTACCAGCTGTACCCCTATTTATGATGTATTTCATCAACAAACCCTGTATGTTACCTTGTAATTTGTTTTTTGTTTGCTATGTACGGTGCTGCGGACACTTTGTGGCACCTAATAAATAAACAAACCACTACTACTTTACATATTTTCCGGTACTTGTGTATTTTGGCGGCGCCCCCGATGTCCGTCGTACGACGAACAGATCGCATCGCATCGCATGCCATGCACCCGATGGCATGCGATGCGATTTTGACCCCCTATACGACCAAAAATCGTATAAGCACCCTAAAGGGTGCTTTTGAGCACCCAAATTGGTGCTTACAATGTTAAATGCACCCCCACGCCACCCCCCACTATAAACGTGAACCCGAAGCGTGGCGAGCGCAGCGAGCCCGCGAGGGGCGGCGGTACGCGTCCTACGACCTTTTCATACCCCCACTATCCACGTCGGCGTGGAGTTGAGAATAGAATAGTGTGGCGAGCGCAGCGAGCCCGAAGCGTGGCGAGCGGACGCGGATACCTTCACAGTTATACGCGTCCCCTCGCGGGCTTCACAGGTGTCCGTGGCGACGCGGACACCTGTGAAGCCCGCGAGGGGACGCGTTTACCTGTGAAGGTATCCGCGTCCCCTCGCGGGGCTCGCTGCGCTCGCCACGCTTCGGGCTCGGTGGCTCGCTGCGCTCGCCACACTATTCTATTCTCAACTCCACGCCGACGTGGATAGTGGGGGTATGAAAAGGTCGTAGGACGCGTACCGCCGCCCCTCGCGGGCTCGCTGCGCTCGCCACGCTTCGGGTTCACATTTATAGTGGGGGGTGGCGTGGGAGTGCATTTAACATTGTAAGCACCCATTTGGGTGCTTAACATTGTATAAGCACCCATTAGGGTGCTTATACAATGTTTAATCGCATCGCATCGCATCGTATGGCATCGTATGCCATGTACAATGGCATACAATTTCAAAATTGTATGCTATCGTACGATATCGCGTCGCATCGCATACCATCGTATGTGTTATGGTATGCGATGCAATGGGCGCCGCCAAAATACACAAGTACCTATTTTCCTTCTCCATCTGTGTCCTCCTGTCCTAATGTTGTGTCTCCTACTCTCCCAAGTCTCAACCTTTACATCTCTTCCTCCTCTATGTGTGTCCTCCTGTCCTAATGCTGTGGCTCCTACTCTCCCCAAGTCTGTTTCCTCATGTCCTGGTGCTGTGTCTCTCCTACTCTCCCAAGTCTCCACCTTTACACCTCTTCCTCCTCCATCTGTGTCCTCCTGTCCTAATGCTGTGTCTCATACTCTCCCAAGTCTCAACCTTTACATCTCTTCCTCCTCTATGTGTGTCCTCCTGTCCTAATGCTGTGGCTCCTACTCTCCCCAAGTCTGTTTCCTCATGTCCTGGTGCTGTGTCTCTCCTTCTCACCCAAGTCCCCACCTTTACAGCTCTTCCTCCTCTATCTGTGTCCTCCTGTCCTAATGCCGTCTCTCCTACTCTCCCCAAGTCTGTGTCCTCCTATCCTGGTGCTGTGTCTCTCCTACTCTCCCAAGTCTCCACCTTTACAGCTCTTCCTCCTCTATCTGTGTCCTCCTGTCCTAATGCCGTCTCTCCTACTCTCCCCAAGTCTGTGTCCTCCTGTCCTGGTGCTGTGTCTCTCCTACTCTCCCAAGTCTCCACCTTTACATCTCTTCCTCCTCTATCTGTGTCTTCGTGTCCTAATGCCATGTCTCTCCTACTCTCCCAAGTCTCCACCTTTACATCTCTTCCTTTTCCATCTGTGACCTCCTGTTTTATGCTGTGTCTCCTACTCTCCCAAGTCCCCACCTTTACATATCTTCCTCCTCCATCTGTGTCTTCCTGTCCTAATGCCATATCTCCTTCTCTCCCCAAGTCTGTGTCCTCCTGTCCTGGTGCTGTGTCTCTCCTACTCTCCCAAGTCTCCACCTTTACATCTCTTCCTCCTCCATCTGTGTCCTCCTGTCCTAATGTTGTGTCTCCTACTCTCCTCAAGTTTGTGTCTCTCCTACTCTCCCAAGTCTCCACCTTTACATCTCTTCCTCCTCCATCTGTGTCCTCCTGTCCTAATGTTGTGTCTCCTACTCTCCTCAAGTTTGTGTCTCTCCTACTCTCCCAAGTCTCAACCTTTACATATCTTCCTCCTCCATCTGTGTCCTCCTGTCCTGGTGCTGTGTCTCTCCTACTCTCCCAAGTCTCCACCTTTACATCTCTTCCTCCTCCATCTGTGTCCTCCTGTCCTAATGCCGTGTCTCCTACTCTCCCCAAGTCTGTGTCCTCCTGTCCTGGTGCTGTGTCTCTCCTACTCTCCCAAGTCTCCACCTTTACATCTCTTCCTCCTCTATCTGTGTCTTCATGTCCTAATGCCATGTCTCTCCTACTCTCCCAAGTCTCCACCTTTACATCTCTTCCTTCTCCATCTGTGTCCTCCTGTCCTAATGCTGTGTCTCCTACTCTCCCAAGTCCCCACCTTTACATATCTTCCTCCTCCATCTGTGTCTTCCTGTCCTAATGCCATATCTCCTTCTCTCCCCAAGTCTGTGTCCTCCTGTCCTGGTGCTGTGTCTCTCCTACTCTCCCAAGTCTCCACCTTTACATCTCTTCCTCCTCCATCTGTGTCCTCCTGTCCTAATGTTGTGTCTCCTACTCTCCTCAAGTTTGTGTCTCTCCTACTCTCCCAAGTCTCCACCTTTACATCTCTTACTCCTCCATCTGTGTCCTCCTGTCCTAATGTTGTGTCTCCTACTCTCCTCAAGTTTGTGTCTCTCCTACTCTCCCAAGTCTCAACCTTTACATCTCTTCCTCCTCCATTTGTGTCTTCCTGTCCTAATGCCATCTCTCCTACTCTTCCCAAGTCTGTGTCCTCCTGTCCTGGTTCTATGTCTCTCCTACTCTCCCTAGTCTCCACCTTTACAGCTCTTCCTCCTCTATCTGTGTCCTCCTGTCCTAATGCCGTCTCTCCTACTCTCCCCAAGTCTGTGTCCTCCTGTCCTGGTGCTGTGTCTCTCCTACTCTCCCAAGTCTCCACCTTTACAGCTCTTCCTCCTCTATCTGTGTCCTCCTGTCCTAATGCCATCTCTCCTACTCTCCCCAAGTCTGTGTCCTCCTGTCCTGGTGCTGTGTCTCTCCTACTCTCCCAAGTCTCCACCTTTACATCTCTTCCTCCTCCATCTGTGTCCTCCTGTCCTAATGCCGTGTCTCCTACTCTCCTCAATTCTGTGTCCTCATGTCCTGGTGCTGTGTCTCTCCTTCTCTCCCAAGTCTCCACCTTTACAGCTCTTCCTCCTCTATCTGTGTCCTCCTGTCCTAATGCCGCCTCTCCTACTCTCCCCAAGTCTGTGTCCTCCTGTCCTGGTGCTGTGTCTCTCCTACTCTCCCAAGTCTCCACCTTTACATCTCTTCCTTCTCCATCTGTGTCTTCCTGTCCTAATGCTGTGTCTCCTACTCTCCTCAATTCTGTGTCCTCATGTCCTGGTGCTGTGTCTCTCCTTCTCTCCCAAGTCTCCACCTTTACAGCTCTTCCTCCTCTATCTGTGTCCTCCTGTCCTAATGCCGCCTCTCCTACTCTCCCCAAGTCTGTGTCCTCCTGTCCTGGTGCTGTGTCTCTCCTACTCTCCCAAGTCTCCACCTTTACATCTCTTCCTCCTCCATCTGTGTCCTCCTATCCTAATGCCGTGTCTCTCCTACTCTCCCCAAGTCTGTGTCCTCCTGTCCTGGTGCTATGTCTCTCCTACTCTCCACCTTTACATCTCTTCCTCCTCCATCTGTGTCTTCCTGTCCTAATGCTGTGTCTCCTCCTTTACCCCTCCGTCTTTGTGCTTCTCCCCATCACAGGTGTCACTGGAAGCTGTGTCACGTCTCCGGCCAGCTTTGCGCATCACGTGTAATCTCCTGTCCTCTGGCTGTGACCCTCTGCTGCTCTCAGACCTTTGTATGGAACTTCAGATCCCACAGTTCCTCCTGCAGCTCCTCAGCCAGTCTCTTCAGTCCAATGTCTGGCAGGTGAGGGTTCATTATTGGCCTTCACCCTCTTGTGTGTCTATATCCGTTCTCTATGGTGGCTCTGCTGCTACTGTCCATATTAATTCTGTGGCTGATCCTGGAAACAGTGTATAGTGCCCAGAGGCAATAGGGCATTGTATGCCAGGGAGCATTGTCAGATGGTGGAAGTAACAATCCAAACCTCAGTCCTTCTACATTAACATATAATACAAATATCCCAACAGATGCCACTTCCCCTGTGCCCAGTGTGGTTTCTAGTATGCCCTATGCTAATTCACAGCTAGATTCCACTTATACACTCTAGTTATTGCTTAGGTGCATTGTGTGAGCGCTGTGTAACTGCCCCAGCATTACCCCTACACATAGAGGATGTACCCCGGCATACAGCATTGTGTGATCACTGTATAACTGCCCCAGCATTACCCCTACACATAGAGGATGTACCCCGGCATACAGCATTGTGTGAGCGCTGTGTAACTGCCCCAGCATTACCCCTACACATAGAGGATGTACCCCGGCATACAGCATTGTGTGATCACTGTGTAACTGCCCCAGCATTACCCCTACACATAGAGGATGTACCCCGGCATACAGCATTGTGTGATCGCTGTATAACTGCCCCAGCATTACCCCTACACATAGAGGATGTACCCCGGCATACAGCATTGTGTGATCACTGTATAACTGCCCCAGCATTACCCCTACACATAGAGGATGTACCCCGGCATACAGCATTGTGTGATCACTGTGTAACTGCCCCAGCATTACCCCTACACATAGAGGATGTACCCCGGCATACAGCATTGTGTGATCACTGTGTAACTGCCCCAGCATTACCCCTACACATAGAGGATGTACCCCGGCATACAGCATTGTGTGAGCGCTGTGTAACTGCCCCAGCATTACCCCTACACATAGAGGATGTACCCCGGCATACAGCATTGTGTGATCACTGTATAACTGCCCCAGCATTACCCCTACACATAGAGGATGTACCCCGGCATACAGCATTGTGTGATCACTGTATAACTGCCCCAGCATTACCCCTACACATAGAGGATGTACCCCGGCATACAGCATTGTGTGATCCCTGTATAACTGCCCCAGCATTACCCCTACACATAGAGGATATACCCCGGCATACAGCATTGTGTGATCCCTGTATAGCTGCCCCAGCATTACCCCTACACATAGAGGATGTACCCCGGCATACAGCATTGTGTGATCACTGTGTAACTGCCCCAGCATTACCCCTACACATAGAGGATGTACCCCGGCATACAGCATTGTGTGATCACTGTATAACTGCCCCAGCATTACCCCTACACATAGAGGATGTACCCCGGCATACAGCATTGTGTGATCGCTGTGTAACTGCCCCAGCATTACCCCTACACATAGAGGATGTACCCCGGGATACAGCATTGTGTGATCACTGTGTAACTGCCCCAGCATTACCCCTACACATAGAGGATGTACCCCGGCATACAGCATTGTGTGATCCCTGTGTAACTGCCCCAGCATTACCCCTACACATAGAGGATGTACCCCGGCATACAGCATTGTGTGATCACTGTATAACTGCCCCAGCATTACCCCTACACATAGAGGATGTACCCCGGCATACAGCATTGTGTGATCGCTGTGTAACTGCCCCAGCATTACCCCTACACATAGAGGATGTACCCCGGCATACAGCATTGTGTGATCGCTGTGTAACTGCCCCAGCATTACCCCTACACATAGAGGATGTACCCCGGCATACAGCATTGTGTGATCCCTGTGTAACTGCCCCAGCATTACCCCTACACATAGAGGATGTACCCCGGCATACAGCATTGTGTGATCACTGTATAACTGCCCCAGCATTACCCCTACACATAGTGGATGTACCCCGGCATACAGCATTGTGTGATCGCTGTGTAACTGCCCCAGCATTACCCCTACACATAGAGGATGTACCCCGGCATACAGCATTGTGTGAGCGCTGTGTAACTGCCCCAGCATTACCCCTACACATAGAGGATGTACCCCGGCATACAGCATTGTGTGATCACTGTATAACTGCCCCAGCATTACCCCTACACATAGAGGATGTACCCCGGCATACAGCATTGTGTGATCACTGTATAACTGCCCCAGCATTACCCCTACACATAGAGGATGTACCCCGGCATACAGCATTGTGTGATCGCTGTGTAACTGCCCCAGCATTACCCCTACACATAGAGGATGTACCCCGGCATACAGCATTGTGTGATCGCTGTGTAACTGCCCCAGCATTACCCCTACACATAGAGGATGTACCCCGGCATACAGCATTGTGTGATCACTGTATAACTGCCCCAGCATTACCCCTACACATAGAGGATGTACCCCGGCATACAGCATTGTGTGATCGCTGTATAACTGCCCCAGCATTACCCCTACACATAGAGGATGTACCCCGGCATACAGCATTGTGTGATCACTGTATAACTGCCCCAGCATTACCCCTGCACATAGAGGATGTACCCCGGCATACAGCATTGTGTGATCACTGTATAACTGCCCCAGCATTACCCCTACACATAGAGGATGTACCCCGGCATACAGCATTGTGTGATCACTGTATAACTGCCCCAGCATTACCCCTACACATAGAGGATGTACCCCGGGATACAGCATTGTGTGATCACTGTGTAACTGCCCCAGCATTACCCCTACACATAGAGGATGTACCCCGGCATACAGCATTGTGTGATCCCTGTGTAACTGCCCCAGCATTACCCCTACACATAGAGGATGTACCCCGGCATACAGCATTGTGTGATCACTGTATAACTGCCCCAGCATTACCCCTACACATAGAGGATGTACCCCGGCATACAGCATTGTGTGATCGCTGTGTAACTGCCCCAGCATTACCCCTACACATAGAGGATGTACCCCGGCATACAGCATTGTGTGATCGCTGTGTAACTGCCCCAGCATTACCCCTACACATAGAGGATGTACCCCGGCATACAGCATTGTGTGATCACTGTGTAACTGCCCCAGCATTACCCCTACACATAGAGGATGTACCCCGGCATACAGCATTGTGTGATCACTGTGTAACTGCCCCAGCATTACCCCTACACATAGAGGATGTACCCCGGCATACAGCATTGTGTGATCCCTGTGTAACTGCCCCAGCATTACCCCTACACATAGAGGATGTACCCCGGCATACAGCATTGTGTGATCACTGTATAACTGCCCCAGCATTACCCCTACACATAGAGGATGTACCCCGGCATACAGCATTGTGTGAGCGCTGTGTAACTGCCCCAGCATTACCCCTACACATAGAGGATGTACCCCGGCATACAGCATTGTGTGATCGCTGTGTAACTGCCCCAGCATTACCCCTACACATAGAGGATGTACCCCGGCATACAGCATTGTGTGATCACTGTATAACTTCCCCAGCATTACCCCTACACATAGAGGATGTACCCCGGCATACAGCATTGTGTGATCACTGTGTAACTGCCCCAGCATTACCCCTACACATAGAGGATGTACCCCGGCATACAGCATTGTGTGATCACTGTATAACTGCCCCAGCATTACCCCTACACATAGAGGATGTACCCCGGCATACAGCATTGTGTGATCCCTGTGTAACTGCCCCAGCATTACCCCTACACATAGAGGATGTACCCCGGCATACAGCATTGTGTGATCACTGTGTAACTGCCCCAGCATTACCCCTACACATAGAGGATGTACCCCGGCATACAGCATTGTGTGATCACGTATAACTGCCCCAGCATTACCCCTACACATAGAGGATGTACCCCGGCATACAGCATTGTGTGATCGCTGTGTAACTGCCCCAGCATTACCCCTACACATAGAGGATGTACCCCGGCATACAGCATTGTGTGATCGCTGTATAACTGCCCCAGCAATACCCCTACACATAGAGGATGTACCCCGGCATACAGCATTGTGTGATCCCTGTGTAACTGCCCCAGCATTACCCCTACACATAGAGGATGTACCCCGTCATACAGCATTGTGTGATCACTGTGTAACTGCCCCAGCATTACCCCTACACATAGAGGATGTACCCCGGCATACAGCATTGTGTGATCACTGTGTAACTGCCCCAGCATTACCCCTACACATAGAGGATGTACCCCGGCATACAGCACTGTGTGATCGCTGTGTAACTGCCCCAGCATTACCCCTACACATAGAGGATGTACCCCGGCATACAGCATTGTGTGATCGCTGTATAACTGCCCCAGCATTACCCCTACACATAGAGGATGTACCCCGGCATACAGCATTGTGTGATCGCTGTATAACTGCCCCAGCATTACCCCTACACATAGAGGATGTACCCCGGCATACAGCATTGTGTGATCACTGTGTAACTGCCCCAGCATTACCCCTACACATAGAGGATGTACCCCGGCATACAGCACTGTGTGATCGCTGTGTAACTGCCCCAGCATTACCCCTACACATAGAGGATGTACCCCGGCATACAGCATTGTGTGATCGCTGTGTAACTGCCCCAGCATTACCCCTACACATAGAGGATGTACCCCGGCATACAGCATTGTGTGATCGCTGTATAACTGCCCCAGCATTACCCCTACACATAGAGGATGTACCCCGGCATACAGCATTGTGTGATCACTGTATAACTGCCCCAGCATTACCCCTACACATAGAGGATGTACCCCGGCATACAGCATTGTGTGATCACTGTATAACTGCCCCAGCATTACCCCTACACATAGAGGATGTACCCCGGCATACAGCATTGTGTGATCACTGTATAACTGCCCCAGCATTACCCCTACACATAGAGGATGTACCCCGGCATACAGCATTGTGTGATCGCTGTATAACTGCCCCAGCATTACCCCTACACATAGAGGATGTACCCCGGCATACAGCATTGTGTGATCGCTGTATAACTGCCCCAGCATTACCCCTACACATAGAGGATGTACCCCGGCATACAGCACTGTGTGATCACTGTATAACTGCCCCAGCATTACCCCTACACATAGAGGATGTACCCCGGCATACAGCATTGTGTGATCACTGTATAACTGCCCCAGCATTACCCCTACACATAGAGGATGTACCCCGGCATACAGCATTGTGTGATCACTGTATAACTGCCCCAGCATTACCCCTACACATAGAGGATGTACCCCGGCATACAGCATTGTGTGATCACTGTATAACTGCCCCAGCATTACCCCTACACATAGAGGATGTACCCCGGCATACAGCATTGTGTGATCGCTGTATAACTGCCCCAGCATTACCCCTACACATAGAGGATGTACCCCGGCATACAGCATTGTGTGATCGCTGTATAACTGCCCCAGCATTACCCCTACACATAGAGGATGTACCCCGGCATACAGCATTGTGTGATCCCTGTGTAACTGCCCCAGCATTACCCCTACACATAGAGGATGTACCCCGGCATACAGCATTGTGTGATCGCTGTGTAACTGCCCCAGCATTACCCCTACACATAGAGGATGTACCCCGGCATACAGCATTGTGTGATCGCTGTGTAACTGCCCCAGCATTACCCCTACACATAGAGGATGTACCCCGGCATACAGCATTGTGTGATCACTGTGTAACTGCCCCAGCATTACCCCTACACATAGAGGATGTACCCCGGCATACAGCATTGTGTGATCACTGTGTAACTGCCCCAGCATTACCCCTACACATAGAGGATGTACCCCGGCATACAGCATTGTGTGATCACTGTATAACTGCCCCAGCATTACCCCTACACATAGAGGATGTACCCCGGCATACAGCATTGTGTGATCACTGTGTAACTGCCCCAGCATTACCCCTACACATAGAGGATGTACCCCGGCATACAGCATTGTGTGATCACTGTGTAACTGCCCCAGCATTACCCCTACACATAGAGGATGTACCCCGGCATACAGCATTGTGTGATCACTGTGTAACTGCCCCAGCATTACCCCTACACATAGAGGATGTACCCCGGCATACAGCATTGTGTGAGCGCTGTATAACTGCCCCAGCATTACCCCTACACATAGAGGATGTACCCCGGCATACAGCATTGTGTGATCGCTGTGTAACTGTCCCAGCATTACCCCTACACATAGAGGATGTACCCCGGCATACAGCATTGTGTGATCACTGTATAACTGCCCCAGCATTACCCCTACACATAGAGGATGTACCCCGGCATACAGCATTGTGTGATCACTGTATAACTGCCCCAGCATTACCCCTACACATAGAGGATGTACCCCGGCATACAGCATTGTGTGATCGCTGTATAACTGCCCCAGCATTACCCCTACACATAGAGGATGTACCCCGGCATACAGCATTGTGTGATCACTGTATAACTGCCCCAGCATTACCCCTACACATAGAGGATGTACCCCGGCATACAGCATTGTGTGATCACTGTATAACTGCCCCAGCATTACCCCTACACATAGAGGATGTACCCCGGCATACAGCATTGTGTGATCACTGTGTAACTGCCCCAGCATTACCCCTACACATAGAGGATGTACCCCGGCATACAGCATTGTGTGATCGCTGTATAACTGCCCCAGCATTACCCCTACACATAGAGGATGTACCCCGGCATACAGCATTGTGTGATCACTGTATAACTGCCCCAGCATTACCCCTACACATAGAGGATGTACCCCGGCATACAGCATTGTGTGATCACTGTGTAACTGCCCCAGCATTACCCCTACACATACAGTTGCATCCCGGAATATTGTGTTGTTGATAGTCACTCATTGTATGTCTGTCACACCTGTATTGTGCATTCTCGTTCTCGCTGTAGTGTTCCTGGGCTGTCTCCTTCCTGGCCGATCTCTTTGGTCTGTTGAATTCGTATTACTGTTTCAAGAGACATCCTGAAGCTTCCAGGTGAGACCGTTCTGTATATAAGCAGCAATATCCTGATATCCAGGTCTCTCTGTTTCTATAGTGACATTTACACCTGTACTTGCACCTGTACTGAACGCGTATACCTGTAATATCTGCTGTCTGATCAGGGAATTCTGAGCTTATATATAGACAAGTGATGTGTCAGACATGGTATATACAGTATGTAGTATCCTATACATTACCCGTCCATTGCTGGCACACGTGTGTATTACTCCCCAGTATTCTATAATAACCAGCCTGTCCCATAGAGAGTCACAGTCTAATATAGGAGTGGTTTCCCCTCTGGAGATTGGGGACTGCACAGCTTGCTGGTCCCATGGTCACCCCCTCTGGGCAGCAGCTGCTTACATCACGGGCCAGCCTACCATCAACGGGCATTAGCCAGGAGATTGAGGTCTGCAGAGCTTGCTGGTCCCTTGGTCACCCCTCCGGGCAGCAGCTGCTTACATCACGGGTCAGCCTATCATCAACGGGCATCAACCTGGAGATTGGGGTCTCCACAGCTTGCTGGTCCCATGGTCACCCCCCTGGGCAGCAGCTGCTTACGTCACGGGCCAGCCTAACATCAGTAGGCATCAGCCTGGAGATTGGGGTCTGCACAGCTTGCTGGTCCCACGGTCACCCCCTCTGGGCAGCAGCTGCTTACGTCACGGGCCAGCCTAAAGTCAGCGGGCATTAGCCAGGAAATTGGGGTCTGCACAGCTTTCTG
The DNA here is from genome assembly GCF_055691185.1 of Crinia signifera. Classification (NCBI taxonomy): domain Eukaryota; kingdom Metazoa; phylum Chordata; class Amphibia; order Anura; family Myobatrachidae; genus Crinia; species Crinia signifera. Next base: position 645,611 of record NC_139223.1, read on the forward strand.
GTCCCACGGTCACCCCTCCGGGCAGCAGAAGCTTACATCATGGGCCAGCCTATGGTCAGTGGGCATCAGCAGCTGCTTACGTCATGGGTCAGCCTAACGTCAGCGGGCATCAGCCTGGAGATTGTGGTCTGCACAGGTTGCTGGTCCCACGGTCACCCCCTCCAGGCAGCACTTGCTTACATCACAGGCCAGCCTTTGGTCAGTGGGCATCAGCCAGGAGATTGGGAATGGCAAAGCTTGCTGGTCCCATGGTCACCCCTCTTGGCACCAGATGCTTACATCACGGGCCGGCCTATGGTCAGCGGGCATCAGCCTGGAGATTAGGGTCTGCACAGCTTGCTTGGTCCCACGGTCACCCCTCTGGGCAGCAGCTGCTTACATCTCAGGCCGGCTTATGGTCATTGGCGTCAGCCAGGAGATTGGGGTCTGCACAGCTTGCTGGTCCCATGGTCACCACCCTGGGCAGAAGCTGCTTACATCATGGGCCGGCCTATGGTCAGTGGGCATCAGCCAGGAGATTGGGAATGGCAAAGATTGCTGGTCCCATGGTCACCCCTCTTGGCACCAGATGCTTACATCACGGGCCGGCCTATGGTCAGCGGGCATCAGCCTGGAGATTGAGGTCTGCACAGCTTGCCGGTCCCAAAGCACTAATTGGGGTCCATGTGGGCTAGGACTGGGAGACGTAAGTTGCTCAAAGCACTAATTGGGGTCCATTTTATTTATTGACAGTTTCTTATATAGCGCAGCATATTCCGTTGCGCTTTACAAAGGAAAAAGTGATACAACAAACAGGGTATTTACAGACAGTCAAAAGGTAGGGGGGCCCTGCTCGTAAGCTTACAATCTATAGGGGAAAAGGCATTTATACATAAGGTTAGATACTGTATTCTTTATTGCATCCATTCCACCAGAATGCAAGGTTCCGTGTCTGGTTCTGGAATTTGATAAGCTGCCTGAAGAGATGAGTTTTCAGGGAACGCTTATAGGTTTGGAGACTGGAGGAGAGACTTATTGTGCTTGGGAGGGCATTCCACAGAGTGGGTGCAGCCCGAGGTCCATGTGCTCAAACCTACACATTGACTACAATACAAAAACTGGAAAAACACATGTAATTACTATTGACCCTGACACACATTAGCTAATGGGAGCTGCTATACCCTTAGCGCCCCTTATCCCTGGATTAGTGTCACCGCAGCCATGGTGCGGTCCACAGGGAACATGCTGGAAGTGAATTTACACGGAGATGCTAGGTCAGAGGTCAGACTCCAATAACCATGCTGAATTCTGCTTTATATGAACAGCATTTGTTATGGTAAGGAAGTGGGCGGATACTAGATACATCCTTTGTGTTTGGATGTTGCTTAGCAGCATGCTTTCCAACCGGTCCCATTCCAGGATGGACACATTGCTCTGTTCCTGGACTTACCTTCTAATTTAGAATCTCCATCACCTGTGGTGACTTATCAATGACCTAGTTCAGCACTGGTGATGGCAATCACATATTAAGTCCAGGGAGGTGTTGGGAGGGTAAGTAGCAGGAGCCTAGATCAGAATGAACATACATCTACAGCGCAAAGGGTCCTGGAAGCCACCTCTGCACAGACATATTCCAGCTAATCAATTCAGCATTCTGAGTACAAATGTAAATGCAGAGAATGGAGCTCTATGTGAATGTGTGGAATCTTATTTATCTTGCTGTGGTACTGCCTACCTTGGATAGATTCCTCCGGCTGGTCTCCTCAACGCTCGCCTTGCAACTTCTAGTTTCCACTTGTTGCCATCTCACGCTCTTTGTGCCTGTACACCTTCTCTAGGATAGCTCTCTTCCTCCGGCTGGTCTCCTCAACACTCGCCTGGCAACTTCTAGTTTCCACTTGTTGCCATCTCATGCTCTTCGTGCATGTACCCCTTCTCTAGGAGAGCTCTCTTCCTCCGGCTGGTCTCCTGAACGCTCCCCTGGCAACTTCTAGTTTTTACTTGTTGCCATCTCACGCTCTTTGTGCATGTACACCCTCTCTAGGAGAGCTCTGTTCTCTTCCTTCGGCTGGTCTCCCGAACGCTCGCCTGGCAACTTCTAGTTTCTACTTGTTGCCATCTCATGCTCTTTGTTCATGTACATCTTCTCAAGGATAGCTCTTTACCTTCGGCTGGTCTCCTGAATGCTCTTCTGGCAACTTCTAGTTTCCACTTGTTGCCATCTCATGCACTTTGCATGTACCCTTTCTCTAGGATAGCTCTCTACCTCCGGCTGGTCTCCTGAACGCTCGCCTGGCAACTTCTAGTTTCCACTTGTTGCCATCTCATGCTCTTCGTGCATGTACACCTTCTCTAGAATAGCTCTCTTCCTCCGGCTGGTCTCTTGAATGCTTAGCCTGGCAACTTTTAGTTTCCACTTGTTGACATCTCATGCTCTTCGTGCATGTACACCTTCTCTAGGATAGCTCTCTACCTCCGGCTGGTCTCCTGAACGCTCGCCTGGCAACTTCTAGTTTCCACTTGTTGCCATTTCATGCTCTTTGTGCATGTACACCTTCTCTAGGATAGCTCTCTTCCTCCGGCTGGTCTCTTGAATTATCAGCCTGGCAACTTCTAGTGTCCGCTTGATGCCAACCCACGCACTACGTGCATATACACTTTCTCTAGGAGAGCAGTCTTCCTCCAGCTGGTCTCCTGAACTCTTGGCCGGCAACTGCTAGTTTCTGCTTAATGTCAACCCAGGCTCTTCGTGCATGTCCCCTTTTTTTAGGAGAGCTCTGGTCATTCAGGAGATAAACCTGAGGGGTTTCGGATGGCAACTTCTAGTTTTCATTTAGTGCCAACCCATGCATTTCGTGCATTTTATTTATTTATTAACAGTTTCTTATATAGCGCAGCATATTCCGTTGCTCTTTACAAAGGGGACAGTGATACAACAAAACAGGGTATTTACAGACAGTCAAAATGTAGGAGGGCCCTGCTCACAAGCTTACAATCTATAGGGAAATAGGCATTGATACATAAGGATAGATACTGTATTCTTTATTGCATCGATTCCACCAGAATTCAAGGTTCTATGACTGCATGTACACCTTCTCTAGGATAGCTCTCTTACTGATTTCCTGAACACTCGCCTGGCAACTTCTAGTTTCCACTTGATGCCAAGTAATGCATTTACACTTTTTCTTCTTTCAGCTGGTCTCTATTTATTTCTTAAAAACTTCTTTAAAACTTAAAAAAACTGTTTATTTTTAATTGGTAAGAAAAGTACCAATCCAGGAGTGGTCCCCCTGGGTGTGGTGGTGAACTAATGTATACATACCCCAGGTGGATTATAATAAACACAGGCCTTTGTCTCCACGTGTGCGAACCTTATTGCACGTGGCACATATACTGTGATAAACAAGCAACTCAAGACACTATACCCCGTTAAACTACTTGTGGCAGGCAGAAGTACAGTTTACTAAACACTTAGATATGCTTTAAAACACGTGGCTTAATGTTTCCTTGGATTTCACTTATTGTACTCCGAGTTCAAACGCTAGCACCTCTCGAACCCTGCACCGCCGCGGACCTGGCCTATCCAGCAATGGATAATAAATACTTCCACCCTTTTGCTGGTATAGGTCAGGCCGCGCGTCTGGTACCGAGCTCCAGAGTGTGAAACGGCCGGACGCAGCCCCCAATTATCAATACCGATTTATTATGATCAAAGAACAATAAGTGAAAAGCGTAGGTTACGTATTATGTCCGTAACCTGTGTACCCTTTATTCCTAGCTACGTGCGAACAAAACGTAGCGCAGCGTAGCGTACCTTTATCGTGTATTATACACGGAAGAACCAATGCATTAATAAGAGATCCCTTCGCAGTACTTTGTCTCTAATCTGCAAATACACCTTTCAGGACAGTGTCCGTAATATACCTTTATCGCTAGATGCGAATAATAGACAGGACCACAGTATAAAGGTGAGGAGATAGGATCTCCGTAAATAGTGTATTTAGTCCCTAATGGACAAAAGGGGATTACAGAAACAGGAATAACACAGGGTAACACGTGATGCAATTCTCTAACAATAATAAGTACTTTAAAACACTTACAAAGATGCAGAAACAGATACAATCATAATCAGCCACATTACAAATAATGGGAATACAAATGTTTACCTTCAGGGAAAATAGCGCAGCACAGTCCGGTCAGAGCTCGCTATGTTCAGGTTTGAACTATAGCCCGGTCAATGGTCAGGGAAAAGATGCTGTGCCGAAGTGACCGAGGCCGCCCTGGGTCACCCAACTTATAGGGTCAGAAAGGGGAGGTCAAAGGCCATTCCTATTGGTCAGGGTTCGTATGTCAAGTCCTCTGTGATTGGGGCAAAGTAATACAACTGGTTTACAAGGTGCAGGGGGGGAGTGAACTTTGGAGTCCTTTGTGTGTTGGCATCATCGTCAGGGGTCGTAAATAGCAGCAAGAACCGGTTATAACTAGGTTCTTTTGTAACACACATTTTAAACAGAAACAGTTTTGGGAATATGGATTTTGTCCGTAATTATCGGACCGTATGTATTGCAAATAATTCGCAATGACCGGAATACTGCGCAGGGGAAACGGAACGTAACGGTATCAAACATTATACAGACAGAAGTATGTAATGCTGACTAAACTATGTGTAGTGCTCTAAACCTTTAATTAACTATATTTTATTTGGTGTAAATATGGTATTGTGAATTTATGTGTAATAGTATGGCTGCGCTTCTGGTCCACTTTGTCACACAGACCCGGGTATGTATACTTTATTTGCGCAACTCTGTGAACCAAAATGGCGGCCATACTATCCTAAAATGGCGTGTATAAAACTCGACATTGACACCAGTGATCTCCCTGCTTCCCCTATACAGCGTACTGGATGTGGTGGTGCACTAATGTATACATACCCCGGGTGGATTACCAGTGATCTCCCTGCTTCCCCTGTGCAGCGTACTGGATGTGGTGGTGCACTAACGTATACATACCCCGGGTGGATTACCAGTGATCTCCCTGCTTCCCCTGTGCAGCGTACTGGATGTGGTGGTGCACTAACGTATACATACCCCGAGTGGATTACCAGTGATCTCTCTGCTTCCCCTGTGCAGCGTACTGGATGTGATGGTGCACTTTTGTATACATACCCTGGGTGGATTGCCAGTGATCTCCCTGCTTCCCCAGTGCAGCCTACTAGATGTGGTGGTGCACTAATGTATACATACCCCGGGTGGATTACCAGTGATCTCCCTGCTTCCCCAGTGCAGCCTACTAGATGTGGTGGTGCACTAATGTATACATACCCCGGGTGGATTACCAGTGATCTCCCTGCTTCCCCTGTGCAGCGTACTGGATGTGATGGTGCACTTTTTTATACATACCCTGGGTGCATTGCCAGTGATCTCCCTGCTTCCCCAGTGCAGCCTACTAGATGTGGTGGTGCACTAATGTATACATATCCTCTATGGCTTTATGTAATGTATTTTGCAGCAGCCTGGAGACATGTGCAGAGACTTTCCTAGAGGTGTTGGCTGAGCTGCTATATCCCCCCAGTGACAAGGGCGTCCTATTGGAGCACAGCTTGCAGGTGATGTCTGGCAGGGGTATGTGCACCATCTTGGTCCGCTGCTTCTCCTGCTTATAACATCTCTCTTTCACAGTGTTTGGTGTCTCTCTGTAAAGCTGCAGATTGTGGACCCATTGCAGACTGTGCCGCCCTCTACAACAGCCTCCACTCACAGCACAAAGCCACCCTCCACAGGATCATTGCAGGGGCTCAGCCACCAGGTAGGAGATCCTGGATCCTTTGCTAAGGTGGCCGGATTTATGTGCTTGGGATGTATAATATTATAATATCTGCTGTCTATCACTGTGTAGTACAGAAGATGCTTCCCAACAAATTGATTTATACATATTACCCCATATATTTCATTTATAAATTAAATGCATAACCGCAGTCCTGAGGGAGGCTGCTGGGATCTTGAGGGAGGCTGCTGTGGTCCTGAGGGAGGGTCCTGAGGGAGGCTGCAGGGGTCAAGAGGGAGGGCCCTGAGGAAGGCTTCTGGGGTCAGGAGGGAGGGTCCTGAGGGGGGGGGGGTCATGAGGGAGGCTGCTGGGGTCCTGTGAGGCTGCGAAGGTCCTGAGGGAGGCTGCTGGGGTCCTGAGGGAGGCTGCGGAGGTCCTGAGTGAGGGTGGGGTGGTGAGGGAGGGTCCTGAAGGAGACTGTTGGGGTCCTGAGGTAGGCTACCAGGGTCCTGGGCAGGCTGCCAGTGTTCCAGGAGAGGCTGGGAGGGTCCTGAGGGACAGCTAGGGTCTTGAAAGACTGCTAACACTTGTGACCCCTTGTTGTAGCTGTGACAGAAGAGGAGGTCTCCGGGGAAGGACACGTCTGGTCTATCTACACCGATCTTCTGGCTGCTGTATGTGACGTCCCAGGTTTAACACAACACCGACTGCTCAAAGAAAAGGTATGGAGAGGTCTCCTAATTATCTGCCACATAGGTCTCTCTTGTACGGTCTCATTATAGAGGTCTCCTAATTATCTGCCACATAGGTCTCTCTTGTACGGTCTCATTATAGAGGTCTCCTAATTATCTGCCTCTCTTACACCTACAGACAGATGAGCCTGTTACACACCTCGTGCCTCTCTTACACCTGCAGGCAGATGAGCCTGTTACACACCTCGTGCCTCTCTTACACCTGCAGGCAGATGAGCCTGTTACACACCTCGTGCCTCTCTTACACCTGCAGACAGATGAGCCTGTTACACACCTCGTGCCTCTCTTACACCTGCAGGCAGATGAGCCTGTTACACACCTCGTGCCTCTCTTACACCTGCAGGCAGATGAGCCTGTTACACACCTCGTGCCTCTCTTACACCTGCAGGCAGATGAGCCTGTTACACACCTCGTGCCTCTCTTACACCTGCAGGCAGATGAGCCTGTTACACACCTCGTGCCTCTCTTACACCTGCAGGCAGATGAGCCTGTTACACACCTCGTGCCTCTCTTACACCTGCAGGCAGATGAGCCTGTTACACACCTCGTGCCTCTCTTACACCTGCAGGCAGATGAGCCTGTTACACACCTCGTGCCTCTCTTACACCTGCAGGCAGATGAGCCTGTTACACACCTCGTGCCTCTCTTACACCTGCAGGCAGATGAGCCTGTTACACTCCTCGTGCCTCTCTTACACCTGCAGGCAGATGAGCCTGTTACACACCTCGTGCCTCTCTTACACCTGCAGGCAGATGAGCCTGTTACACACCTCGTGCCTCTCTTATACCTGCAGACAGATGAGCCTGTTACACACCTCGTGCCTCTCTTATACCTGCAGACAGATGAGCCTGTTACACACCTCGTGCCTCTCTTACACCTGCAGACAGATGAGCCTGTTACACACCTCGTGCCTCTATAATTCCCATGTACATCTCCATCCTTCAGGTGGTGTCCGATGTCTCCGAGATGTTCCTTGCCAACTCGGCTGCAACCTTTACGCGTTTCGTCACAAGGCTGCCAAACTCTCCCTGCGTACTCAGCCAACTCAGGGTAATGTCCTCCCGTATTCTGGGTTTGTGCCTCCTACATATTAGACTACGTCAGTAATGACTGTTATTTGGCAGGTGTTGTACGGCTGCTGCCATGCTAGCCATGATGTCTGTCACCAACTGGCTAAGGACGCTGGTGCATTGCAGTGTGTGCTCTCCTTCCTCAGTGGAGACGTAAGTAGGACACGGAGACCTCCAGAAAATAATCATTTCATCAAGATAAATTTCAGGCACCTGTGAAGTGAGCTGGTTTCCTATAAGCAGCTGCTAGGTGGAAGGGGTATAGAGGTAGTCAGTCCCTACATGGAATACCAAATAAAGTAACAACCCAAAATAGCAGTGCAATGATCCAATGACAATATAATGACACCACTAAAACAGTTAATATATGAAAAATCATAATAGAAATATAATAAATAATACAAATGTCGCACTCTCTGGTAATGTTTGTAATGGAGCATCCAGTGATTGGAAGAAAGCCGAAGTCACATGGACAGAAAGGTTAGTGCACTTTACCCAGCACTGTGGAGAGTAGATGGCAGATGGCCCAGCCCTCACTAGTTGTAGGGTGTCCAAAGGAGAACCGCCGGAGGGATCATTGAGAAGGCTGCCCCCATAAAGCTGGAACCAAGGTGGCTGTGGATGAAGAAGCCACTGGATGATATCCAGAGTGGGGGTCCTAATGTCGAGCCGGGGGTTTGTTGTAGCTCAGATGAGTCCTCTTGGAATTGGTCCTGGGGATGGAGCAGTAGTAGCAACCTGACGCGTTTCACTACCTGCTGTAGCTTACTCAAAGGTGGCTACTGTTGGAATAAATACCCTACTAATGGGCAATCAATCACTTGCTTAATTACCGTAAATTTTACAAATATTTGGATATTAAAAATGTTGGGAGACAAACGTACAAAGATGGCCTTATAAACAATATATAAATAAGGAATTAATTAGAAACAAGAAAAAAGACGGCGAACCGAAGATAAGGTCACTGCCTGGTCCGAATCACGTGATCAGCATAAATTCTGTATGAGAGAAAGTAGCCGTGATAAGGGTATAGTGGTGATCGTACAAATAATAGATGAAATGACCTCAAATAGGACAAATATATAGAGGTACACAATCCCTCTAAAAGGTGGCTGCAGCTGTCTCCTATAATAAAGAGTTTATATCTGACCACCGATCAGACCAGTGCTACTGTGTGACCACCGATCAGACCAGAGCTACTGTGTGACCACCGATCAGACCAGTGCTACTGTGTGACCACCGATCAGACCAGCGCTACTGTGTGACCACCGATCAGACCAGTGCTACTGTGTGACCACCGATCAGACCAGCGCTACTGTGTGACCACCGATCAGACCAGCGCTACTGTGTGACCACCGATCAGACCAGCGCTACTGTGTGACCACCGATCAGACCAGCGCTACTGTGTGACCACCGATCAGACCAGCGCTACTGTGTGACCACCGATCAGACCAGCGCTACTGTGTGACCACCGATCAGACCAGCGCTACTGTGTGACCACCGATCAGACCAGCGCTACTGTGTGACCACCGATCAGACCAGTGCTACTGTGTGACCACCGATCAGACCAGTTCTACTGTGTGACCACCGATCAGACCAGTGCTACTGTGTGACCACCGATCAGACCAGTGCTACTGTGTGACCACCGATCAGACCAGTGCTACTGTGTGACCACCGATCAGACCAGTGCTAGTGTGTGACCATCGATCAGACCAGCGCTACTGTGTGACCACCGATCAGACCAGCGCTACTGTGTGACCACCGATAAGACCAGTGCTACTGTGTGACCACCGATCAGACCAGTGCTACTGTGTGACCACCGATCAGACCAGTGCTACTGTGTGACCACCGATCAGACCAGCGCTACTGTGTGACCACCGATCAGACCAGCGCTACTGTGTGACCACCGATCAGACCAGCGCTACTGTGTGACCACCGATCAGACCAGTGCTACTGTGTGACCACCGATCAGACCAGTGCTACTGTGTGACCACCGATCAGACCAGTGCTACTGTGTGACCACCGATCAGACCAGTGCTACTGTGTGACCACCGATCAGACCAGTGCTACTGTGTGACCACCGATCAGACCAGCGCTACTGTGTGACCACCGATCAGACCAGCGCTACTGTGTGACCACCGATCAGACCAGTGCTACTGTGTGACCACCGATCAGACCAGTGCTACTGTGTGACCACCGATCAGACCAGTGCTACTGTGTGACCACCGATCTGACCAGCGCTACTGTGTGACCACCGATCAGACCAGCGCTACTGTGTGACCACCGATCAGACCAGCGCTACTGTGTGACCACCGATCAGACCAGCGCTACTGTGTGACCACCGATCAGACCAGCGCTACTGTGTGACCACCGATCAGACCAGCGCTACTGTGTGACCACCGATCAGACCAGCGCTACTGTGTGACCACCGATCAGACCAGTGCTACTGTGTGACCACCGATCAGACCAGTGCTACTGTGTGACCACCGATCAGACCAGTGCTACTGTGTGACCACCGATCAGACCAGTGCTACTGTGTGACCACCGATCAGACCAGCGCTACTGTGTGACCACCGATCAGACCAGCGCTACTGTGTGACCACCGATCAGACCAGTGCTACTGTGTGACCACCGATCAGACCAGTGCTACTGTGTGACCACCGATCAGACCAGCGCTACTGTGTGACCACCGATCAGACCAGTGCTACTGTGTGACCACCGATCAGACCAGTGCTACTGTGTGACCACCGATCAGACCAGTGCTACTGTGTGACCACCGATCAGACCAGCGCTACTGTGTGACCACCGATCAGACCAGCGCTACTGTGTGACCACCGATCAGACCAGTGCTACTGTGTGACCACCGATCAGACCAGTTCTACTGTGTGACCACCGATCAGACCAGTGCTACTGTGTGACCACCGATCAGACCAGTGCTACTGTGTGACCACCGATCAGACCAGCGCTACTGTGTGACCACCGATCAGACCAGCGCTACTGTGTGACCACCGATCAGACCAGCGCTACTGTGTGACCACCGATCAGACCAGCGCTACTGTGTGACCACCGATCAGACCAGTGCTACTGTGTGACCACCGATCAGACCAGTTCTACTGTGTGACCACCGATCAGACCAGTGCTACTGTGTGACCACCGATCAGACCAGTGCTACTGTGTGACCACCGATCAGACCAGCGCTACTGTGTGACCACCGATCAGACCAGCGCTACTGTGTGACCACCGATCAGACCAGCGCTACTGTGTGACCACCGATCAGACCAGCGCTACTGTGTGACCACCGATCAGACCAGTGCTACTGTGTGACCACCGATCAGACCAGTGCTACTGTGTGACCACCGATCAGACCAGTGCTACTGTGTGACCACCGATCAGACCAGTGCTACTGTGTGACCACCGATCAGACCAGCGCTACTGTGTGACCACCGATCAGACCAGCGCTACTGTGTGACCACCGATCAGACCAGCGCTACTGTGTGACCACCGATCAGACCAGCGCTACTGTGTGACCACCGATCAGACCAGTTCTACTGTGTGACCACCGATCAGACCAGCGCTACTGTGTGACCACCGATCAGACCAGCGCTACTGTGTGACCACCGATCAGACCAGTTCTACTGTGTGACCACCGATCAGACCAGCGTTACTGTGTGACCACCGATCAGACCAGTGCTACTGTGTGACCACCGATCAGACCAGCGCTACTGTGTGACCACCGATCAGACCAGCGCTACTGTGTGACCACCGATCAGACCAGCGCTACTGTGTGACCACCGATCAGACCAGCGCTACTGTGTGACCACCGATCAGACCAGCGCTACTGTGTGACCACCGATCAGACCAGCGCTACTGTGTGACCACCGATCAGACCAGTGCTACTGTGTGACCACCGATCAGACCAGCGCTACTGTGTGACCACCGATCAGACCAGCGCTACTGTGTGACCACCGATCAGACCAGCGCTACTGTGTGACCACCGATCAGACCAGTGCTACTGTGTGACCACCGATCAGACCAGCGCTACTGTGTGACCACCGATCAGACCAGCGCTACTGTGTGACCACCGATCAGACCAGTTCTACTGTGTGACCACCGATCAGACCAGCGCTACTGTGTGACCACCGATCAGACCAGTGCTACTGTGTGACCACCGATCAGACCAGTGCTACTGTGTGACCACCGATCAGACCAGCGCTACTGTGTGACCACCGATCAGACCAGTTCTACTGTGTGACCACCGATCAGACCAGCGCTACTGTGTGACCACCGATCAGACCAGCGCTACTGTGTGACCACCGATCAGACCAGCGCTACTGTGTGACCACCGATCAGACCAGCGCTACTGTGTGACCACCGATCAGACCAGCGCTACTGTGTGACCACCGATCAGACCAGTGCTACTGTGTGACCACCGATCAGACCAGCGCTACTGTGTGACCACCGATCAGACCAGTGCTACTGTGTGACCACCGATCAGACCAGTGCTACTGTGTGACCACCGATCTGACCAGCGCTACTGTGTGACCACCGATCAGACCAGCGCTACTGTGTGACCACCGATCAGACCAGCGCTACTGTGTGACCACCGATCAGACCAGCGCTACTGTGTGACCACCGATCAGACCAGCGCTACTGTGTGACCACCGATCAGACCAGCGCTACTGTGTGACCACCGATCAGACCAGCGCTACTGTGTGACCACCGATCAGACCAGCGCTACTGTGTGACCACCGATCAGACCAGCGCTACTGTGTGACCACCGATCAGACCAGTGCTACTGTGTGACCACCGATCTGACCAGCGCTACTGTGTGACCACCGATCAGACCAGCGCTACTGTGTGACCACCGATCAGACCAGTGCTACTGTGTGACCACCGATCAGACCAGCGCTACTGTGTGACCACCGATCAGACCAGTGCTACTGTGTGACCACCGATCAGACCAGTGCTACTGTGTGACCACCGATCTGACCAGCGCTACTGTGTGACCACCGATCAGACCAGCGCTACTGTGTGACCACCGATCAGACCAGCGCTACTGTGTGACCACCGATCAGACCAGTGCTACTGTGTGACCACCGATCAGACCAGTGCTACTGTGTGACCACCGATCAGACCAGTGCTACTGTGTGACCACCGATCTGACCAGCGCTACTGTGTGACCACCGATCAGACCAGCGCTACTGTGTGACCACCGATCAGACCAGCGCTACTGTGTGACCACCGATCAGACCAGTGCTACTGTGTGACCACCGATCAGACCAGTGCTACTGTGTGACCACCGATCAGACCAGTGCTACTGTGTGACCACCGATCAGACCAGCGCTACTGTGTGACCACCGATCAGACCAGTTCTACTGTGTGACCACCGATCAGACCAGTCTCTCCACAGTGCTGGGTAAAGTGCACTAACCTTTCTGTCCATGTGACTTTATTGTGAATTATTTTTCATATGTTAAGGGGGAAATTTACTAATATTATAAATAATATAAATATTATATTGTAAAATACGATTTTTTTAGGCTTATTCGTATTTTCAGGATTTACTATCCTGAAAATACATTTATTCGTATTCATGGCACATTCGTATTTACGAATATGAATGTATACGCCATCGATAGAATACGAATAGGAATCACCATTCAAAAGAATGACGATTCCTAATTTACTAAGCGGCTGTATTTTCAATACGGCCAGTTATTACCGGCAATAAGCGGGATACGGCCGCTAATTGGCGGTAAAATAAGCCTGGAAACTACACTTCATTTTCCAGGCGTATTAGTCAGAAGCCTGCACAGATGAGTCAGATTCATCATATCAGTCATATCCGCGCAGGCTTCAGTGTAAAACTGGGTACTTGTGGATTATCACGGCGCCCATCGCATCGCATACCACTAATTAAGGTATGTGATGGGACCCGATTTTTCGGGTCCAAAAACCCGCACTGTACAATAAAATATTGCATCGCATGCCATTAAAATGGCATGTGATGCGATTTTTAATTGTACAAGCACCCTGATGGGTGATTACTATGTTAAATGCACCCCCATTGGTAATGCCACCCCCACTATAAACGCCATCCCGAAGCGTGGCGAGCGCAGCGAGCCCGCGAGGGGCTTTGGTACGCGTCCTCCGACCTTTTCATACACCCACTATCCACGTCGGCGTGGAGTTGACTTTAGATAGTGTGGCGAGGGGCGGCGGTACGCGTCCTCCGACCTTTTCATACACCCACTATCCACGTCGGCGTGGAGTTGATTTTAGATAGTGTGGCGAGCCACCGAGCCTGAAGCGTGGCGAGCGCACACGGAATACATGTGAAGTAATCCACGCCCCCTCGCGGGGCTCGCCACACTATCTAAAGACAACTCCACACCGACGTGGATAGTGGGGGTATGAAAAGGTCGGAGGACGCATACCGCCGCCCCTCGCGGGCTCGCTGCACTCGCCACACTTCGGGTTGGTATTGATAGTGGGGGTGGCGTTAACAATGGGGTGCATTTAACATAGTAATCACCCATCAGGGTGCCTGTACCATTAAAAATCGGGTCAAATCGCAACGCATCGCATGCAATGCGACCAATACGATGCCCTACAACGGAAATCTTGGGCGCCGTGATAATACACAAGTACCTAAACATTTTTTTAAAATAAGTAGATAAATAAAATAAAAAAGTCGTGGGGTCCCCCCCCCACATCCATAACCAGCCCCCGGCTCAAAGAGTCAGTCCTAGTTTTAAAAAATCAGGGAAAAAAACATGTAGGGTTCCCCTTATTTTTTTTTAAACCAGCACCAGGCCCAAGGGCCGGTCCTCGTTCCCAAAATACGGGAGACAAAATGAGTAGGGGTCCCCCGTATTTTAAGAACCAGCACCAGGCCCAACCAGCCAGCAGGGTAATGCCACAGCCGGGGGGAGAATTTTTATACATGTCCCCCCGGCCAAAGCATTCACCCCCTGACCGGTCAGCCTGGGCAGGGGTCCTGGGGGAGTGTCCCAGCATGCGGGGCATTAAAGGGCCTTCTGGAACTTGTAGTTCCACAGCATTACAAATAGTTAAATAAACACACTGACGCACCAGAAAAATAAAACTTTATTCCATACAGAGCCCACACATACAGATACTTACATATGTTGAGCCTGTAGGTAGGTCGCCTCCATCCATCAGCACGTCCTGAAGAAATCCTCTGGGTACCTGTGGAAGGAAATTACAGTATACTCACCAGATCTTACGGCTCAGATCGGTCCTCTTCGTTCCAAAGTAGAATCCAGGGAACTTGGCAACAAAAAAAAAACACTCTAAACCCGACACCAATCCGAACTGAGGAGAAGCCGCATGATGACTTTGTGTGGCTCCTCCTCCCGAATGCCACTATTGGCCACCTAGCAGCCAATCGAGAGCTGCTAGGCGGCCAATAGCGGCATTCGGGAGGAGGAGCCGCAGGATGTGAAGATATCCCCGGCTTCTCCTCAGTTTGGTTTGGTGTCGTGTTTAGCGTGTACCCAAAGGATTTCTTCAGGACGTGCTGACGGATGGACAGCGCCCTACCTACAGGCTCAACGGGATATGGTCAATGGGTCACCAGCAAGTTGTTAGACAGTCATTAGGTCGACATGACTTTAGGTCCACATGCAATAAGGTGAACAAGACTTTAGGTCGATAGGGTCATTAATTTCAGGCCCTACCATCCAGTCGGGCGTGGTGGTAGAATAAAATAGTGTGCCGAGCGTAGCATGGCGAGCCATGCGAGGGGACGCCGTGGTACGTTTTATGTTGACATAAGGGTAAAAACATAATAATAAAAAGTCGACTTTCACTGTTGACCTAATCCCTGTCAGCCTAATGACCCTGTCGACATAATCCCTGTCAGCCTAATGACCCTGTCGACCTAATGACCCTGTCGACCTAATGACTGTCTAACAACTTGCTGGTGACCAACTAATCCACACCCAACATAGGTAAGTATCTGTATGTAATAAAGTTTTATTTTTCTGGTGCGTCAGTGTGTTTATCTAACTATTGTATAGTTGTGGAACTACAAGTTCCAGCGGACCCTTTAATGGCCCTTTGTGCGTCTCCAAGTCCCTGCATGCGAGGGAGGTTTGCTGGGACTCATAGTTCCACAGCAATATACAATATGTTTATTCACATTTATCAGCTGATGCCCACCGCACAGGGGCATCGGGGACAGCCCCAGGCCTCAGCCTGGGTAGGTAAATTCTTGAGGGGGGACTCCTTCATTGGGGGGGTCCCCTGCCCAGGCTGACTGGTCTGGGGGTGAATGCTTTGGTCGGGGGCACTTGTATAAAAAGTCTCCCCCGGCTGTGGCATAACTCTGCTGGCTGTTTGGGCATGGTAATGGTTCTTAAAATTTTGTCCCCCATGGGCCTACACGTTTTTTTTCCCTGATTTTTTAAAACAAGGACCGGCCGCCCTTGCCCGCTGTGTTCACACTCTAACCCACTGTATTCCCACTCTAACCCACTGTATTCCCTCACTCGCCCACTGTGTTCCCACTGTATTCCCGCCCTTGCCCTGCTGTATTCCCACCCTAACCCCCTGTATTCCCGCCCTTGCCTGCTGTGTTCACACTCTAACCCACTGTATTCCCTCCCTCGCCCGCTGTGTTCCCACTCTAACCCACTGTATTCCCTCCCTCGCCCACTGTGTTCCCACTCTAACCTACTGTATTCCCGCTCTCGCCCACTGTGTTCCCACTAACCCACTGTATTACCGCCCTCTCCCGCTGTGTTCCCACTCTTAACCACTGTGTTCCCACTCTAACCCACTATATTCCCGCCCTTGCCCTGCTGTGTTCCCGCCTTCACCATTCTGTATTCCCACTCTAACCCACTGTATTCCCAGTCTAACCCACTGTATATTCCCGCCCTCGCCTGCTGTGTTCCCACTCTAACCCGCTGTATTCCCACTCTAACCCACTGTATTCCCGCCCTCGCCAGCTGTGTTTCCACTCTAACCCACTGTATTACCACCCTCGCCTGCTGTGTTCCCGCACTTGCCCTGCTGTATTCCCGCACTTGCCCTGCTGTATTCCCACTCTAACCCACAGTATTCCTGCCCTCGCCCTCTGTGTTCCCACTCTGACCCACTATATTCCCGCCCACGTTCGCTGCGTTCCCACTTTAACCTACTGTATTCCCGCTCTCGCCCGCTGTGTTCTTACTCAAACCCACTGTATTACCGCCCTCACCTGCTGTGTTCCCACTCTAACCCACTTTATTCCCACCCTCGCCCGTTGTGTTCCCACTCTAACACACTGTATTCCCACTCTAACCCACTGTATATTCCCGCCCTCGCCCGCTGTGTCCCCACTCTAACCCACTGTATTCCTACTGTAACCCACTGTATTCCCGCCATTGCCCTGCTGTATTCCCGACCTTGCCCGCTGTGTTCCCACCCTCACCCTGCTGTATTCCCACTCTAACCCACTGTATTCCTACTGTAA
Organism: Crinia signifera; assembly: GCF_055691185.1. NCBI lineage: Eukaryota > Metazoa > Chordata > Amphibia > Anura > Myobatrachidae > Crinia > Crinia signifera. Next base: position 662,659 of record NC_139223.1, read on the forward strand.
CCCACTGTATTTCCGCCATTGCCCTGCTGTATTCCTGACCTCGCCCGCTGTGTTCCCACTCTAACCCACTGTATATTCCCGCCCTCGCCTGCTGTGTTCCCATTCTAACCCACTGTATTCCCGCACTCGCCCGCTGTGTTCCCACTCTAACCCACTATATTCCCGCCCTTTCCCAGCTGTGTTCCCGCCTTCACCTTTCTGTATTCCCACTCTAACCCACTGTATTCCCACTCTAACCCACTGTATATTCCCTCCCTCGCCTGCTGTATTCCCACTCTAACCCACTGTATTCCCGCCCTCACCCGCTGTGTTCCCAATCTAACCCACTGTATTCCCGCCCTCGCCACCTGTGTTCCCACTCAAATCCACTGTATTCCCACCCTCGCCTGCTGTGTTCCCACACTAGCCCTGCTGTATTCCCGCCCTTGCCCTGCTGTATTCCCGCCCTTGCCCTGCTGTATTCCCGCTCTCGCCCACTGTGTTCCCACTAACCCACTGTATTACCGCCCTCTCCCGCTGTGTTCCCACTCTTAACCACTGTGTTCCCACTCTAACCCACTATATTCCCACTCTAACCCACTGTATTCCCACCCTTGCCCTGCTGTGTTCCCGCCTTCACCCTTCTGTATTCCCACTCTAACCCACTGTATTCCCAGTCTAACCCACTGTATATTCCCGCCCTCGCCTGCTGTGTTCCCACTCTAACCCACTGTATTCCCACCCTTGCCCTGCTGTATTCCCACTCTAACCTACTGTATTCCCGCCCTCACCCACTGTATTCCCGCCCTCACCCGCTGTGTTCCAACCCTCGCCCTGCTGTATTCCCACTCTAACCTACTGTATTCCCACCTTCGCCAGCAGTGGTCACACCCTTGCCCTGCTGTGTTCCCACCCTTGCCCTGCTGTATTCCCACCCTCGCCCTGCTGTGTTCCCGCCCTCGCCCTGCTGTATTCCCGCCCTCGCCCTGCTGTATTCCCACTCTAACCCTGCTGTATTCCCGCCCTTGCCCTGCTGTATTCCCGCCCTTGACCTGCTGTATTCCCACTGTATTCCCACTCTAACCCACTGTATTCCCGCCCTCGCCTGCTGTGTTCCCACTCTAACCCACTTTATTCCTGCCCTCGCCCGTTGTGTTCCCACTCTAACACACTGTATTCCCACTGTATTCCTACTCTAACCCACTGTATTCCCGCCATTGCCCTGCTGTATTCCCGACCTCGCCCGCTGTGTTCCCACCCTCACCCTGCTGTATTCCCACCCTCACCCACTGTATTCCCGCCCTTACCCGCTGTGTTCCCACTCTAACCCACTGTATTCCCACCCTTCTCCGCTGTGTTCCAACCCTCGCACTGCTGTATTCCCACTATAACCTACTGTATTCCCGCCTTCGCCCGCAGTGCTCACACCCTCGCTCTGCAGTGTTCCCACCCTCGCTCTGCAGTGTTCCCACCCTCGCTCTGCAGTGTTCCCACCCTCGCTCTGCTGTGTTCCCACCCTCGCCTTGCTGTATTCCCGCCCTTGCCCTGCTGTATTCCCACTGTATTACCGCCCTCGACAACTGTGTTCCCACTGTATTCCCACCCTCGCCAGCTGTGTTCCCACTCTAACCCACTGTATTCCCACCCTCGCCTGCTGTGTTCCCACACTAGCCCTGCTGTATTCCCACTGTATTCCTGCCCTCGCCTGCTGTGTTCCCACTCTAACCCACTGTGTTCCTGCCCTCGCCCGCTGTGTTCCCACTCTTACCCACTGTGTTCCCGCCCTTGCCTGCTGTACTCCCACTCTAACCCACTGTATTCCTGCCCTTGCCCGTTGTGTTCCCACTCTAACCCACTGTATTCCAGCCCTTTCCTGCTGTGTTCCCGCCCTCGCCCTTCTGTATTCCCACTCTAACCCGCTGTGTTCCCACTCTAACCCACTGTATTCCTACTCTAACCCACTGTATTCCTGCCCTCGCCTGCTGTGTTGCCACTCTAACCCACTGTATTCCCACCCTTCTCCGCTGTGTTCCCACACTCGCCCTGCTGTATTCCCACTCTAACCCATTGTATTCCTGCCTTCGCCCACAGTGCTCCCACCCTTGCTCTGCTGTGTTCCCGCCCTCACCTTGCTATATTCCCACTCTAACCCACTGTATTCCTGCCCTCGCTCTGCTGTGTTCCCGCCCTCGCCCTGCTGTGTCCCCACCCTCGCCCACTGTGTTCCCACTCTAACCCACTGTGTTCCCACTCTAACCCAATGTGTTCCCGCCCTCGCCCTGCTGTGTTCCCGCCCTCGCCCTGCTGTGTTCCCGCCCTCGCCCTGCTGTGTTCCTGCCCTCGCCCTGCTGTGTTCCTGCCCTCGCCCTGCTGTGTTCCTGCCCTCGCCCTGCTGTGTTCCTGCCCTCGCCCTGCTGTGTTCCTGCCCTCGCCCTGCTGTGTTCCTGCCCTCGCCCTGCTGTGTTCCTGCCCTCGCCCTGCTGTGTTCCTGCCCTCGCCCTGCTGTGTTCCTGCCCTCGCCCTGCTGTGTTCCTGCCCTCGCCCTGCTTTGTTCCTGCCCTCGCCCTGCTGTGTTCCTGCCCTCGCCCTGCTGTGTTCCTGCCCTCGCCCTGCTATATTCCCACTCTAACCCACTGTATTCCCGCCCTCGCTGTGCTGTTCCCGCCCTCGCTGTGCTGTGTTCCCGCCCTCGCCCTGCTGTGTTCCCGCCCTTGCCCTGCTGTGTTCCCGCCCTTGCCCTGCGGTGTTCCCGCCCTCGCCCTGCGGTGTTCCCGCCTTTGCCCTGCTGTGTTCCCGCCCTCGCCCTGCTGTGTTCCCGCCCTCGCCCTGCTGTGTTCTCGCCCTGCTGTGTTCCCGCCCTGCTGTGTTCCCGCCCTCGCCCTGCTGTGTTCTCGCCCTGCTGTGTTTCCGCCCTCGCCCTGCTGTGTTTCCGCCCTCGCCCTGCTGTGTTTCCGCCCTCGCCCTGCTGTGTTTCCGCCCTCGCCCTGCTGTGTTTCCGCCCTCGCCCTGCTGTGTTTCCGCCCTCGCCCTGCTGTGTTTCCGCCCTCGCCCTGCTGTGTTTCCGCCCTCGCCCTGCTGTGTTCCTGCCCTCGCCCTGCTGTGTTCCTGCCCTCGCCCTGCTGTGTTCCTGCCCTCGCCCTGCTGTGTTCCTGCCCTCGCCCTGCTGTGTTCCTGCCCTCGCCCTGCTGTGTTCCTGCCCTCGCCCTGCTGTGTTCCTGCCCTCGCCCTGCTGTGTTCCTGCCCTCGCCCTGCTGTGTTCCTGCCCTCGCCCTGCTGTGTTCCTGCCCTCGCCCTGCTTTGTTCCTGCCCTCGCCCTGCTGTGTTCCTGCCCTCGCCCTGCTGTGTTCCTGCCCTCGCCCTGCTATATTCCCACTCTAACCCACTGTATTCCCGCCCTCGCTGTGCTGTTCCCGCCCTCGCTGTGCTGTGTTCCCGCCCTCGCCCTGCTGTGTTCCCGCCCTTGCCCTGCTGTGTTCCCGCCCTTGCCCTGCGGTGTTCCCGCCCTCGCCCTGCGGTGTTCCCGCCTTTGCCCTGCTGTGTTCCCGCCCTCGCCCTGCTGTGTTCCCGCCCTCGCCCTGCTGTGTTCTCGCCCTGCTGTGTTCCCGCCCTGCTGTGTTCCCGCCCTCGCCCTGCTGTGTTCTCGCCCTGCTGTGTTTCCGCCCTCGCCCTGCTGTGTTTCCGCCCTCGCCCTGCTGTGTTTCCGCCCTCGCCCTGCTGTGTTTCCGCCCTCGCCCTGCTGTGTTTCCGCCCTCGCCCTGCTGTGTTTCCGCCCTCGCCCTGCTGTGTTTCCGCCCTCGCCCTGCTGTGTTTCCGCCCTCGCCCTGCTGTGTTTCCGCCCTCGCCCTGCTGTGTTTCCGCCCTCGCCCTGCTGTGTTTCCGCCCTCGCCCTGCTCTGTTCCCACTGTATTCCCGCCCTCACCCACAGTGTTCCCACACTAACCCACTGTATTCCCGCCCTCGCCCACAGTGTTCCCACTCTAACCCACTGTATTCCCGCCCTCGCCCACTGTGTTCCCACTCTAACCCACTGTATTCCCGCCCCCGCCCACTGTGTTCCCACTCTAACCCACTGTATTCCCACCCTCGCCCGCAGTGCTACCACCCCTTGCTCTGCTGTATTCCCACCATCACCCGCAGTATTCTCACCCTCACCCGTCTGATTCCCGCAATAATCCGCTGTATTCCCTCCTAGATTCCTCTCTGGGATGCCTCTCGCATTGATGCGGCAGAATTGAGCCTTTTCATTGTGTCTTTGCTGACTCTTCGCCTGCAGTCTCTCCCTGATGAGTGAGTGTCTCTCAGAGCTCGTACTCTTTATTTCCACATTGCAGACTGATCTGGTGATTACTCCTCTAGCCTGGAAGTATAGTGACATCACTGCCGGACATAGATTGTGGTGCGTGCGCCCTCTACATTTACCCCACTGGTCCCGTAGCAGCTGCCTCCACTATAGTTACCCCACTGGTCCTGTAGCAGCTGCTCCCTCTATAGTTACCCCACTGGTCCTGTAGTAGCTGCCCCCTCTATAGTTATCCCACTGGTCCCGTAGCAGCTGCCCCCTCTATAGTTACCCCACTGGTCCCATAAAAGCTGCCTCCACTGTATAGTTACGCCACTGGTTCTGTAGCAGCTGCCCCCTCTATAGTTACCCCACTGGTCCTGTAGCAGCTGCCCCCTCTATAGTTACCCCGCTGGTCCTGTAGCAGCTGCCTCCACTATAGTTACCCCACTGGTCCCGTAGCAGCTGCCCCCACTATAGTTACCCCACTGGTCCCATAAGAGCTGCCTCCACTATAGTTACCCCACTCTTTCTGTAGTAGCTGCCCCCTGTATTGTTACCCCACTGGTCCTATAGTAGCTGCCCCCTCTATAGTTACCCCACTGGTCCTGTAGCAGCTGCCCCCTCTATAGTTACCCCACTGGTCCTGTAGCAGCTGCCCCCTCTATAGTTACCCCACTGGTCCTGTAGCAGCTGCCTCCACTATAGTTACCCCACTGGTCCTGTAGCAGCTGCCCCCTCTATAGTTACCCCACTGGTCCTGTAGCAGCTGCCCCCTCTATAGTTACCCCGCTGGTCCTGTAGCAGCTGCCTCAACTATAGTTACCCCACTGGTCCCGTAGCAGCTGCCCCCAGTATAGTTACCCCACTGGTCCCATGAGAACTGTCTCCACTATAGTTACCCCACTCTTTCTGTAGTAGCTGCCCCCTGTATTGTTACCCCACTGGTCCTATAGTAGCTGCCCCCTCTATAGTTACCCCACTGGTCCTGTAGCAGCTGCCTCCACTATAGTTACCCCACTGGTCCTGTAGCAGCTGCCCCCTCTATAGTTACCCCACTGGTCCTGTAGCAGCTGCCTCCACTATAGTTACCCCACTGGTCCCGTAGCAGCTGCCCCCACTATAGTTACCCCACTGGTCCCATGAGAACTGCCTCCACTATAATTACCCCACTGGTCCCGTAGCAGCTGCCCTCTCTATAGTTACCCCACTGGTCCAGTAGCAGCTGCCTCCACTATAGTTACCCCTCTGGTCCCGTAGCAGCTGCCTCCACTATAGTTACCCCACTGGTCCTGTAGCAGCTGCCTCCACTATAATTACCCCACTGGCCCCGTAGCAGCTGCCCCCTCTATAGTTACCCCACTGGTCCCATAAGAACTGCCTCCACTATAATTACCCCACTGGTCCCGTAGCAGCTGCCCTCTCTATAGTTACCCCACTGGTCCCGTAGCAGCTGCCTCCACTATAGTTACCCCACTGGTCCTGTAGCAGCTGCTCCCTCTATAGTTACCCCACTGGTCCCGTAGCAGCTGCCACATCTATAGTTACCCCACTGGTCCTGTAGCAGCTGCCCCCTCTATAGTTGCCCCACTGGTCCCGCAGCAGCTGCCCCCACTATAGTTACCCCACTGGTCCTGTAGCAGCTGCCACATCTATAGTTACCCCACTGGTCCTGTAGCAGCTGCCCCCTCTATAGTTGCCCCACTGGTCCCGCAGCAGCTGCCCTACTGCCTACCCATCCCTAGGTGGGAGAGGGGTAAGTCTGTTGGCACCATACTGCCTGTTGATCCCTTACACCTGGGGTATGTATCAGCTGGTCCCTAAGTGGGAGAGGGGTATGTGTGTCGGCACCATTCTGCCTGCCGGTCCCTTACACCCAGGGTATGTATCAGCCCGTCCCTAGGTAGGAGAAGGGTAAGTGTGTCGGCACCATACTGCCTGCCAGTCCCTTACACCCGGGTATGTATCAGCCAGTCCCTAGGTGGAGGAAGTGTATGTGTGTCGACACCATACTGCCTGCCGGTCCCTTACGCCCAGGGTACGTATCAGCCGGTCCCTAGGTGGGAGAGGGGTATGTGTGTCGGCACCATACGGCCTGCCGGTCCCTTACACCCAGGGTATGTATCAGCCAGTCCCTAGGTGGGAGAGGGGTATGTGTGTCGGCACCATACTGCCTGCCTGTCCCTTACACCCGGGGTGTGTATCAGCCAGTCCCTAGGTGGAGGAAGTGTATGTGTGTCGGCACCATACTGCCTGCCGGTTCCTTACACCCAGGGTGTGTATCAGCCGGTCCCTAGGTCGGAGAGGGGTATGTGTGTCGGCACCAAAGGCCCTGCCGGTCCCTTACATCCAGGGTATGTATCAGCCAGTCCCTAAGTGGGAGAAGGGTATATGTGTGTCGGCACCATACTGCCTGCCGGTCCCTTACACCCGGGGTGTGTATCAGCCAGTCCCTAGGTGGGAGAAGGGTATGTGTGTTGGCACCCTACTGTCTGCCGGTCCCTTACACCTGGGGTGTGTCAGCCGGTCCCTAGGGGGTATGTGTGATGGCTGGCAGGAAGTGTCTCTCATACACAGAGCAGGACTGTCCCACATGGAGGCACTAAGCACCCTGGCTTCCTGTACCTGCTGCCTGTGTATGCTGACTTGAGCAGTCATGTATCTGTGTCACCTGATAATGGCCGCATTCAATTTTTTTCAGTGTGTTACACTTGGTGACTGTGCTCCCTCCTCTTCTCACCTGTGATCACCCATCTCTTGTGGTAAGTATAACTCTGCTGGGGCTAGAGGAGTGTAGGTAAGGACATGCTTTATACTGCCCTCTCCCGCTTACCGGGCCATTGCGCTATCCAACTAACTGGCCCATTGCCCTCTCCCGCTCACCAGGCCATTGCCCTCTCCCTGTAACGTCTCCCGCTCTCAAGCCCACTGGCCTTACCAGCACTCCGGCCCATTGCCCACTTTTGCTCTCCTGCCCATTGCCCTCTCCCACTCTCTGGCCCATTGCCCTCTACCTGTTACGTCTCCCAATCACTGGCTTCCTGTCACTGGCCCATTGCCCTCTCCCGCTCACCGGGCCATTGCCCTCTCCCTGTAACTTCTCCCGCTCTCATGCCCACTGCCCTCTCCCACACTCTGGCCCATTGCCCTCTCCCACACTCTGGCCCATTGCCCTCGTTTGCTCTTCTGCCCATTGCCCTCTCCGGCCCATTGCCCTCTACCTGTTACGTCTCTCAGTCACCGGCTTCCTGTCTCCGGCCCATTGCCCCCTACCGTTTACCAGCCCATTACCCTCTCCCTGTTTCCTCTCCCGCTCTCCGGCCCATTGCACTCTCCCGCTCAACGGCCTTTTGCCCCTTCCTGCTCACCATCCCATTGCCCTCTCCCTGTTACCTCTCCTGCTCTCTGGCCCATTGCCCTCTCTGGCCCCTTGCACTCTCCCACTCACCTGCCCTTTGCCCTTTCCCTATTACCTCTCCCGCTCTCTGGCCCGCTGCCCTCTCCCACTCTCTGGCCCGCTGCCCTCTCCCACTCTCTGGCCCGCTGCCCTCTCCCACTCTCTGGCCCGCTGCCCTCTCCGACTCTCTGGCCCGCTGCCCTTTTCCACTCTCTGGCCCATTTCCCTCTCCTTGTTACGTCTCCCAATCACCGGCTTCCTGTCACTTGCCCTGTCCCGCTCGCTGGCCCATTGCCCTGTCCCGCTCGCTGGCCCATTGCCCTGTCCCGCTCGCTGGCCCATTGCCCTCTCCCGCTCGCTGGCCCATTGCCCTCTCCCGCTCGCTGGCCCATTGCCCTCTCCCGCTCGCTGGCCCATTGCCCTCTCCCGCTCGCTGGCCCATTGCCCTCTCCCGTTCGCTGGCCCATTGCCCTCTCCCGCTCGCTGGCCCATTGCCCTCTCCCTGTTATGTCTCCCAATTACTGGCTTCCTGTCGCCGGCCCTTTGCACCCTCCCGCTCAACGGCCCATTGCCCTCTCCCTGTTACCTCTCCCGCTCGCTGGCCCGTTGCCCTCTCACTGGCCCATTGCCCTCTCCCTGTTATGTCTCCCAATTACTGGCTTCCTGTCGCCGGCCCATTGCCCTCTCCCGCTCGCTGGCCCATTGCCCTCTCCCGCTCGCTGGCCCATTGCCCTCTCCCGCTCGCTGGCCCATTGCCCTCTCCCGCTCGCTGGCCCATTGCCCTCTCCCGCTCGCTGGCCCATTGCCCTCTCCCTGTTATGTCTCCCAGTCACCGGCTTCCTGACACTGGCACATTGCCCTCTCCTGCTCTCTGGCACATTGCCCTCTTCCGCTCATTGGCACATTGCCCCCTCCTGCTCTCTGGCACATTGCCCTCTTCCGCTGTCTGGTACTACATCCAGTGAAACACCTTAGATCGAGATAAATTGGTACTCTTCCGCTCTCTGGCACATTGCCCTCTCCCTGTTACCTTTCCCGCTCATTGGCACACTGCCCTCTCCCGCTCTCTGGCACATTGCCCTCTCCCTGTTACCTTTCCCGCTCATTGGCACACTGCCCTCTCCCGCTCTCTGGCACATTGCCCTCTCCCTGTTACCTTTCCCGCTCATTGGCACACTGCCCTCTCCCGCTCTCTGGCACATTGCCCTCTCCCTGTTACCTTTCCCGCTCATTGGCACACTGCCCTCTCCCGCTCTCTGGCACATTGCCCTCTCCCTGTTACCTTTCCCGCTCATTGGCACACTGCCCTCTTCCGCTCTCTGGCACATTGCCCTCTCCCTGTTACCTTTCCCGCTCATTGTCCTCTCCCGCTCTCTGGCACATTGCCCTCTCCCTTTTACCTTTCCCACTCATTGGCACACTGCCCTCTCCCACTCTCTGGCACATTGTCCTCTCCCTGTTACCTTTCCCGCTCATTGGCACATTGTCCTCTCCTGCTCTCTGGCACATTGCCCCCTCCTGCTCTCTGGCACATTGCCCTCTTCCGCTCATTGACACATTGCCCTCTTCCGCTCATTGACACATTGCCCTCTTCCGCTCTCTGGTACTACATCCAGTGAAACCCCTTAGATCGAGATAAATTGGTACTCTTCCGCTCTCTGGCACATTGCCCTCTCCCTGTTACCTTTCCCGCTCATTGGCACACTGCCCTCTCCCGCTCTCTGGCACATTGCCCTCTCCCTGTTACCTTTCCCGCTCATTGGCACACTGCCCTCTCCCGCTCTCTGGCACATTGCCCTCTCCCTGTTACCTTTCCCGCTCATTGGCACACTGCCCTCTTCCGCTCTCTGGCACATTGCCCTCTCCCTGTTACCTTTCCCGCTCATTGGCACATTGTCCTCTTCCGCTCTCTGGCACATTGCCCTCTCCCTGTTACCTTTCCCGCTCATTGTCCTCTCCCGCTCTCTGGCACATTGCCCTCTCCCTGTTACCTTTCCCGCTCATTGGCACATTGTCCTCTCCCGCTCTCTGGCACATTGCCCTCTCCCTGTTACCTTTCCCCTCATTGGCACATTGTCCTCTCCCGCTCTCTGGCACATTGCCCTCTCCCTGTTACCTTTCCCGCTCATTGGCACACTGTCCTCTCCCGCTCTCTGGCACATTGCCCTCTCCCTGTTACCTTTCCCGCTCATTGGCACACTGCCCTCTCCCACTCTCTGGCACATTGCCCTCTCCCTGTTACCTCTCCCACTCTCTGGCACATTGCCCTCTCCCTGTTACCTTTCCCACTCATTGGCACACTGCCCTCTCCCGCTCTCTGGCACATTGCCCTCTCCCTGTTACCTTTCCCGCTCATTGGCACACTGCCCTCTTCCGCTCTCTGGCACATTGCCCTCTCCCTGTTACCTTTCCCGCTCATTGGCACACTGCCCTCTTCCGCTCTCTGGCACATTGCCCTCTCCCTGTTACCTTTCCCGCTCATTGGCACATTGTCCTCTCCCGCTCTCTGGCACATTGCCCTCTCCCTGTTACCTTTCCCGCTCATTGGCACATTGTCCTCTCCCACTCTCTGGCACATTGTCCTCTCCCTGTTACCTTTCCCGCTCATTGGCACATTGTCCTCTCCCACTCTCTGGCACATTGCCCTCTCCCTGTCACCTTTCCCGCTCATTGGCACATTGTCCTCTTCCTGTTACCTTTCCCGCTCATTGGCACATTGTCCTCTCCCACTCTCTGGCACATTGCCCTCTCCCTGTTACCTTTCCCGCTCATTGGCACACTGCCCTCTTCCGCTCTCTGGCACATTGCCCTCTCCCTGTTACCTTTCCCGCTCATTGGCACATTGTCCTCTCCCACTCTCTGGCACATTGCCCTCTCCCTGTTACCTTTCCCGCTCATTGGCACATTGTCCTCTTCCGCTCTCTGGCACATTGCCCTCTCCCTGTTACCTTTCCCGCTCATTGGCACATTGTCCTCTCCCGCTCTCTGGCACATTGTCCTCTCCCTGTTACCTTTTCCCTCATTGGCACATTGTCCTCTCCCGCTCTCTGGCACATTGCCCTCTCCCTGTTACCTTTCCCGCTCATTGGCACACTGTCCTCTCCCGCTCTCTGGCACATTGCCCTCTCCCTGTTACCTTTCCCGCTCATTGGCACACTGCCCTCTCCCACTCTCTGGCACATTGCCCTCTCCCTGTTACCTCTCCCACTCTCTGGCACATTGCCCTCTCCCTGTTACCTTTCCCACTCATTGGCACACTGCCCTCTCCCGCTCTCTGGCACATTGCCCTCTCCCTGTTACCTTTCCCGCTCATTGGCACACTGCCCTCTTCCGCTCTCTGGCACATTGCCCTCTCCCTGTTACCTTTCCCGCTCATTGGCACACTGCCCTCTTCCGCTCTCTGGCACATTGCCCTCTCCCTGTTACCTTTCCCGCTCATTGGCACATTGTCCTCTCCCGCTCTCTGGCACATTGCCCTCTCCCTGTTACCTTTCCCGCTCATTGGCACATTGTCCTCTCCCACTCTCTGGCACATTGTCCTCTCCCTGTTACCTTTCCCGCTCATTGGCACATTGTCCTCTCCCACTCTCTGGCACATTGCCCTCTCCCTGTCACCTTTCCCGCTCATTGGCACATTGTCCTCTTCCTGTTACCTTTCCCGCTCATTGGCACATTGTCCTCTCCCACTCTCTGGCACATTGCCCTCTCCCTGTTACCTTTCCCGCTCATTGGCACACTGCCCTCTTCCGCTCTCTGGCACATTGCCCTCTCCCTGTTACCTTTCCCGCTCATTGGCACATTGTCCTCTCCCGCTCTCTGGCACATTGCCCTCTCCCTGTTACCTTTCCCGCTCATTGGCTCCTTGTCCTCTCCCGCTCTCTGGCACATTGTCCTCTCTCACTCGCCGGCTCCCTGTCACCTGTACAATGTCCTCTCCAGGCCGCTGCCGTCACATTTGCAGCTTCTCTCCATGACTACGGGGAACCTGTAACGCTGGCCCGTGATGTTCTGCTAGCAGCTGTAAGAAGATCCCTCATGGAGGCACCTCCGGTAGGTTGTGTTGCACTAGGAACCTTCCTGCTGGATATAGCAATATCTATATAATGGCCAGCTTACATTATATCGTCAGTAACAGCCAAATTTACTAAGAATATGAATACGAAAATTTGTATTCTTAATATGAATGCATATGACTTGCATCGATTAACGTATTTGACTAATTCGTATTTTCCGATAGCGTATGGATTCATATTTTTTCTGACACGAATTCGTATTTCTAAATACAAATTCGTATCGGCTGCAGTGGTTGAAAAAAAGGAAGAGAAATATATAATTTTATAAACGGCGTGGGGTCCCCCCCCCCCACGGCCGTAACCAGCCCCAGGCTCGCAGAGCTGGTTTTAAAAAAAATCAGGGGAAAAAAAGAGCCGTCCTGGTTCCCAAAATTCGGGGGACAAAATGAGTAGGAGTCCCCCGTATTTAAGAAACAGCCCCAGGCCCAACCAGCCAGCAGGGTAATGCCACAGCCAGGGGGAGACTTTTTATACAAGTCCCCCCGGCCAAAGCATTAACCCCCGACCAGTCAGCATGGGCAGGGGTCCTGGAGGAGTGGTGACCCCCCCAATGAAGAGGTGTCCCCCCTTCAGAATTTACCTACCCAGGCTGAAACCTGGGGCTGTCCCGATGCCCCTGTGTGGTGTGTACCGGGATGATAAATGTGTAAAAAAATAGAATAAAACTATTGTATATTGCTGTGGAACTATGAGTCCCAGCAAGCCTCCCCCGCATGCATAAACTTGGAGAAGCACAAGTCCCAGCATGCGGGGCATTAAAGGGCCTGCTGGAACTTGTAGTTCCATATGTTTAGAAGAAAAAAGATAACTCTCTTTTTTAGGGGGACTAACTTTTTCTATTAAAATGATATAATTTTTATTGGTGTATAATAAAAGAGCCAGAGAATGCGGGGAAAGAAAGAAGCAGCAGAGACAGAAAAAGGAGAGGAAAATAACGTGTTAGAATTAAGGCCCTTATTCTGATCGGTGCGGATATATCCGCGTGCGTTCGGCCCGCCGATGTTTTGTGCCTGCGCATGTGCAGAGGTGTCTCTGCGCAGGTGCGAGCGGGGCGTACGGCCAAATCCCGCATGATATATGAACACTCCGAACAGGGGGTGGAGAGGGGCGTGAAGGGCTATTTGGGCTCATTACCATATGCATACGCCCTGCGTTTCATGGGAGTGCCTATGAAAACGCTGGGCGTACGTATGGTAATGCGGCCGTGACGCACGTGTAGGGGGCGGACATATGACATCGCCGGATGTCAGCTGCCCGCCCAGATCCCTGCTTTTGCACGGAGAAATGTCCGTGTGGTCTGAGGTTGCGGGAGCTGGTGGAGCATTCGGTCTGCGACCATCGAATGATGGGGGAGGTTCCCTGAGATGGAGGAGGCGTATTCCGTGAAAATTACACGTGCGGTCCGTTCGGCCAGCTTCTTACCGCATACGGACGGAGTTGGCGATCCGTATGGAAGGCGGGGTTTCGCACGCACGGTCCTGGCCGCACCGATCAGAATAAGGGCCTAAGTGTGGGTGTGGAAAGAATACAAATGAGTTCCTTTTACAGGAACAAAATTGTGCTTGCAAACACCAGCCGATAGCCTATGTTCTCCTACACCTTATCGCATGAAGTAGACCTACAGCCTTGCGGTGGAATAATGTAGCAATATAACAATTTTTTTTTATAGTCAATGAATCCCAATTAATCAATTTGTGGTCCTCCACAGAACCCTTTGGGTCAATGGTCACTAAAGCTGAGTTTTTATTGGTTGCGTGACTGTGAAAAAAGTATGTATACTGTATATAGTGTATTGACGTAAGTTACAAGTAAATAAATAATTAGTGAGTGGCGAAAATATCGTATTTGAGTGGTGTCAGCCACTTAAGGAAGACCCCAATATCATTTCTTACCTATATATTTCTTGTGCCTCTGGGGCAGTGAACCAACCAAGCAGTGTACAGGTTAAGGGGCTACTAATATGGGGCAGCTGAAGAAAGATGACTGGGATCTGCTTTTGGGGCTCAGCTCCTGGATCACCCCTGTTGGAATCCCAGTGCAGGGGATCACTCTCTGGCTGGCCGCAATGAGAGTCCCTTAGAGAGAGTAAAGGGATAGTAATGACTGAAGTTTCTAAATCAATTGTCAATTCTGCGGTGTTAACACAATTTTTTACTCCATATGAATTATATTCAGATAAGTAATAAGCAGGTTTTGTAATTATCAAGATTCCCTATTTCTATTGCTAGAAAATCTCCAAAATCAGTTATTTTGACATAATGTCTGCAAGAAAAAAAGGGATAATGATAACAGGAAATTTCTATATCAATCACAAATTCTGCAGTGTTAACACATTTTCACCCTCTCAAAAGCGGATTGCATGCAGGTAAACGTAAGCAGATTTTAGGGTTATCAAGAATCCCTGTTTAAATCACTAGGGATTCTCCAAACACAATTGTTTGGACAAAATGTCTAAACCAAAGTACTACTTATCCTCCCGAAGTCCACTCAAGTGTGCATGTGCATCAAAGGGGTCGCCTCAGTGGCCGCCATACCACCTCTCCATAGGCGAATCTAGGGGGTGGTCCGGGGGTGCACCAGACCACCCATTAGCCCATTTTGTAGCTGAGGGATGGGTCTTTCCAACGAGCCCAGCCCCGTGTCTCTACTCCCCTGGGAACCGGAGATACTGCCAGGCAAAGCTGGAAAGTTTTCCCTATAGGATAACATGGGACCTGCTAATTCCGACCCCCACCCAGTTCAACGGCTGCCAGTTCCCCCTTCGGCATCACTGAAACTCAGGGTTGATCTCAGTCGAATCCAAATCGCTGGGCCTTCAATCTGATACCAGGCTGGATCCATATGGGTTAATTGGTTCCAGGGATATTGAGGTTAAACCGTTTTTTTTTTTTTTTAGAAGGCTCATATAAAAATGTACACTTTTGGGGGCATTGCTTAAGGGACGCTACAAGTGGCAGTATGTGGGGGCATTACGCATAATGTGTGGCTTAATGTGTAAGGGGCATTATGGTGTGCAGCATCATGTGTAAGGGGCATTATGTGTGCTGCATCATGTGTAAGGGGCATTATGTGTGCAGCATCATGTGTAATGGGTACTATGGTGCGCGGCATCATGTGTAATGGGTACTATGGTGTGTGGCATCATGTGTAATGGGTACTATGGTGCCATCAAGCAAGAACTCCATAGTAATGAGCACGTAGGTAAGCAGCACTTATGTGGCAAATATGTAATGGGCATTACGGTATGTAATGGGCATCATGATGTGTGGCACAATGTGTAATGGGCATTATGGTGTGTGGCCTTATGTGTAATTGGCATTACGGCGTGTGGCTTTATGTGTAATGCGTATTACGGAGTTTGCTAAAATGTGTAATGGCCATTACTGTGTATGGTCTAAAGTGTAAGACCACACCACTTTTTGTGATGCCACGCCTCCTTCCCATGAGTCCACGCCCCCTTTTTGCTGCGCGGCATAGCCGCGCAAAGGTCCCCCTGCTATTCTGTCTGGATCTGAGACCACCCATTAATTACATAATTCTAGATTCGCCTATGCACCTCTCTGGACGTTCGTTTCGCCGTTAAAAACAGGCTTGTTCACCAGTGTGGTCATTTGTTAAAGTGTGCGCTATATGTAGCCGACACTTCCTCCGTACATACTGAAACATGATTGGTCACTATACCTTGGGTTTCCTCCCTCCATCAGTTCTGTCCAATAAGTGGCAGGCTGAAGTCACTTCCCTGTACTTAATCGTGTAGTAACACGCTACGCGTGTGCCGCCGCAAGTTAGGGGAATCCGGTCAGTGGCGTAACCAACTGTCCACAGACTACAATTCCCAGGATCCTCTGCTCCGCTGGCTAGCGTTGTCGTAGCTACATAATATACTGAGTCAGTTTGGCTATTTTTTGCATGAACTGTCTTGCGCGTAATCCTATGTGGAATTCCAATCTATGGCCTTTTATTGGCTTTTTATACAAGGATCAGATCAGGATGTCTTAGGTAACTATAATGGTTTATAGCATAAGTGTGATCATCTTAGCATGGTTATGTCATTTTTCTCATTCTATGTCTGCAGCAATCTTTTATTATACACCAATAAAAATTACATAATTTTAACAGAAAAAGTTAGTGCCCCTAAAAAGAGTTATCTTTTTTTCTTCTAAACATATGGTTCTCTAGGGAGAACTCTACTCCTCAGTCACATGACTTACACTACGCCCGCTGACACGGAGACACAGGCGATAAATACTCTCTATCTTCCAGTTACAGTGCTCCCCTCCTCTGGGATCAGGCTTATACGACTGGACCTTTCACCTTTTACTTCAACAAGTCAGCCAGGTAATGTCTGTGGGGGTGGCGCCAACGCACCGGCCAGGTCTGTGGGGGTGGCGCCAACGCACCGGCCAGGTCTGTGGGGGTGGCGCTAACGCACCGGCCACGTCTGTGGGGGGTGGCGCTAACGCACCGGCCACGTCTGTGGGGGGTGGCGCTAACGCACCGGCCACGTCTGTGGGGGTGGCGCTAACGCACCGGCCACGTCTGTGGGGGTGGCGCTAACGCACCGGCCACGTCTGTGGGGGTGGCGCTAACGCACCGGCCACGTCTGTGGGGGTGGCGCTAACGCACCGGCCACGTCTGTGGGGGTGGCGCTAACGCACCGGCCACGTCTGTGGGGGTGGCGCCAACGCACCGGCCAGGTCTGTGGGGGGTGGCGCCAACGCACCGGTCACGTCTGTGCGGGTGACGCTAACGCACCGGTCACGCTCACATCTGTGACGCTAACACATCAGTAATGTCTGTGTTGGGGGGGAGGTTCTAACACCGGTAATGTCTGTGTGTGTGTGTGTGCGCGCGCGTGCATGTGTGTGTGTGTGTGTGTGTGTGTGTGATGGGTTACTAATACCAGCTAACATCTGTGTGGGGGGTGCTAACACTATATTCTGTGTGTGTGTGTATGTATATATATATATATATATATATATATATATATATATGGATCCCCCATCAGCGCACAGATTAGGGCAGCACCTCTGAAGGATCCTCTGTTAGACAGGATCAGAGAAACAGATATGAAAAAAAGAACGGGGTTTCAGAGGGCGCTGAGACAGTGAAACAAATTCAGTTCATGTATAATATTTAATACATAAAATGGGTAAAATGTACATAAAAACACCTTTCAAGGTGTGACAGTATACACAAATTGTTTTTTCCAAGTGATTACAAAAAAAAATCCTGGTACATTGATAGATTTGTTCTGAAGAGAAAGCCCAAAGCGTTTCGTCATGACAATGACTTCATCAGGGGCAACAATATGACCGAAAAAGCTATGGGTATATCCGATATTGAGAACCAGAAACGTATTTTCAAATAGAATCCAGATATGTGGCATCCAAAAAAGCACAATTGTGTATTTCTTCAAACAAAATTAGTTTAGCCACAGCAGTGTAAGGCCCTCCAAATTAGAGCTTCAGAGGGAAGGTGCATACTGCATGACTCCACAACAGAGTCTCTGTTGTACAGTATATAGTATATGGAGTGTACTATATATGTGTGTGTGTATGTATGTATGTATGTACAGTATGTATGTGTGTGTGTGTGTGTATGTATATATAATATACAGTACACTGCACACGTTTGTGTGTATGTATACTCTGCACACGTGTGTGTGTGTGTGTGTATGTATGTATATATATAATATACAGTACACTCTGCACACGTGGGTGGGTGTGTGTGTGTGTGTGTGTGTGTGTGTGTATGTATACTCTGCACACGTGTTTGTGTATGTATACCCTGCACACCTGTGTGTGTAACTGGCTTTGTGTTATTGTGTAACCCTGTGTGTCGCTCTGTGTGCTGCATTAGGACAGATCGCTGTGCCCGGCTCTAGCAGACGAATGTGGCTCCCTGTGGCACAGTGTCTGCATACTGCTTCGCTTCTCCAGCCCAAGAGCCCAGCTAGAGGGTGACACACCGCGTGGCCAAGAGCTTCCACAGCCACATTGGACTCTGCTGTCTGTGCGTGGTAAGTGGAGGAAGGGGGCAGTATGCCATGCAGCCTATGGAGGAAGGGGGCAGTATGCCATGCAGCCTATGGAGGAGGAAGGGGGCAGTGCAGCCTATGGTAGAGTGGGGGCAGGGTGCAGTGCAGCATATGGCGGATAAGGGCAGTACGCAGTGCAGCATATGGCGGATGGGGGCAGTGCAGCGTATGGAGGAAGGGGGCAGTACGCCATGCAGCGTAAGGAGGAAGAGGGCAGTACGCAGTGCAGCCTATGGCAGAGTGGGGGCAGTACGCAGTGCAGCATATGGTGGCAGTACGCAGTGCAGCCTATGGCAGAGTAGGGGCAGTACGCAGTGCAGCCTATGGCAGAGTGGGGGCAGTACGCAGTGCAGCATATGGTGGATGGTGGCAGTACGCAGTGCAGCAAATGGCGGATGGGGGCAGTACGCAGTGCAGCATATGGTGGATGGGGGCAGTACGCAGTGCAGCCTATGGCAGAGTGGGGCCAGTACGCCGTGCAGTATATGGTGGATGGGGGAAGTACGCAGCGCAGCATATGGGGGCAGTACGCAGTGCAGCCTATGGCGGAGTGGGGGCAGTACGCAGTGCAGCATATGGTGGATGAGGGCAGTATGCAGTGCAGCATATGGCAGGTGGGGGCAGTTCAGCGTATGGAGGAAGGGGGCAGTCCGTAGTGCAACCTTTCGCGGATGGGGGCAGTACGCAGTGCAGCATATGGCGGATGGGGGCAGTACGCAGTGCAGCCTATGGCGGATGGGGGCAGTACGCAGTGCAGCCTATGGCGGATGGGGGCAGTATGCAGTGAAGCCTATGGGGCAGTATGCAGTGCAGCCTATGGCGGATGGGAGAAGTACGCAGTGCAGCCTATGGTGGATGGGGGCAGCACGCAGTGCAGCATATGGCGGAATGGGAGCAGTACGCTGTACTGCATATGGCGGAATGGGGGCAGCACGCAGTGCAGCATGTGGCGGATGGGGGCATTACGCAGTGCAGCCTATGGTGGATGGGGGCAGCACGCAGTGCAGCATATGGTAGATGAGTGTAACATACAGATGGAGCCGGCCTCCGCCCAGGACCCCACGCACGAGATGCTTGCGCGCCCCGAGTCCCCGTCGCCCTGACCGACCCCTGCCCGTCTCCCTGAAGCGGAGACCTGCAGGGAGACGCTGCCCAGCCGCTGTGATACTTCGTCCCAGTCCCTATCGCTGGCGCTCGCCAGAGGAGAGGAGAGGATCTGGCGGGCGCCGGCATTGATGCCGGCTCCATCTGTATGCAGCCATAGTACATCTATACTGGTATATGTGTGTTATATACGTATGGCCACATCCCATTCCCATGTGATGACTGGGAATGGGGCCTTCCATAGCTGCACCACTAACGCCAATGGTTTTGCTGTTGTAGGAGTGGTGACGTTCCTCCACCTGGCTCTGGTGACCTCCGCTCAGGACCCCGGTCACTTTCTCGGCCTCCTCAGAGTTCCTGGGAGCGTTGTCATGACAGCACTGAACCGATTAATGAGCCCCAGTTTCCTGGGTCATGTGACGGAAGTGTAAGATGTTTGTACTGTCATTGTGTAAATATCCCCATCATGTACATGTCACTAGTACAGAATATACACAGATGGCTGGCCTTGTAGCATGGGCCTCTCACAGGTGTTACATACATGTAGCATGGGCCTCTCACAGGTGTTACATACATGTAGCATGGGCCTCTCACAGGTATTACATACATGTAGCATGGGCCTCTCACAGGTATTACATACATGTAACATGGGCCTCTCACAGGTATTACATACGTGTAACATGGGCCTCGCACAGGTATTACATACATGTAGCATGGGCCTCTCACAGGTATTTCATGCAGGTAGCATGGGCCTCTCACAGGTATTACATACATGTAACATGGGCCTCTCACTGGTATTACATGCGTGTAGCATGGGCCTCTCACAGGTATTACATGCGTGTAGCATGGGCCTCTCACAGGTATTACATGTGTGTAGCATGGGCCTCTCACAGGTATTACATACGTGTAACATGGGCCTCTCACAGGTATTACATGTGTGTAGCATGGGCCTCTCACAGGTATTACATACGTGTAACATGGGCCTCTCACAGGTATTACATACGTGTAACATGGGCCTCTCACAAGTATTACATGCGTGTAGCATGGGCCTCTCACAGGTATTACATGCGTGTAACATGGGGCTCTCACAGGTATTACATGCGTGTAACATGGGACTCTCACAGGTATTACATGCGTGTAGCATGGGCCTCGCACAGGTATTACATACGTGTAGCATGGGCCTTTCACAGGTATTCCATGCATGTAGCATGGGCCTCTCACAGGTATTACATATGTGTAACATGGGCCTCTCACAGGTATTACAAGCGTGTAGCATGGGCCTCTCACAGGTATTACATACGTGTAACATGGGACTCTCACAGGTATTCCATGCGTGTGGCATGGGCCTCTCACAGGTATTACATGCGTGTGGCATGGGCCTCTCACAGGTATTACATACATGTAGCATGGGCCTCGCACAGGTATTACATACATGTAGAATGGGCCTCGCACAGGTATTACAGATGGGGCAGGTCCCATCCTGGCTGGCGGATCGCCAGAACGTCCGCGCTGGCGACCCGCCAGCAGCCGCACCAGCGAATACACTGAGACGCGCGTGCGTCTCACGCGCGTCTCAGTCTCCGTCGCCAGCGCGACGGAAACCCTGTCCGTCTCCGCCTCAGGGAGACGGACGGGGTTAGGGGGGGATGCGGGCAGGCGGCGAGGACCCCGGGTTGCCGGCGGGGACCCGGGGGAACGGATGGAAGCGCCGTCTCGTGCGCGCCCGTCCCCTTCTCACCCGACGCCAGCGCCATCCCCTGCCAAGATGGGACCTGCCCCATCTGTACATACATGTAGCATGGGCCTCTCACAGGTATTACATACATGTAGCATGGGCCTCTCATAGGTATTACATACTTGTAGCATGGGCCTCTCACAGGTATTACATACGTGTAGCATGGGCCTCTCACAAGTATTCCATGTGTGTGGCATGGGCCTCTCACAGGTATTACATACATGTAACATGGGCCTCGCACAGGTATTACATGCATGTAGCATGGGCCTTGCACAGGTATTACATGCATGTAGCATGGGCCTTGCACAGGTATTACATACATGTAGAATGGTCCTCGCACATGTAGCACAGGTATTACATACATGTAGCATGGGCCTCTCACAAGTATTACATATGTGTAACATGGGCCTCTCACAGGTATTACAAGCGTGTAGCATGGGCCTCTCACAGGTATTACATACGTGTAACATGGGACTCTCACAGGTATTACATATGTGTAACATGGGCCTCTCACAGGTATTACAAGCGTGTAGCATGGGCCTCTCACAGGTATTACATACGTGTGGCATGGGCCTCGCACAGGTATTACATACGTGTGGCATGGGCCTCGCACAGGTATTACATGCATGTAGCATGGGCCTCGCACAGGTATTACATACATGTAGAATGGGCCTCGCACAGGTATTACATACATGTAGAATGGGCCTCGCACAGGTATTACAGATGGGGCAGGTCCCATCCTGGCTGGCGGATCGCCAGAATGTCCGCGCTGGCGACCCGACAGCAGCCGCGCCAGCGAATACACTGAGACGCGCGTCTCAGTCGCCAGCGCGACGGAAACCCTGTCCGTCTCCGCCTCAGGGAGACGGACGGGGTTAGGGGGGATGCGGGCAGGCGGCGGGGACCCCGGGGGAACGGATGGAAGCGCCGTCGGAAGGGGACGCGCGCGTGTCCCCTTCTCACCATCGCCATGGAGCTGGCGGGGGATGGCGGCTGGCGACGCCAGCGCCATCCCCTGCCAAGATGGGACCTGCCCCATCTGTACATACATGTAGCATGGGCCTCTCACAGGTATTACATACATGTAGCATGGGCCTCTCACAGGTATTACATACATGTAGCATGGGCCTCTCACAGGTATTACATACATGTAGCATGGGCCTCTCACAGGTATTACATGTGTGTAGCATGGGCCTCGCACAGGTATTCCATGTGTGTAGCATGGGCCTCGCACAGGTATTCCATGTGTGTGGCATGGGCCTCTCACAGGTATTCCATTTGTGTGGCATGGGCCTCTCACAGGTATTACATACATGTAACATGGGCCTCGCACAGGTATTACATGCATGTAGCATGGGCCTTGCACAGGTATTACATGCATGTAGCATGGGCCTTGCACAGGTATTACATACATGTAGAATGGTCCTCGCACAGGTAGCACAGGTATTGCATACATGTAGCATGGGCCTCTCACAGGTATTACATACATGTAGCATGGGCCTCTCACGGGTATTACATACGTGTAGCATGGGCCTCTCACGGGTATTACATGTGTGTAGCATTGGCCTCTCACAGGTATTACATGCGTGTAACATGGGCCTCGCACAGGTATTACATGCATGTAGCATGGGCCTCGCACAGGTATTACATGCATGTAGAATGGGCCTCGCACAGGTATTACATGCATGTAGCATGGGCCTCTCACAGGTATTACATACATGTAGCATGGGCCTCTCACAGGTATTACATACATGTAGCATGGGCCGCTCACAGGTATTCCATGCGTGTGGCATGGACCTCTCACAGGTATTACATACATGTAACATGGGCCTCGCACAGGTATTACATGCATGGGCTTTGCACAGGTATTACATACATGTAGAATGGGCCTTGCACAGGTATTACATACATGTAGCATGGGCCTCTCACAGGTATTACATACATGTAGCATGGGCCTCTCACAGGTATTACATACATGTAGCATGGGCCTCTCACAGGTATTCCATGCGTGTGGCATGGACCTCTCACAGGTATTACATACATGTAACATGGGCCTCGCACAGGTATTACATGCATGGGCTTTGCACAGGTATTACATACATGTAGAATGGGCCTTGCACAGGTATTACATACATGTAGAATGGGCCTTGCACAGGTATTACATACATGTAGCATGGGCCTCTCACAGGTATTACATACATGTAGCATGGGCCTCTCACAGGTATTACATACATGTAGCATGGGCCTCTCACAGGTATTACATGCGTGTGGCATGGACCTCTCACAGGTATTACATACATGTAACATGGGCCTCGCACAGGTATTACATGCATGGGCTTTGCACAGGTATTACATACATGTAGAATGGGCCTTGCACAGGTATTACATACATGTAGAATGGGCCTTGCACAGGTATTACATACATGTAGAATGGGCCTTGCACAGGTATTACATACATGTAGCATGGGCCTCTCACAGGTATTACATACATGTAGCATGGGCCTCTCACAGGTATTACATACATGTAGCATGGGCCGCTCACAGGTATTCCATGCGTGTGGCATGGACCTCTCACAGGTATTACATACATGTAACATGGGCCTCGCACAGGTATTACATGCATGGGCTTTGCACAGGTATTACATACATGTAGAATGGGCCTTGCACAGGTATTACATACATGTAGCATGGGCCTCTCACAGGTATTACATACATGTAGCATGGGCCTCTCACAGGTATTACATACATGTAGCATGGGCCTCTCACAGGTATTCCATGCGTGTGGCATGGACCTCTCACAGGTATTACATACATGTAACATGGGCCTCGCACAGGTATTACATGCATGGGCTTTGCACAGGTATTACATACATGTAGAATGGGCCTTGCACAGGTATTACATACATGTAGAATGGGCCTTGCACAGGTATTACATACATGTAGCATGGGCCTCTCACAGGTATTACATACATGTAGCATGGGCCTCTCACAGGTATTACATACATGTAGCATGGGCCTCTCACAGGTATTACATACATGTAGCATGGGCCTCTCAGGTATTACATACATGTAGCATGGACCTCGCACATGTGTTACATACATGTAGCATGGACCTCGCACACGTGTTACATACATGTAGCATGGGCCTCGCACATGTTACATACATGTAACATGTGTCTCACACATGTGTTACATACGTGTAGCATGGGCCTCGCACGTGTGTTACATACGTGTATCATGGGCCTCGCACGTGTGTTACATACGTGTAGCATGGGCCTCGCACGTGTGTTACATACGTGTAGCATGGGCCTTGCACAGGTACTACATACGTGTAGCATGGGCCTCGCACAGGTATTGCATACATCATGTAGCATGGGCCTCGCACAGGTATTCTATGCGTGTAGCATGGGCCTCTCACAGACAGGGCTATTTTTCGGCAGGAACTCAGTTACTGAACCTCTAATTCATACTAGATTTTGTCACTCCTGACCGGGAGAAGCCTGGAGAGGAGAGCACAAGGTTAATGCCACCAAGCCCTGCCCCTGTGACAGTCAAAGGTGGCAATTTTGCGGGTCCTTGGCTTGGGGGAGGGGCTAAAACACACGAAATGACATGATTTGCATCATTTTCGCCCCGCCCCCTCCCACAGACCCGCAAAATTCGTACTCTAATAGTGCAGGGACTGTGGGGGCGATGCAGGAGACTTGCCCAGCTTCCAGGGGGACTGGGAGGGGGACCCGATTTGCGGGAGCCACACGGCCATTCCGTATGCTCTAATTAAATATGACATCATCAGCATCTGGGTTCCTGAACCTGTTCTGGGCAAAAATGTACTTTCCATAAGATAAGTTTTATTTTATAGTCACCTGTAATTTCCTTTTTTTAATTTAATCGATCCGCCCCCAGACCCAGAGTTCCTGGACCTATTTTTCCAGAAGAATAGTACTGATTCTAGGGCATTGCACTTGTCCTAGGAGCACACACTCAGTGATACAAGGCCGAGCTGTCAATATCTGCACCTATCTGATCTAATACCACCAAGACACTGGCTATCATTAAGATGTGGTTAGAGGTTATATCGCTGCTGCTTACATAGAAGCTGCAGATACCAGTTATAGGGTAATGCTGTCCTAGGACGCAGTGTTAGATAATCTGCAGCATCATCGGTCGGCTGTCATGGGGTCACTCAGGTAATCTAGAGGCACTAGTTTCAGGGAGATTATAGTTGGTAGTAGAATTTTGCACAGCGCCCTATTGAGGGGGCATGTCATGCTCCACCCAAAGGGCGTGTCTAGTTCCATATATGGAGAGATTGTGAAAAGAGATTGCACCTAGAAGAGGTGTGTACTGCTAAATCTTTAAAATGACTTACAGTATATCTAAATGTAGATGAGCCCCAAAGCAGTTAGTGAGAGCTACTATACTTGGTAATGTGCTGGAAAATGGCGCTGATTATTTAATGTAACTGTATCTATCTCTCATTCCTTTTTTTCACCAAAAATATAACCGTGTAATATGGGCTAGGAGAAATGAGGGAGATTGCTAGACTAATGAGGGAGAGAGGGAGATTGCTGCTATTTCAGGGAGTCTCCTGCAGAATGCAGGGGGGGAGGTAACTATGATGTAACAGTGTACTGTAGTCTAGGTGACATGATGGAGATTGCTAGACTAATGAGGGAGAGGGGGAGATTGCTGCTATTTCAGGGAGTCTCCTGCAGAATGCAGGAGGGGAGGTAACTATGATGTAACAGTGTAATGTGGGCTAGGTGACATGAGGGAGAGTGCTAGACTAATGAGGGAGAGAGGGAGCTTGCTGCTATGTCAGGGAGTCTCCTGCAGAATGCAGGAGGGGAAGTTACTATGATGTAACAGTGCAATGTGGGCTAGGTGACATGAGGGAGATTGCTAGACTAATGAGGGAGAGAGGGAGCTTGCTGCTATGTCAGGGAGTCTCCTGCAGAATGCAGGAGGGGAAGTTACTATGATGTAACAGTGTAATGTGGGCTAGGTGACATGAGGGAGATTGCTAGACTAATGAGGGAGAGAGGGAGATTGCTGCTATTTCAGGGAGTCTCCTGCAGAATGCAGGATGGGAGGTAACTATGATGTAACAGTGTAATGTGGGCTAGGTGATATGGGGGAGATTGCTAGACTAATGAGGGAGAGAGGGAGATTGCTGCTATGTCAGGGAGTCTCCTGCAGAATGCAGGAGGGGAGGTAACTATGATGTAACAGTGTAATGTGGGCTAGGTGATATGGGGGAGATTGCTAGACTAATGAGGGAGAGAGGGAGATTGCTGCTATGTCAGGGAGTCTCCTGCAGAATGCAGGAGGGGAGGTAACTATGGTGTAACAGTGTAATGTGGGCTAGGTGACATGAGGGAGATTGCTAGACTAATGAGGGAGAGAGGGAGATTGCTAGGCTAATGAGGGAGAGAGGGAGATTGCTGCTATGTCAGGGAGTCTCATGCAGGAGTGGAGGTAACTATGATGTAACAATGTAATGTGGGCTAGGTGACATGAGGGAGATTGCTAGACTAATGAGGGAGAGAGGGAGATTGCTGCTATGTCAGGGAGTCTCCTGCAGAATGCAGGAGGGGAGGTAACTATGGTGTAACAGTGTAATGTGGCTAGGTGACATGAGGGAGATTGCTAGACTAATGAGGGAGAGAGGGAGATTGCTGCTACGTCAGGGAGTCTCCTGCAGAATGCAGGAGGGGAGGTAACCATGATGTAACAGTGTAATGTGGGCTAGGTGACATGAGGGAGATTGCTAGACTAATGAGGGAGAGAGGGAGATTGCTGCTATGTCAGGGAGTCTCCTGCTAAATGCAGGAGGGGAGGTAACTATGATGTAACAGTGTAATGTGGGCTAGGTGACATGAGGGAGATTGCTAGACTAATGAGGGAGAGAGGGATATTGCTGCTATGTCAGGGAGTCTCCTGCAGAATGCAGGAGGGGAGGTAACTATGGTGTAACAGTGTATGTGGGCTAGGTGAAATGAGGGAGATTGCTAGACTAATAAGGGAGAGAGGGAGATTGCTGATATGTCAGGGAGTTTCCTGCAGAATGCAGGAGGGGAGGTAATTATGATGTAACAGTGTCATGTGGGCTAGGTGACATGGGGGAGGTAACTATGATGTAACAGTGTAATGTGGGCTAGGTGACATGAGGGATATTGGTAGACTAATGAGGGAGAGAGGGAGATTGCTGCTATGTCAGGGAGACTCCTGCAGAATGCAGGAGGGGAGGTAACTATGTCTAGAGGCCAGGATATTTCCTGGCCTCTAGACATAGTTACCTCCCCTCCTGCATTCTGCAGGAGTCTCCCTGACAATGGCAGAGACACACACCCCCTCACGCCCCCAAACATCACCAGACTTCCAATCACTGACAGCCTGTAGCCGAACTATGTCTGTCATTGCAGGAACCATCGCACATTTACAAAGCGGCTGCTGCACTTCCGATAATCGGACCTTTGTGACAAAGCTCAGCCAACCATATCTGAATGAGGAGCACATGTCTCCATGTTAGACAGCTGCATCTTAGTTACAGGGGAATAAGCGGTATATGTACTAAGCAGACCTCTTGCCGGCTTTAACCGCTGGATTTAACAGAGCAATAGATGCAAACCCCGCCTCTTACTATTGCCAGTGTAAAATCACAGCTCAAAGCCTCAGAGAGCCTCATTCAGATCTGTTATCAAGGCTGACACACAGGTGGGGCAGATGTAACAGGTGCAGACAGAGTTCAAACTGTAATCTTAATTGCAATTTAAAATGAAAGCAGACCATAAAATAACTCCCCCCAAAAGGTTACTCCCTCTGCACATGTTGCATCTGCCCCACCTGCAGTGCAGCATGGTTTTGGGGTCGAGAGGCCGATCCTCAGATCATAGCTGCTGCATATATTATCCGTCAGCTTTCCTTGAGGTCGTAAGCAAATCGTATGTGTCATATGCAGGTCGTTCTGATGCTGATGTATGGCCAGCTTTAGAACTAGATGGAACACCTTGGCCCCTGTCGGTCAGTATTGAATCACCCCCCCCCCCCCCTTCCCTTAGTGTGCCCTGACTGAAGAAAGCTGGGAAACCACTGTACTATGGCATGATTGTAGAATGTGTCATAAAAGGGATGATTGTCTATCTTCTATAAACCCGCCCCCAGATTCCAGGGAAAGTAGCCTCCTGGAGGTGGGCTTGTAGAAGACAGGCAAGGTGAGCGCTGTGTCTGGTGTTGCGGCAATGTCCGTATAACACAGGGTATGACAGTCAGCACATATATTAAACTAGCTCAGTGGTTGCAAAACTTACTTGACTCATGGCACCCCTAGGAAAAAAACTTTTTATTGCCAAATTTTGCCTACCTGTCATTATTTAGTTCTGTGGTGGTTTACAGTTGTGCTTGTGTTTGTCCACATGATTTATCATTGGCAGCCACTAGCGCTGGTTTTGCCCATAAATAATTAGATTTGGTACTGGACCACCAACCTAAGACACCCCGGCAAGAGTCAGGTGGCAACCCAAGGGAACCACTGTTGGGAATCACTGCACAAGCTGAAGTAGCCAGCGTCACCTGGTTTTAAATATTCAGGTTATTACGTTATCAGCGAGTTGGATGTAACTGTCAACAGTTTATAAATAATTAGCAGCTCTTCCAACACACCCATGAGGTGGCTGCACTGTGTCGTTTTTTTAATGGGGTTTCGCCAGTAGCCCTAATCCCCAAATGCTGTACAGTATGTGATTATATCTAAGGTGTTAAATCTCTGTTCCAGGGTAACGTGGTGCAGCAGAGGGTGTGTAAGGGGCAGGGGCTTCATGTGCTCAGTTCTCAGGTGTGGCATGTCTGCACCAGGATGAGCTCAGCGTTGGGGCTTCATGTGCTCAGTTCTCAGGTGTGGAATGTCTGCACCAGGATGATCTCAGCCTTGGGGCTTCATGTGCTCAGTTCTCAGGTGTGTAATGTCTGCACCAGGAGGAGCTCAGCCTTGGGGCTTCATGTGCTCAGTTCTCAGGTGTGGAATGTCTGCACCAAGATGAGCTCAGCCTTGGGGCTTCATGTGCTCAGTTCTCAGGTGCGGAATGTCTGCACCAGGATGAGCTCAGCCTTGTGGCTTCAATGCTCATCTCTCAGGTGTGGAATGTCTGCACCAGGATGATCTCAGCCTTGTGGCTTCAATGCTCATCTCTCAGGTGTGGAATGTCTGCACCAGGATGATCTCAGCCTTGGGGCTTCATGTGCTCAGTTCTCAGGTGTGGCATGTCTGCACCAGGATGATCTCAGCCTTGGGGCTTCATGTGCTCAGTTCTCAGGTGTGGCATGTCTGCACCAAGATGAGCTCAGCCTTGGGGCTTCATGTGCTCAGTTCTCAGGTGTGGAATGTATGCACCAGGATGATCTCAGCCTTGGGGCTTCATGTGCTCAGTTCTCAGGTGTGGCATGTCTGCACCAGGATGATCTCAGCCTTGGGGCTTCATGTGCTCAGTTCTCAGGTGTGGCATGTCTGCACCAAGATGAGCTCAGCCTTGGGGCTTCATGTGCTCAGTTCTCAGGTGTGGAATGTATGCACCAGGATGAGCTCAGCCTTGGGGCTTCATGTGCTCAGTTCTCAGGTGTGGAATGTCTGCACCAGGATGAGCTCAGCGTTGGGGCTTCATGTGCTCAGTTCTCAGGTGTGGAATGTCTGCACCAGGATGATCTCAGCCTTGGGGCTTCATGTGCTCAGTTCTCAGGTGTGGCATGTCTGCACCAGGATGAGCTCAGCCTTGGGGCTTCATGTGCTCGGTTCTCAGGTGTGGAATGTCTGCACCAAGATGAGCTCAGCCTTGGGGCTTCATGTGCTCAGTTCTCAGGTGTGGAATGTCTGCACCAGGATGATCTCAGCCTTGGGGCTTCATGTGCTCAGTTCTCAGGTGTGGCATGTCTGCACCAGGATGATCTCAGCCTTGGGGCTTCATGTGCTCAGTTCTCAGGTGTGGCATGTCTGCACCAGGATGAGCTCAGCCTTGGGGCTTCAATGCTCATCTCTCAGGTGTGGCATGTCTGCACCAGGATGAGCTCAGCCTTGGGGCTTCAATGCTCATCTCTCAGGTGTGGCATGTCTGCACCAGGATGAGCTCAGCCTTGGGGCTTCAATGCTCATCTCTCAGGTGTGGAATGTCTGCACCAGGATGAGCTCAGCCTTGGGGCTTCATGTACTCAGGTGTGGCATGTCTGCACCAGGATGAGCTCAGCCTTGGGGCTTCATGTGCTCAGTTCTCAGGTGTGGCATGTCTGCACCAGGATGAGCTCAGCCTTGGGGCTTCATGTGCTCAGTTCTCAGGTGTGGAATGTATGCACCAGGATGAGCTCAGCCTTGGGGCTTCATGTGCTCAGTTCTCAGGTGTGGCATGTCTGCACCAGGATGAGCTCAGCCTTGGGGCTTCATGTGCTCAGTTCTCAGGTGTGGAATGTCTGCACCAGGATGAGCTCAGCCTTGTGGCTTCAATGCTCATCTCTCAGGTGTGGCATGTCTGCACCAGGATGAGCTCAGCCTTGGGGCTTCATGTGCTCAGTTCTCAGGTGCGGCATGTCTGCACCAGGATGATCTCAGCCTTGGGGCTTCATGTGCTCAGTTCTCAGGTGCGGCATGTCTGCACCAGGATGAGCTCAGCCTTGGGGCTTCAATACTCATCTCTCAGGTGTGGCATGTCTGCACCAGGAGGAGCTCAGCCTTGTGGCTTCAATGCTCATCTCTCAGGTGTGGCATGTCTGCACCAGGATGAGCTCAGCCTTGGGGCTTCATGTGCTCAGTTCTCAGGTGTGACATGTCTGCACCAGGATGATCTCAGCCTTGGGGCTTCATGTGCTCAGTTCTCAGGTGTGGCATGTCTGCACCAGGATGATCTCCGCCTTGGGGCTTCATGTGCTCAGTTCTCAGGTGTGGAATGTCTGCACCAGGATGAGCTCAGCCTTGGGGCTTCAATGCTCATCTCTCAGGTGTGGCATGTCTGCACCAGGAGGAGCTCAGCCTTGTGGCTTCAATGCTCATCTCTCAGGTGTGGCATGTCTGCACCAGGATGAGCTCAGCCTTGTGGCTTCAATGCTCATCTCTCAGGTGTGGCATGTCTGCACCAGGATGAGCTCAGCCTTGGGGCTTCATGTGCTCAGTTCTCAGGTGTGGCATGTCTGGACCAGGATGATCTCAGCCTTGGGGCTTCATGTGCTCAGTTCTCAGGTGTGGCATGTCTGCACCAGGATGATCTCAGCCTTGGGGCTTCATGTGCTCAGTTCTCAGGTGTGGAATGTCTGCACCAGGATGAGCTCAGCCTTGGGGCTTCAATGCTCATCTCTCAGGTGTTTAATCTTTCCTTCACTTGATGGAGCTTCAGCTTCTTTCTTTTTTATCTCCTCCTCCACTTCTCTTTTGAGCTGTAATGCGTCCACCATGTCGTCATTTGGAGTAACTTGTATGATTTCCTCCTGCTGGCCGCTCATTACATGATTATCAAACGAGCTTGGTAAAAAGCTGTTTAGTAGATCTGGAAAGACTACTGATTAAGGAGGCTAAGACATGGTGGGACATCAAAAGCCTGGATAGTTATATTGCCTGTGGAAGGGTGCCACGAGGATTACCCTGCATAGGTTTAGATAATGACCAATTTATGAAGTAGTGGAATCATATTTTAGATAAAAGTGCTCTGGAACGAATGCGTTTACTCCTGTCAGAAAAAAAGAAAATGTTGATTGAAGTTGAGAAAAATATTGTTGCGCTCACACCTGTCTTGGATCAACTCTGTGATAAAGTCTCTGATTTCAGCAAAAGTTTAAATAGATAAGAAGGTTACCTCTATTGAAAATAAAGTTTCTGAGGGTTAAGTCTCAGAACGGTCTTCTCCTGGTTCACCTCATACCTCTCCGATCGCTCCTTCTCCGTCTCCACTCCGAGCTCCTCCTCTCCTACTACCCCCCAGCCAGTCGGTGTTCCCCAAGGGTCAGTCCTTGGCCCTCTCCTCTTCTCCCTCTACACCACCTCTCTGGGCACCCTCATCAGCTCCTATGGTTTTCATTACCACCTTTATGCTGATGATACCCTAATCTATCTCTCCTCCCCCGACTTATCCCCATCACTCCTGTCCAAGGTCTCCGAATGCCTCACGGCCATCTCAGCCTGGATGACCCAACGCTTCCTGAAACTAAACATGGCTAAAACTGAACTTCTAATCTTCCATCCCCCGAACATCCCCTCTTCTCCCACTATCTCCATCAGCATTGGTGAAACCGAGATCACCTCCACCGACCAAACGCGCTGCCTCGGTGTCATCATTGACTCCTCCCTCTCTTTCACCCCCCACATTCGTGCTCTCTCACAGTCTTGCCGCTTTCACCTACGCAACATCTCACGCATCAGACCATTCCTCTCCACTGACGCGACCAAAATTCTCATTCACTCTCTTGTCATCTCCCGCCTTGACTACTGCAACATCCTTCTCTCTGGGCTACCTCTCACCCGCCTCGCACCTCTCCAATCCATTCTTAACGCTGCTGCTAGGCTCATCTTCCTCTCCCGCCGCTCTACCTCCGCCTCCCCCCTCTGTTTATCTCTTCACTGGCTCCCCATTCCTTTCAGAGTTCTCTTTAAACTCCTCACCACCACCTACAAGGCTCTCTCCTCCTCCACAGCTCCCTACCTCTCTTCACTGATCTCTATCCACACTCCCTCCCGTCCTCTTCGCTCCATCGCTGACCGCCGACTGACCTCTCACCTAATCACCTCCTCCCACTCCCGTGTCCAAGATTTCTCTCGCGCTGCCCCCCTGCACTGGAACAACCTCCCGCCACCCATCAGGCTATCTGATTCCCTTACCTCCTTCAAGCGCTCCCTCAAAACCCACTTTTTTCGACTAGCCTATCCCTCCTCCTAACCTCTTTTGATCCTCCTATCCTGCCTCCGTTCCCCTCCGTTCCTACTTATCCTATTGTATTTCGTTCGTCCACCCACCTATTTTTTGTATGTTAACTCTTATGAGCAGGGCCCTCCTTCCTCACGTACTCACCCTACCTCATTACCTCATCTGTCCTGTTCTTCCCTTCCTCTACTTCATCTTCAGTCTCCTTGACAATTTTGACACCTACTTCTGAACTGATGCTGATTCTAGTTCGACCAGCTATACCCCTATTTATACTGTATCTTTCAACACACCCTGTACGTTACCTTGTAATTTGTTTTTTTTTGTTTGCTATGTACGGCGCTGCGGACACTTTGCGGCGCCTTATAAATAAACGTACTACTACTACTACTACTAAGTCTGATAATGATAAAAAAAAACAAGTCAGAACTTGGCAGAATAATACCTCTGGGTGCAATGGTGTCCGACTTATAGATCCACCTACTTTCACACTGTAGGTTTGACACCATTGCACCCAGGGGGTTAAATTAGAATCCAGGTCTCCAATGTTTCTTACAGTGGGGGGGGGGGGGGAGTTGCACTCATTTTTCTTTAAAGAGTATTAGCCTACAGTATTCACTATATTAAAGTACTAATTAGACAGAAGGCTGCATACCGTCCAACTGCCTGCCCCCCCCCCCCCCCCCCCAGCCGCGGACAGTTGGGAGGTATGCATATACTCAATCTATCCCCTGTTTTCTCTCCACAGCAGCAGGACATGTAGCTGGGACATCTCTCTCACCCTCTATGATATAATATGTCTGGTCTCTCGGTTACTCTGTGTCCCTTTGTCCTTAGATGTCCCCAAGGACACTATGGCTCAGATGTTGATGTTTCTAAGAGAGCAGCAGACACTCACCTTACTTCTGCAGGTGAGGAAAGTGTGTGTGTGATGCTTTGTGTTAGTGTTTCCTAAGCATTAGGTGTCCTAGTTATCTCTTGGCGTAGGATACTTTGTGTTAGTGTTTCCTGCTCTCGGTAGGATGCGACCTCCATACCTAGCACTAAGCATTAGGTGTCCTAGTTATCTCCTGGCATAGGATACTTTGTGTTAGTGTTTCCTGCTCTCGGTAGGATGCAGCCTCCATACCTAGCGCTAAGCATTAGGTGTCCTAGTTATCTCCTGTCATAGAATACTTTGTGTTAGTGTTTCCTGCTCTCTGTAGGATACGGCCTCCATACCTAGCGCTAAGCATTAGGTGTCCTAGTTATCTCCAGGCATAGAATACTTTGTGTTAGTGTTTCCTGCTCTCGGTAGGATGCA
This sequence comes from Crinia signifera, assembly GCF_055691185.1. Lineage (NCBI taxonomy): Eukaryota > Metazoa > Chordata > Amphibia > Anura > Myobatrachidae > Crinia > Crinia signifera. The sequence goes on from NC_139223.1 coordinate 696,460, forward strand.
GCCTCCATACCTAGCACTAAGCATTAGGTGTCCTAGTTATCTCCTGCCATAGGATACTTTGTATTAGTGTTTCCTGCTCTCAGTAGGATGCGTCCTCCATACCTAGCGCTAAGCATTAAGTGTCCTAGTTATCTCCTGCCATAGGATACTTTGTATTAGTGTTTCCTGCTCTCGGTAGGATGCAGCCTCCATACCTATCACTAAGCATTAAGTGTCCTAGTTATCTCCAGGCTTAGGATACTTTGTGTTAGTGTTTCCTGCTCTCTGTAGGATGCGGCCTCCATACCTATCACTAAGCATTAAGTGTCCTAGTTATCTCCAGGCGTAGGATACTTTGTGTTAGTGTTTCCTGCTCTCGGTAGGATGCAGCCTCCATACCTAGCGCTAAGCATTAGGTGTCCTAGTTATCTCCAGGCATAGGATACTTTGTGTTAGTGTTTCCTGCTCTCGGTAGGATGCAGCCTCCATACCTAGCGCTAAGCATTAGGTGTTCTAGTTATCTCCTGGCATAGGATACTTTGTGTTAGTGTTTCCTGCTCTCGGTAGGATGCAGCCTCCATACCTAGCACTAAGCATTAGGTGTCCTAGTTATCTCCAGGCATAGGATACTTTGTGTTAGTGTTTCCTGCTCTCTGTAGGATGCGGCCTCCATACCTAGCGCTAAGCATTAGGTGTCCTAGTTATCTCTTGGCGTAGGATACTTTGTGTTAGTGTTTCCTGCTCTCGGTAGGATGCAGCCTCCATACCTAGCGCTAAGCATTAGGTGTCCTAGTTATCTCTTGGCGTAGGATACTTTGTGTTAGTGTTTCCTGCTCTCTGTAGGATGCAGCCTCCATACCTAGCGCTAAGCATTAGGTGTCCTAGTTATCTCTTGGCATAGGATACTTTGTGTTAGTGTTTCCTACTCTCGGTAGGATGCAGCCTCCATACCTAGCGCTAAGCATTAGGTGTCCTAGTTATCTCCTGGCATAGGATACTTTGTGTTAGTGTTTCCTGCTCTCTGTAGGATGCGGCCTCCATACCTAGCGCTAAGAATTAGGTGTCCTAGTTATCTCTTGGCGTAGGATACTTTGTGTTAGTGTTTCCTGCTCTCGGTAGGATGCAGCCTCCATACCTAGCGCTAAGCATTAGGTGTCCTAGTTATCTCTTGGCATAGGATACTTTGTGTTAGTGTTTCCTGCTCTCCGTAGGATGCAGCCTCCATACCTAGCGCTAAGCATTAGGTGTCCTAGTTATCTCTTGGCGTAGGATACTTTGTGTTAGTGTTTCCTGCTCTCTGTAGGATGCAGCCTCCATACCTAGCGCTAAGCATTAGGTGTCCTAGTTATCTCCTGGCATAGGATACTTTGTGTTAGTGTTTCCTGCTCTCGGTAGGATGCGACCTCCATACCTAGCGCTAAGCATTAGGTGTCCTAGTTCTCTCCTGGCATAGGATACTTTGTGTTAGTGTTTCCTGCTCTCGGTAGGATGCGGCCTCCATACCTAGCGCTAAGCATTAGGTGTCCGAGTTATCTCCAGGCATAGAATACTTTGTGTTAGTGTTTCCTGCTCTCGGTAGGATGCAGCCTCCATACCTAGCGCTAAGCATTAGGTGTCCTAGTTATCTCCTGGCATAGGATACTTTGTGTTAGTGTTTCCTGCTCTCTGTAGGATGCGGCCTCCATACCTAGCGCTAAGCATTAGGTGTCCGAGTTATCTCCAGGCATAGGATACTTTGTGTTAGTGTTTCCTGCTCTCGGTAGGATGCGGCCTCCATACCTAGCGCTAAGCATTAGGTGTCCGAGTTATCTCCTGGCATAGGATACTTTGTGTTAGTGTTTCCTGCTCTCTGTAGGATGCGGCCTCCATACCTAGCGCTAAGCATTAGGTGTCCTAGTTATCTCCACGCATAGGATACTTTGTGTTAGTGTTTTTTGCTCTCAGTAGGATGCGGCCTCCATACCTATCACTAAGCATTAGGTGTCCTAGTTATCTCCACGCATAGGATACTTTGTGTTAGTGTTTTTTGCTCTCGGTAGGATGCAGCCTCCATACCTAGCGCTAAGCATTAGGTGTCCTAGTTATCTCCTGGCATAGGATACTTTGTGTTAGTGTTTCCTGCTCTCGGTAGGATGCAGCCTCCATACCTAGCGCTAAGCATTAGGTGTCCTAGTTATCTCCTGGCATAGGATACTTTGTGTTAGTGTTTCCTGCTCTCGGTAGGATGCGACCTCCATACCTAGCACTAAGCATTAGGTGTCCTAGTTATCTCTTGGTGTAGGATACTTTATGTTAGTGTTTCCTGCTCTCGGTAGGATGCGACCTCCATACCTAGCGCTAAGCATTAGGTGTCCTAGTTATCTCCAGGCGTAGGATACTTTGTGTTAGTGTTTCCTGCTCTCGGTAGGATGCGGCCTCCATACCTAGCGCTAAGCATTAGGTGTCCTAGTTATCTCCTGGCATAGGATACTTTGTGTTAGTGTTTCCTGCTCTCTGTAGGATGCGGCCTCCATACCTAGCGCTAAGCATTAGGTGTCCTAGTTATCTCTTGGCGTAGGATACTTTGTGTTAGTGTTTCCTGCTCTCGGTAGGATGCAGCCTCCATACCTAGCGCTAAGCATTAGGTGTCCTAGTTATCTCCTGGCGTAGGATACTTTGTGTTAGTGTTTCCTGCTCTCGGTAGGATGCGACCTCCATACCTAGCGCTAAGCATTAGGTGTCCTAGTTATCTCTTGGCGTAGGATACTTTATGTTAGTGTTTCCTGCTCTCGGTAGGATGCGACCTCCATACCTAGCACTAAGCATTAGGTGTCCTAGTTATCTCCTGGCATAGGATACTTTGTGTTAGTGTTTCCTGCTCTCTGTAGGATGCGGCCTCCATACCTAGCGCTAAGCATTAGGTGTCCTAGTTATCTCTTGGCGTAGGATACTTTGTGTTAGTGTTTCCTGCTCTCGGTAGGATGCGACCTCCATACCTAGCGCTAAGCATTAGGTGTCCTCGTTATCTCTTGGCGTAGGATACTTTATGTTAGTGTTTCCTGCTCTCGGTAGGATGCGACCTCCATACCTAGCACTAAGCATTAGGTGTCCTAGTTATCTCCTGGCATAGGATACTTTGTGTTAGTGTTTCCTGCTCTCTGTAGGATGCGGCCTCCATACCTAGCGCTAAGCATTAGGTGTCCTAGTTATCTCTTGGCGTAGGATACTTTGTGTTAGTGTTTCCTGCTCTCTGTAGGATGCGGCCTCCATACCTAGCGCTAAGCATTAGGTGTCCTAGTTATCTCCACGCATAGGATACTTTGTGTTAGTGTTTCCTGCTCTCAGTAGGATGCGGCCTCCATACCTATCACTAAGCATTAGGTGTCCTAGTTATCTCCTGGCATAGGATACTTTGTGTAAGTGTTTCCTGCTCTCGGTAGGATGCAGCCTCCATACCTAGCGCTAAGCATTAGGTGTCCTAGTTATCTCCTGGCATAGGATACTTTGTGTTAGTGTTTCCTGCTCTCGGTAGGATGCGGCCTCCATACCTAGCGCTAAGCATTAGGTGTCCGAGTTATCTCCAGGCATAGAATACTTTGTGTTAGTGTTTCCTGCTCTCGGTAGGATGCAGCCTCCATACCTAGCGCTAAGCATTAGGTGTCCTAGTTATCTCCTGGCATAGGATACTTTGTGTTAGTGTTTCCTGCTCTCTGTAGGATGCGGCCTCCATACCTAGCGCTAAGCATTAGGTGTCCGAGTTATCTCCAGGCATAGGATACTTTGTGTTAGTGTTTCCTGCTCTCGGTAGGATGCGGCCTCCATACCTAGCGCTAAGCATTAGGTGTCCGAGTTATCTCCAGGCATAGAATACTTTGTGTTAGTGTTTCCTGCTCTCGGTAGGATGCAGCCTCCATACCTAGCGCTAAGCATTAGGTGTCCTAGTTATCTCCTGGCATAGGATACTTTGTGTTAGTGTTTCCTGCTCTCGGTAGGATGCGACCTCCATACCTAGCGCTAAGCATTAGGTGTCCTAGTTATCTCCTGGCATAGGATACTTTGTGTTAGTGTTTCCTGCTCTCTGTAGGATGCGGCCTCCATACCTAGCGCTAAGCATTAGGTGTCCTAGTTATCTCCACGCATAGGATACTTTGTGTTAGTGTTTTTTGCTCTCAGTAGGATGCGGCCTCCATACCTATCACTAAGCATTAGGTGTCCTAGTTATCTCCTGGCATAGGATACTTTGTGTTAGTGTTTCCTGCTCTCGGTAGGATGCAGCCTCCATACCTAGCGCTAAGCATTAGGTGTCCTAGTTATCTCCTGGCATAGGATACTTTGTGTTAGTGTTTCCTGCTCTCGGTAGGATGCGACCTCCATACCTAGCACTAAGCATTAGGTGTCCTAGTTATCTCTTGGTGTAGGATACTTTATGTTAGTGTTTCCTGCTCTCGGTAGGATGCGACCTCCATACCTAGCGCTAAGCATTAGGTGTCCTAGTTATCTCCAGGCGTAGGATACTTTGTGTTAGTGTTTCCTGCTCTCGGTAGGATGCGGCCTCCATACCTAGCGCTAAGCATTAGGTGTCCTAGTTATCTCCTGGCATAGGATACTTTGTGTTAGTGTTTCCTGCTCTCTGTAGGATGCGGCCTCCATACCTAGCGCTAAGCATTAGGTGTCCTAGTTATCTCTTGGCGTAGGATACTTTGTGTTAGTGTTTCCTGCTCTCTGTAGGATGCGGCCTCCATACCTAGCGCTAAGCATTAGGTGTCCTAGTTATCTCCTGGCGTAGGATACTTTGTGTTAGTGTTTCCTGCTCTCGGTAGGATGCGACCTCCATACCTAGCGCTAAGCATTAGGTGTCCTAGTTATCTCTTGGCGTAGGATACTTTATGTTAGTGTTTCCTGCTCTCGGTAGGATGCGACCTCCATACCTAGCACTAAGCATTAGGTGTCCTAGTTATCTCCTGGCATAGGATACTTTGTGTTAGTGTTTCCTGCTCTCTGTAGGATGCGGCCTCCATACCTAGCGCTAAGCATTAGGTGTCCTAGTTATCTCTTGGCGTAGGATACTTTGTGTTAGTGTTTCCTGCTCTCGGTAGGATGCGACCTCCATACCTAGCGCTAAGCATTAGGTGTCCTCGTTATCTCTTGGCGTAGGATACTTTATGTTAGTGTTTCCTGCTCTCGGTAGGATGCGACCTCCATACCTAGCACTAAGCATTAGGTGTCCTAGTTATCTCCTGGCATAGGATACTTTGTGTTAGTGTTTCCTGCTCTCTGTAGGATGTGGCCTCCATACCTAGCGCTAAGCATTAGGTGTCCTAGTTATCTCTTGGCGTAGGATACTTTGTGTTAGTGTTTCCTGCTCTCTGTAGGATGCGGCCTCCATACCTAGCGCTAAGCATTAGGTGTCCTAGTTATCTCCACGCATAGGATACTTTGTGTTAGTGTTTCCTGCTCTCAGTAGGATGCGGCCTCCATACCTATCACTAAGCATTAGGTGTCCTAGTTATCTCCTGGCATAGGATACTTTGTGTTAGTGTTTCCTGCTCTCGGTAGGATGCAGCCTCCATACCTAGCGCTAAGCATTAGGTGTCCTAGTTATCTCCTGGCATAGGATACTTTGTGTTAGTGTTTCCTGCTCTCGGTAGGATGCGACCTCCATACCTAGCACTAAGCATTAGGTGTCCTAGTTATCTCTTGGCGTAGGATACTTTATGTTAGTGTTTCCTGCTCTCGTTAGGATGCGACCTCCATACCTAGCGCTAAGCATTAGGTGTCCTAGTTATCTCCTGGCATAGGATACTTTGTGTTAGTGTTTCCTGCTCTCGGTAGGATGCGACCTCCATACCTAGCGCTAAGCATTAGGTGTCCTAGTTATCTCCTGGCATAGGATACTTTGTGTTAGTGTTTCCTGCTCTCTGTAGGATGCGGCCTCCATACCTAGCGCTAAGCATTAGGTGTCCTAGTTATCTCTTGGCGTAGGATACTTTGTGTTAGTGTTTCCTGCTCTCGGTAGGATGCAGCCTCCATACCTAGCGCTAAGCATTAGGTGTCCTAGTTATCTCCTGGCGTAGGATACTTTGTGTTAGTGTTTCCTGCTCTCGGTAGGATGTGACCTCCATACCTAGCGCTAAGCATTAGGTGTCCTAGTTATCTCTTGGCGTAGGATACTTTATGTTAGTGTTTCTTGCTCTCGGTAGGATGCGACCTCCATACCTAGCACTAAGCATTAAGTGTCCTAGTTATTTCCTGGCATAGGATACTTTGTGTTAGTGTTTCCTGCTCTCTGTAGGATGCGGCCTCCATACCTAGCGCTAAGCATTAGGTGTCCTAGTTATCTCTTGGCGTAGGATACTTTGTGTTAGTGTTTCCTGCTCTCTGTAGGATGCGGCCTCCATACCTAGCGCTAAGCATTAGGTGTCCTAGTTTTCTCCACGCATAGGATACTTTGTGTTAGTGTTTCCTGCTCTCAGTAGGATGCGGCCTCCATACCTATCACTAAGCATTAGGTGTCCTAGTTATCTCCTGGCATAGGATACTTTGTGTTAGTGTTTCCTGCTCTCGGTAGGATGCAGCCTCCATACCTAGCGCTAAGCATTAGGTGTCCTAGTTATCTCCTGGCATAGGATACTTTGTGTTAGTGTTTCCTGCTCTCGGTAGGATGCGACCTCCATACCTAGCACTAAGCATTAGGTGTCCTAGTTATCTCTTGGCGTAGGATACTTTATGTTAGTGTTTCCTGCTCTCGGTAGGATGCGACCTCCATACCTAGCGCTAAGCATTAGGTGTCCTAGTTATCTCCTGGCATAGGATACTTTGTGTTAGTGTTTCCTGCTCTCGGTAGGATGCGACCTCCATACCTAGCGCTAAGCATTAGGTGTCCTAGTTATCTCTTGGCGTAGGATACTTTGTGTTAGTGTTTCCTGCTCTCGGTAGGATGCGACCTCCATACCTAGCGCTAAGCATTAGGTGTCCTAGTTATCTCTTGGCGTAGGATACTTTGTGTTAGTGTTTCCTGCTCTCGGTAGGATGCGGCCTCCATACCTAGCGCTAAGCATTAGGTGTCCTAGTTATCTCCAGGCATAGGATACTTTGTGTTAGTGTTTCCTGCTCTCGGTAGGATGCGGCCTCCATACCTAGCACTAAGCATTAGGTGTCCTAGTTATCTCCTGGCATAGGATACTTTGTGTTAGTGTTTCCTGCTCTCGGTAGGATGCAGCCTCCATACCTAGCGCTAAGCATTAGGTGTCCTAGTTATCTCCTGGCATAGGATACTTTGTGTTAGTGTTTCCTGCTCTCGGTAGGATGCGACCTCCATACCTAGCACTAAGCATTAGGTGTCCTAGTTATCTCTTGGCGTAGGATACTTTGTGTTAGTCTTTCCTGCTCTCTGTAGGATGCGGCCTCCATACCTAGCGCTAAGCATTAGGTGTCCTAGTTATCTCTTGGCGTAGGATACTTTGTGTTAGTGTTTCCTGCTCTCGGTAGGATGCGACCTCCATACCTAGCGCTAAGCATTAGGTGTCCTAGTTATCTCTTGGCGTAGGATACTTTGTGTTAGTGTGTCCTGCTCTCTGTAGGATGCGTCCTCCATACCTATCGCTAAGCATTAGGTGTCCGAGTTATCTCCAGGCATAGGATACTTTGTGTTAGTGTTTCCTGCTCTCGGTAGGATGCGGCCTCCATACCTAGCGCTAAGCATTAGGTGTCCTAGTTATCTCTTGGCGTAGGATACTTTGTGTTAGTGTTTCCTGCTCTCGGTAGGATGCGACCTCCATACCTAGCGCTAAGCATTAGGTGTCCTAGTTATCTCTTGGCATAGGATACTTTGTGTTAGTGTTTCCTGCTCTCTGTAGGATGCGTCCTCCATACCTATCGCTAAGCATTAGGTGTCCGAGTTATCTCCAGGCGTAGGATACTTTGTGTTAGTGTTTCCTGCTCTCGGTAGGATGCGGCCTCCATACCTAGCGCTAAGCATTAGGTGTCCTAGTTATCTCCAGGCATAGGATACTTTGTGTTAGTGTTTCCTGCTCTCGGTAGGATGCGGCCTCCATACCTAGCGCTAAGCATTAGGTGTCCTAGTTATCTCCTGGCATAGGATACTTTGTGTTAGTGTTTCCTGCTCTCGGTAGGATGCGTCCTCCATACCTAGCGCTAAGCATTAGGTGTCCTAGTTATCTCTTGGCATAGGATACTTTGTGTTAGTGTTTCCTGCTCTCTGTAGGATGCGGCCTCCATACCTAGCGCTAAGCATTAGGTGTCCGATTTATCTCCAGGCATAGGATACTTTGTGTTAGTGTTTCCTGCTCTCGGTAGGATGCGGCCTCCATACCTAGCGCTTAGCATTAGGTGTCCTAGTTATCTCCTGGCATAGGATACTTTGTGTTAGTGTTTCCTGCTCTCGGTAGGATGCAGCCTCCATACCTAGCGCTAAGCATTAGGTGTCCTAGTTATCTCCAGGCATAGGATACTTTGTGTTAGTGTTTCCTGCTCTCTGTAGGATGCAGCCTCCATACCTAGCGCTAAGCATTAGGTGTCCTAGTTATCTCTTGGCGTAGGATACTTTGTGTTAGTGTTTCCTGCTCTCGGTAGGATGCAGCCTCCATACCTAGCGCTAAGCATTAGGTGTCCTAGTTATCTCTTGGCGTAGGATACTTTGTGTTAGTGTTTCCTGCTCTCGGTAGGATGCAGCCTCCATACCTAGCGCTAAGCATTAGGTGTCCTAGTTATCTCTTGGCGTAGGATACTTTGTGTTAGTGTTTCCTGCTCTCGGTAGGATGCAGCCTCCATACCTAGCACTAAGCATTAGGTGTCCTAGTTATCTCCAGGCATAGGATACTTTGTGTTAGTGTTTCCTGCTCTCTGTAGGATGCGGCCTCCATACCTAGCGCTAAGCATTAGGTGTCCTAGTTATCTCTTGGCGTAGGATACTTTGTGTTAGTGTTTCCTGCTCTCGGTAGGATGCAGCCTCCATACCTAGCGCTAAGCATTAGGTGTCCTAGTTATCTCTTGGCGTAGGATACTTTGTGTTAGTGTTTCCTGCTCTCGGTAGGATGCAGCCTCCATACCTAGCGCTAAGCATTAGGTGTCCTAGTTATCTCTTGGCGTAGGATACTTTGTGTTAGTGTTTCCTGCTCTCTGTAGGATGCAGCCTCCATACCTAGCGCTAAGCATTAGGTGTCCTAGTTATCTCTTGGCATAGGATACTTTGTGTTAGTGTTTCCTACTCTCGGTAGGATGCAGCCTCCATACCTAGCGCTAAGCATTAGGTGTCCTAGTTATCTCTTGGCGTAGGATACTTTGTGTTAGTGTTTCCTGCTCTCGGTAGGATGCAGCCTCCATACCTAGCACTAAGCATTAGGTGTCCTAGTTATCTCTTGGCGTAGGATACTTTGTGTTAGTGTTTCCTGCTCTCGGTAGGATGCAGCCTCCATACCTAGCGCTAAGCATTAGGTGTCCTAGTTATCTCTTGGCGTAGGATACTTTGTGTTAGTGTTTCCTGCTCTCGGTAGGATGCAGCCTTCATACCTAGCGCTAAGCATTAGGTGTCCTAGTTATCTCTTGGCGTAGGATACTTTGTGTTAGTGTTTCCTGCTCTCGGTAGGATGCAGCCTCCATACCTAGCGCTAAGCATTAGGTGTCCTAGTTATCTCTTGACGTAGGATACTTTGTGTTAGTGTTTCCTGCTCTCGGTAGGATGCAGCCTCCATACCTAGCGCTAAGCATTAGGTGTCCTAGTTATCTCTTGGCGTAGGATACTTTGTGTTAGTGTTTCCTGCTCTCGGTAGGATGCAGCCTCCATACCTAGCGCTAAGCATTAGGTGTCCTAGTTATCTCTTGTCGTAGGATACTTTGTGTTAGTGTTTCCTGCTCTCTGTAGGATGCAGCCTCCATACCTAGCGCTAAGCATTAGGTGTCCTAGTTATCTCCTGGCATAGGATACTTTGTGTTAGTGTTTCCTGCTCTCGGTAGGATGCGACCTCCATACCTAGTGCTAAGCATTAGGTGTCCTACTTCTCTCCTGGCATAGGATACTTTGTGTTAGTGTTTCCTGCTCTCGGTAGGATGCGGCCTCCATACCTAGCGCTAAGCATTAGGTGTCCGAGTTATCTCCAGGCATAGAAAACTTTGTGTTAGTGTTTCCTGCTCTCGGTAGGATGCAGCCTCCATACCTAGCGCTAAGCATTAGGTGTCCTAGTTATCTCCTGGCATAGGATACTTTGTGTTAGTGTTTCCTGCTCTCTGTAGGATGCGGCCTCCATACCTAGCGCTAAGCATTAGGTGTCCGAGTTATCTCCAGGCATAGGATACTTTGTGTTAGTGTTTCCTGCTCTCGGTAGGATGCGGCCTCCATACCTAGCGCTAAGCATTTGGTGTCCGAGTTATCTCCAGGCATAGAATACTTTGTGTTAGTGTTTCCTGCTCTCGGTAGGATGCAGCCTCCATACCTAGCGCTTAGCATTAGGTGTCCTAGTTATCTCCTGGCATAGGATACTTTGTGTTAGTGTTTCCTGCTCTCGGTAGGATGCGACCTCCATACCTAGCGCTAAGCATTAGGTGTCCTAGTTATCTCTTGGCATAGGATACTTTGTGTTAGTGTTTCCTGCTCTCGGTAGGATGCGACCTCCATACCTAGCACTAAGCATTAGGTGTCCTAGTTATCTCCTGGCATAGGATACTTTATGTTAGTGTTTCCTGCTCTCGGTAGGATGCGACCTCCATACCTAGCGCTAAGCATTAGGTGTCCTAGTTATCTCCAGGCGTAGGATACTTTGTGTTAGTGTTTCCTGCTCTCGGTAGGATGCGGCCTCCATACCTAGCGCTAAGCATTAGGTGTCCTAGTTATCTCTTGGCGTAGGATACTTTGTGTTAGTGTTTCCTGCTCTCGGTAGGATGCAGCCTCCATACCTAGCGCTAAGCATTAGGTGTCCTAGTTATCTCCTGGCGTAGGATACTTTGTGTTAGTGTTTCCTGCTCTCGGTAGGATGCGACCTCCATACCTAGCGCTAAACATTAGGTGTCCTAGTTATCTCCTGGCATAGGATACTTTGTGTTAGTGTTTCCTGCTCTCTGTAGGATGCGGCCTCCATACCTAGCGCTAAGCATTAGGTGTCCTAGTTATCTCTTGGCGTAGGATACTTTGTGTTAGTGTTTCCTGCTCTCGGTAGGATGCAGCCTCCATACCTAGCGCTAAGCATTAGGTGTCCTAGTTATCTCCTGGCGTAGGATACTTTGTGTTAGTGTTTCCTGCTCTCGGTAGGATGCGACCTCCATACCTAGCACTAAGCATTAGGTGTCCTAGTTATCTCTTGGCGTAGGATACTTTGTTAGTGTTTCCTGCTCTCGGTAGGATGCGACCTCCATACCTAGCGCTAAGCATTAGGTGTCCTAGTTATCTCCTGGCATAGGATACTTTGTGTTAGTGTTTCCTGCTCTCGGTAGGATGCGACCTCCATACCTAGCGCTAAGCATTAGGTGTCCTAGTTATCTCCTGGCATAGGATACTTTGTGTTAGTGTTTCCTGCTCTCTGTAGGATGCGGCCTCCATACCTAGCGCTAAGCATTAGGTGTCCTAGTTATCTCTTGGCGTAGGATACTTTGTGTTAGTGTTTCCTGCTCTCGGTAGGATGCAGCCTCCATGCCTAGCGCTAAGCATTAGGTGTCCTAGTTATCTCCTGGCGTAGGATACTTTGTGTTAGTGTTTCCTGCTCTCGGTAGGATGCGACCTCCATGCCTATCACTAAGCATTAGGTGTCCGAGTTATCTCCTGGCATAGGATACTTTGTGTTAGTGTTTCCTGCTCTCTGTAGGATGCGGCCTTTATACCTAGCGCTAAGCATTAGGTGTGCTAGTTATCTCTTGGCGTAGGATACTTTGTGTTAGTGTTTCCTGCTCTCGGTAGGATGCAGCCTCCATACCTAGCGCTAAGCATTAGGTGTCCTAGTTATCTCCTGGCGTAGGATACTTTGTGTTAGTGTTTCCTGCTCTCGGTAGGATGCGACCTCCATACCTATCACTAAGCATTAGGTGTCCTAGTTATCTCCTGGCATAGGATACTTTGTGTTAGTGTTTCCTGCTCTCTGTAGGATGCGGCCTCCATACCTAGCGCTAAGCATTAGGTGTCCTAGTTATCTCTTGGCGTAGGATACTTTGTGTTAGTGTTTCCTGCTCTCTGTAGGATGCGGCCTCCATACCTAGCGCTAAGCATTAGGTGTCCTAGTTATCTCCACGCATAGGATACTTTGTGTTAGTGTTTCCTGCTCTCAGTAGGATGCGGCCTCCATACCTATCACTAAGCATTAGGTGTCCAAGTTATCTCCTGGCATAGGATACTTTGTGTTAGTGTTTCCTGCTCTCTGTAGGATGCGGCCTCCATACCTAGCGCTAAGCATTAGGTGTCCTAGTTATCTCTTGGCGTAGGATACTTTGTGTTAGTGTTTCCTGCTCTCGGTAGGATGCGACCTCCATACCTAGCGCTAAGCATTAGGTGTCCTAGTTATCTCTTGGCATAGGATACTTTGTGTTAGTGTTTCCTGCTCTCTGTAGGATGCGGCCTCCATACCTAGCGCTAAGCATTAGGTGTCCTAGTTATCTCCAGGCATAGGATACTTTGTGTTAGTGTTTCCTGCTCTCGGTAGGATGCGGCCTCCATACCTAGCACTAAGCATTAGGTGTCCTAGTTATCTCCTGGCATAGGATACTTTGTGTTAGTGTTTCCTGCTCTCGGTAGGATGCGTCCTCCATACCTAGCACTAAGCATTAGGTGTCCTAGTTATCTCTTGGCGTAGGATACTTTGTGTTAGTGTTTCCTGCTCTCGATAGGATGCGACCTCCATACCTAGCGCTAAGCATTAGGTGTCCTAGTTATCTCTAGCATAGGATACTTTGTGTTAGTGTTTCCTGCTCTCTGTAGGATGCGACCTCCATACCTAGCGCTAAGCATTAGGTGTCCTAGTTATCTCTTGGCATAGAATACTTTGTGTTAGTGTTTCCTGCTCTCGGTAGGATGCGTCCTCCATACCTAGCACTAAGCATTAGGTGTCCTTGTTATCTCTTGGCATAGGATACTTTGTGTTAGTGTTTCCTGCTCTCTGTAGGATGCGGCCTCCATACCTAGCGCTAAGCATTAGGTGTCCGAGTTATCTCCAGGCATAGGATACTTTGTGTTAGTGTTTCCTGCTCTCGGTAGGATGCGTCCTCCATACCTAGCGCTAAGCATTAGGTGTCCTAGTTATCTCTTGGCATAGAATACTTTGTGTTAGTGTTTCCTGCTCTCGGTAGGATGCGGCCTCCATACCTAGCGCTAAGCATTAGGTGTCCTGTTATCTCTTGGCATAGAATACTTTGTGTTAGTGTTTCCTGCTCTCGGTAGGATGCGGCCTCCATACCTAGCGCTAAGCATTAGGTGTCCGAGTTATCTCCAGGCATAGAATACTTTGTGTTAGTGTTTCCTGCTCTCGGTAGGATGCGGCCTCCATACCTAGCGCTAAGCATTAGGTGTCCTAGTTATCTCTTGGCGTAGGATACTTTGTGTTAGTGTTTCCTGCTCTCGGTAGGATGCGACCTCCATACCTAGCGCTAAGCATTAGGTGTCCTAGTTATCTCCAGGCGTAGGATACTTTGTGTTAGTGTTTCCTGCTCTCTGTAGGTTGCGTCCTCCATACCTAGCGCTAAGCATTAGGTGTCCTAGTTATCTCTTGGCATAGAATACTTTGTGTTAGTGTTTCCTGCTCTCTGTAGGATGCGGCCTCCATACCTAGCGCTAAGCATTAGGTGTCCGAGTTATCTCTTGGCGTAGGATACTTTGTGTTAGTGTTTCCTGCTCTCGGTAGGATGCAGCCTCCATACCTATCACTAAGCATTAGGTGTCCTAGTTATCGCTTGGCATAGAATACTTTGTGTTAGTGTTTCCTGCTCTCGGTAGGATGCGGCCTCCATACCTAGCGCTAAGCATTAGGTGTCCTAGTTATCTCTTGGCATAGAATACTTTGTGTTAGTGTTTCCTGCTCTCGGTAGGATGCGGCCTCCATACCTATCACTAAGCATTAGGTGTCCGAGTTATCTTCAGGCATAGGATACTTTGTGTTAGTGTTTCCTGCTCTCGGTAGGATGCGACCTCCATACCTAGCGCTAAGCAGTAGGTGTCCTAGTTATCTCTTGGCATAGAATACTTTGTGTTAGTGTTTCCTGCTCTCGGTAGGATGCGGCCTCCATACCTATCACTAAGCATTAGGTGTCCGAGTTATCTCCAGGCATAGGATACTTTGTGTTAGTGTTTCCTGCTCTCGGTAGGATGCAGCCTCCATACCTATCACTAAGCATTAGGTGTCCTAGTTATCGCTTGGCATAGAATACTTTGTGTTAGTGTTTCCTGCTCTCGGTAGGATGCGGCCTCCATACCTATCACTAAGCATTAGGTGTCCGAGTTATCTCCAGGCATAGGATACTTTGTGTTAGTGTTTCCTGCTCTCGGTAGGATGCGGCCTCCATACCTATCACTAAGCATTAGGTGTCCGAGTTATCTCCAGGCATAGGATACTTTGTGTTAGTGTTTCCTGCTCTCGGTAGGATGCGACCTCCATACCTAGCACTAAGCATTAGGTGTCCTAGTTATCTCTTGGCATAGAATACTTTGTGTTAGTGTTTCCTGCTCTCGGTAGGATGCAGCCTCCATACCTAGCGCTAAGCATTAGGTGTCCTAGTTATCTCTTGGCGTAGGATACTTTGTGTTAGTGTTTCCTGCTCTCTGTAGGATGCGACCTCCATACCTAGCGCTAAGCATTAGGTGTCCTAGTTATCTCTTGGCATAGAATACTTTGTGTTAGTGTTTCTTGCTCTCGGTAGGATGCAGCCTCCATACCTAGCGCTAAGCATTAGGTGTCCTAGTTATCTCTTGGCATAGAATACTTTGTGTTAGTGTTTCCTGCTCTCGGTAGGATGCAGCCTCCATACCTAGCGCTAAGCATTAGGTGTCCTAGTTATCTCCAGGCATAGGATACTTTGTGTTAGTGTTTCCTGCTCTCTGTAGGATGCGGCCTCCATACCTAGCGCTAAGCATTAGGTGTCCTAGTTATCTCTTGGCGTAGGATACTTTGTGTTAGTGTTTCCTGCTCTCGGTAGGATGCAGCCTCCATACCTATCACTAAGCATTAGGTGTCCTAGTTATAGCTTGTCATAGCATACTTTGTGTTCATACCTCTCCCTTTTGTCTTCCAGGCATGTAGTAGACTCCCAGCAGCGCTAGCAGAGACACCAGTCTGTCTCCTGTGTCGACTCGTCCTTATGGAGGAGAACTTCCTCTCAGAATTCTCCCACACAGCGATGGCTTCAGAGGATGTTGTTACCTGGCTGGGAAGCGCGGTGCAGTCTGGGCATGATAGCGTAACCATTGAGCTGCTGACCCTGCTTAGCCACCTGATCAGAGCATCTCCTTCTAACTTGCCACTTGTCCAGAGAGTTGTCAGAGATTGGGAAAAGCTTCTATCTCGCCTTCTTCAGACTGAAGGCGCAGAAATGAGGGCAGCAGCGTGCACCTTCGTGGGGAACCTTTCACGTCTTGGTCAGTCCTTTACACCAGTTGTACTGGATAAACTTCTGGACTGTCTTTCTGACCAAGATACCAGAGTACGACGATCTGCAGCATTTGCTGTAGGGAATTGCGCTTTCCACAAATCTGCTGCAGAAGACAACAGCTCCTGGGTGTCAGTTGCAACATCTAAGTTTGTAATGTTATTAAGAGACCCTCAAACAAAGACTCGAGTTCATGCAGCTAATGCTCTTGGCAATCTGGGGACACTGTCCAGTGATGTAGGAAGTCCACATCTTCTCAAGTTACAGGTCCCACAGCAGCTTCTCAATTCAGCTTGTACAGACCAAGAGGAGCCTGTGCGTGTGGCCTCAGTCATCGCTCTTCGTAGTCTCAGCGGCATCATCAATGTGCGCCAGGTACCTTCATCCTCTTGTTGCACATTTACCTCCTGTGATAGGATCTCTCGTTGTACGAGTGGTCCCATGTTTACCACCCTCACACGCCTGAGCTCCGTCATCCCACTCTTGGTGGAGTAACATAGGTCACACATTGGGGTGAGGAAATGGGGGTCACAGGGTGTCTGAATGGTGTTGCCGGAGGTCAAGCGGTGTCTGAGGTGGGGGGTGGAGGTTATGCTGTGTCTGAGGGGTGTGTGGATGGAGGTTATGCTGTGTCTGAGTGGTCAGGCGTGTTTGGGTTGGAGTTGTTCCACACACCCCATCGGCTACCCCATTACATCTTCCCACGCCCTCCATCGGCAGCCCCATTACATCTTCCCATGCCCCTCATCGCCTACCCAATTACATCTTCCCATGCCCTACATTGCCTACACCATTACATCTTCCCATGCTCCCCCATTGGCTACCCCATTACATCTTCCCATGCCCCCCACCGGCTACCCCATTACATCTTCCCATGCCCCCCATCGCCCACACCCCATTACATCTTCCCATGCCCCCCCATTGGCTACCCCATTACATCTTCCCATCCCCCCGCTGTCTGCCTCATTACATCTTCCAACTCCCCCCCCCCCCCCCATCGGCTACCCCATTACAACATCCTACGCCCCCCACCGGCTACCCCATTACATCTTCCCATGCCCCCCACCGGCTACCCCATTACATCTTCCCATGCCCCCCATCGCCCACACCCCATTACATCTTCCCATGCCCCCCCCCCCCCATCGGCTACCCCATTACATCTTCCCATCCCCCCGCTGTCTGCCTCATTACTTCTTCCAACGCCCCCCCCATCGGCTACCCCATTACAACATTCTACGCCCCCCACCGGCTACCCGGCAGCCAATCAGCACCTACCTGCCATGTTACAGGCTGTTTTAGGACAGTTACATAGGAGCTAATTCAAACGTGATAGTTGCTGTTTGATTTAGCAGAGCCCTGTGATCTGCAGCCGCCTCCCTGACAGTGAAATCCCCCCCGCCCCCCCCCCCCCGCCCCCCATGCAGGTCTGCCATTGGCTTGTGAAAATATCACAGATCAGAGGCCAGCTGCAAATCCATCAGCAACTTCCTCACCAGCGAATGCGTTTCCAAGTGTGTGAGATAGAAACCGGCTGTTTGGGGGCAGAGTTGGTAACACCGGGGCACCACCCCCAAATGCCGGCTTCCTGTGAATGGCTTGTTATCAGAGGTGTCTCACGTGCGAGCTATAATCCCTACACATGCATGGTCATTTCATATTCTGTCTCCACGCAAATTGTACAACAGTGATCAGTTCTGAATTACCCCCCTAGAATGTGGCAGCCAATAAATACTTCACCCATCTAGTCTGATCTTTTGGCACTTTATCTCTCTCCCAGCATTAGTGCCCATCTTGCATAGCTCAGCAGGGTATATAACTGGCACAAATCCTTCCCAAGTGCCGCCATTAGGCACAGACAGGGGACATTGCACCAGGTACGAGGGGTAAGCTGGCACAGTGCCCCCTAGGGAGGGAATTTTGCATTACAGGGTCAGGTTACTTGCATTAACATTGTGTCTTTCTCTACAGCATCTGGTGTCTCTCAATGCCGGCCAGAGACTGTCCTCTTCTCTGCCCGGGGAAATATCAGACGGACAAGAGACCCTCGCTCATCACTGCAATAGACTGCTGCACCAGCTGACGTCTGAGCGCGCCTGATTCTGCGCATGTTGTGTATTACAGACCTATGTGAATAAAACCCATGTGATTGGCTGTCTGATGTCTGAGCGCCTCTGATTCTGCGCATGTTGTGTATTACAGACCTCTGGGAATAAATCCCATGTGATTGGCTGTCTGACGTCTGAGCGCGCCTGATTCTGCGCATGTTGTGTACTACAGACCTCTGAATAAAACCCATGTGATTGGCTGTCTGATGTCTGAGCGCCTCTGATTCTGCGCATGTTGTGTATTACAGACCTCTGGGAATAAAACCCATGTGATTGGCTGTCTGACGTCTGAGCGCGCCTGATTCTGCGCATGTTGTGTATTACAGACCTCTGGGAATAAATCCCATGTGATTGGCTGTCTGACGTCTGAGCGCCTCTGATTCTGCGCATGTTGTGTATTACAGACCTCTGGGAATAAAACCCATGTGATTGGCTGTCTGATGTCTGAGCGCCTGATTCTGCGCATGTTGTGTATTACAGACCTCTGGGAATAAAACCCATGTGATCGGCTGTCTGATGTCTGAGCGCCTCTGATTCTGCGCATGTTGTGTATTACAGACCTCTGGGAATAAATCCCATGTGATTGGCTGTCTGACGTCTGAGCGCGCCTGATTCTGCGCATGTTGTGTATTACAGACCTCTGGGAATAAAACCCATGTGATCGGCTGTCTGATGTCTGAGCGCCTCTGATTCTGCGCATGTTGTGTATTACAGACCTCTGGGAATAAATCCCATGTGATTGGCTGTCTGACGTCTGAGCGCCTGATTCTGCGCATGTTGTGTATTACAGACCTCTGGGAATAAACCCATGTGATTGGCTGTCTGACGTCTGAGCGCCTGATTCTGCGCATGTTGTGTATTACAGACCTCTGGGAATAAAACCCATGTGATCGGCTGTCTGACGTCTGAGCGCGCCTGATTCTGCGCATGTTGTGTATTACAGACCTCTGGGAATAAAACCCATGTGATCGGCTGTCTGACGTCTGAGCGCGCCTGATTCTGCGCATGTTGTGTATTACAGACCTCTGGGAATAAATCCCATGTGATTGGCTGTCTGACGTCTGAGCGCGCCTGATTCTGCGCATGTTGTGTATTACAGACCTCTGGGAATAAACCCATGTGATTGGCTGTCTGACGTCTGAGCGCCTGATTCTGTGCATGTTGTGTATTACAGACCTCTGGGAATAAAACCCATGTGATTGGCTGTCTGACGTCTGAGCGTGTCTGATTCTGCGCATGTTGTGTATTACAGACCTCTGGGAATAAAACCCATGTGATCGGCTGTCTGACGTCTGAGCGCCTGATTCTGCGCATGTTGTGTATTACAGACCTCTGGGAATAAATCCCATGTGATTGGCTGTCTGACGTCTGAGCGCGCCTGATTCTGCGCATGTTGTGTATTACAGACCTCTGGGAATAAAACCCATGTGATCGGCTGTCTGACGTCTGTGCGCCTGATTCTGTGCATGTTGTGTATTACAGAACTCTGGGAATAGTTAATCATAGTATCCCTAGTCCTTCTCATGCTAATCATAGTATCCCTAGTCCTTCTCATGCTAATCATAGTATCCCTAGTCCTTCTCATGCTCATCATAGTATCCCTAGTCCTTCTCATGCTCATCATAGTATCCCTAGTCCTTCTCATGCTAATCATAGTATCCCTAGTCCTTCTCATGCTAACCATAGTATCCCTTGTCCTTCTCATGTTAATCATAGTATCTCTAGTCCTTCTCATGCTAATCATAGTATCCCTAGTCCTTCTCATGCTAATCATAGTATCCCTAGTCCTTCTCATGTTAATCATAGTATCCCTAGTCCTTCTCATACCAATCATAGTATCCCTAGTCCTTCTCATGTTAATCATAGTATCCCTAGTCCTTCTCATGTTAATCATAGTATCCCTAGTCCTTCTCATGCTAATCATAGTATCCCTAGTCCTTCTCATACCAATCATAGTATCCCTAGTCCTTCTCATACCAATCATAGTATCCCTAGTCCTTCTCATGTTAATCATAGTATCCCTAGTCCTTCTCATGTTAATCATAGTATCCCTAGTCCTTCTCATGTTAATCATAGTATCCCTAGTCCTTCTCATGTTAATCATGGTATCCCTAGTCCTTCTCATGCTAATCATAGTATCCCTAGTCCTTCTCATGCTAACCATAGTATCCCTAGTCCTTCTCATGTTAATCATAGTATCCCTAGTCCTTCTCATGTTAATCATAGTATCCCTAGTCCTTCTCATGTTAATCATAGTATCCCTAGTCCTTCTCATACCAATCATAGTATCCCTAGTCCTTCTCATGTTAATCATAGTATCCCTAGTCCTTCTCATGCTAACCATAGTATCCCTAGTCCTTCTCATGCTAACCATAGTATCCCTAGTCCTTCTCATGCTAATCATAGTATCCCTAGTCCTTCTCATACTAATCATAGTATCCCTAGTCCTTCTCATACTAATCATAGTATCCCTAGTCCTTCTCATGCTAATCATAGTATCCCTAGTCCTTCTCATGTTAATCATAGTATCCCTAGTCCTTCTCATGCTAATCATAGTATCCCTAGTCCTTCTCATGCTAACCATAGTATCCCTAGTCCTTCTCATGTTAATCATAGTATCCCTAGTCCTTCTCATGTTAATCATAGTATCCCTAGTCCTTCTCATGCTAATCATAGTATCCCTAGTCCTTCTCATACTAATCATAGTATCCCTAGTCCTTCTTATGCTAACCATAGTATCCCTAGTCCTTCTCATGCTAATCATAGTATCCCTAGTCCTTCTCATGCTAACCATAGTATCCCTAGTCCTTCTCATGCTAATCATAGTATCCCTAGTCCTTCTCATGCTAATCATAGTATCCCTAGTCCTTCTCATGCTAATCATAGTATCCCTAGTCCTTCTCATGTTAATCATAGTATCCCTAGACCTTCTCATGCTAATCATAGTATCCCTAGTCCTTCTCATGCTAACCATAGTATCCCTAGTCCTTCTCATGCTCATCATAGTATCCCTAGTCCTTCTCATGTTAATCATAGTATCCCTAGTCCTTCTCATGCTAATCATAGTATCCCTAGTCCTTCTCATGCTCATCATAGTATCCCTAGTCCTTCTCATGCTCATCATGGTATCCCTAGTCCTTCTCATGTTAATCATGGTATCCCTAGTCCTTCTCATGTTAATCATGGTATCCCTAGTCCTTCTCATGTTAATCATGGTATCCCTAGTCCTTCTCATGCTAATCATAGAATCCCTAGTCCTTCTCATGCTAATCATAGTATCCCTAGTCCTTCTCATGCTAATCATAGTATCCCTAGTCCTTCTCATGCTCATCATAGTATCCCTAGTCCTTCTCATGCTAATCATAGTATCCCTAGTCCTTCTCATGCTAATCATAGTATCCCTAGTCCTTCTCATGTTAATCATAGTATCCCTAGTCCTTCTTATGTTAATCATAGTATCCCTAGTCCTTCTCATGCTAATCATAGTATCCCTAGTCCTTCTCATACCAATCATAGTATCCCTAGTCCTTCTCATGCTAATCATAGTATCCCTAGTCCTTCTCATGTTATCTCTCTTATCCCAAAAATCTCTTATCTCATTTTTTTCACTCTTTTTCACAAAATTCTTCATTTATATCCCCCTTTTCTATAAACGCATTATTTTTCTTATCCTTTTTCTTTTTCACTCACTCTTAATATTATCCCTACATCATTAGATAACCTCACAATAACCCTCCCATTATATAATATATAAATAAAGTCCCCCTTCCCCTCTTCAATATAATAGATAGATATACGGTATAGACCTGTTATGTATTGGTTCATGAACACTTGGGTTTTCACTATTCACTTCTCACTTTACTAAATTATCCAAGACAGTATACACAGATCATATGTGGCTCTGATCTCCCACATATGCTGAGCCAGTGGCCAGAGACCCACATTATTACTAGTGTTACACTGTTTGCTGCTGCTAAAGGCCTACTTCTGATTCTTCCTTATCTAGCGTCGCCGCATTGCTATGGCAACCAGGCACAAAGGCGTACCTGCAATGACGCCACAGTCTCTAAACTGCCTGATCTCCTAGGCAACCATTGCAGAAGCGCACCTTTGATGACCCAGCTATCTTCTAACTGCTGGGTTGCCAAGGCAACCGGCACACATGCGCGGCTGAGCTCATGCCGCCATGACAGAGCGGCACCTAAATTCCAGATTGCACAAAATGATCTACAGTCACATGACCACTCATGTGAGTACACATGTGACCTAGGTGACCGGCGCATAGTAGATGTTTTGCCGGGTTACCTAGGTAATATTACTTTTTTTACCTCATTCAAAAATGCCCATCTTTCCTATTGGATAATTAACATACATGCCTATCTTTTCTATTGGCATACAAATACAATATTATTGGCATCAGTCCAGACAGAGTTAGGACACTGAGAAGGCGGGACCACCGCGAAACGGCCGTTTGTCCACCAGTCAGACAGGGGATACCAGACCCCCCTGGCTACTGAGGCCCCAGAGGGAATTTCAATCCAAAAATACCAGCAATCCAGAAAGCTATTCCATCTGGGTGTGGGTAAGACCCCTTGCTACATTATTTATGATGTCACATAAACTAAAAACTCTATATTTTCCTATAATATACTTTCATAAATCTAGACCGTGAACCTTTGATCTTTCAGTGAATTGATACAATTATCCACAGATTGATACAATTTCTCTGTTGCTCAACATAGGGCTCACAATAAGTGAGGGATTGTCAGATAATTGCATGTGCTGAATCCACCCCGTATGAAAATCCTGCCTGTCAAATCTAAACCCCCTTTTTTTCAGGCACACTTGAGACGAAACGCATCACTCATTGCCCATCAATGCTGGCAGTATATGGGAGAAAGCAGCATGTTGAGGAGTCAATAAGTGATACCTTTCTATTCTTTCTATCATCACTTTCTGGGTACACTCATTCACGATTGAAGTGACATTTCCCTGCAAGGGCGATTGCCAATCAGGGGGATCCCTACCCTAACGTGGAAAGAAGCAACCCACTCCTTTCATATCCGTATCTGCTACTGTCACACGGACTAACCCACTCAATTGTGGGGATTGGTTGTGCCAATCCACATACGACAATCAGCAGCAGTTACCGTGCAACAAGCACATTGCAGGGATATACTGACACATTCTCATTTATTCTGTCTTTTCTTTCTATTTGTGTATATCTTTTATAATATAGCAGTACATTTCAGAACACCAGGTGGCACTAGAGCAACATCTATAAGTCGGTACAATCATCCATATTGCTGAAGATTCCCCCAGATACGCTGCCTCCTCCGCCGTCACCACTGGTCCCCCTCGCCACCCCACACCCCCACCTTGAACTGGGCAGCATCTCTCTGAAGCGGAGACGCTGCCCAACTGCCGTGATACAGTCTCTATCACCGGCGCTCACCAGTGAAAGGGATCTGGCGAGCGCCGGCCAAGGATGAGCGGCGCTACATCTGTACATACAAAGCCATTATTCGATTTATATCTCTTCGCTTATCTCAAAATATATCCCCACCGACCTCTCCGCTCTGCACAAGATCTGCGTCTCTCATCCACACTCATTACTCCCTCCCACTTACACTTGCAGGATTACTGGCAGCTCCCACCCTATGGAATGCCCTTCCACACGCAATAAGACTCTCCTCTAGCCTCCTAACTTTCAAGCGTTCCCTGAAAACTCACCTCTTCAGGCAGCTTATCATATTCAGGACCCCCACACAACCACCAGTAGCACTTATAACTATTTGCATCCCATCAGGACTGTCTTGTAATCTGGTGAGACTGCCATGCTATGGAATCCTATCCTTATGTATCCCTCTTATTATCCCTATAGATTGCGAGCAGGGCCCTCCTACCTCCATGTCGGTTTGTATCTACCCAGTTTGTTTAATCACTATTGTTCCAATTGCAAAGCGCAACGGAATCTGCTGCACTATATAACAAACTAAATAATAATAGTATCCCTAATCCCTACTAATCATGGTATCCCTCAGCCATCCATGCTAATCATAGTATCCCTAGGCCCTCCAATGCTAATCATAGTATCCCTAGGCCCTCCCATACTAATCTTAGTATACCTGTCCCCTCCCATGGTAATC
The DNA here is from genome assembly GCF_055691185.1 of Crinia signifera. Classification (NCBI taxonomy): domain Eukaryota; kingdom Metazoa; phylum Chordata; class Amphibia; order Anura; family Myobatrachidae; genus Crinia; species Crinia signifera. Next base: position 720,242 of record NC_139223.1, read on the forward strand.
ATAGTATCTCTAGGCAGAGGAACGGTATGTAACAATATGATACATGGGTGGTACTCCAGGCAGAGGAACAGTATGTAACAATGTGATACATGGGTGGTACTCCAGGCAGAGGAACGGTATGTAACAATGTGATACATGGGTGGTACTCCAGGCAGAGGAACAGTATGTAACAATGTGATACATGGGTGGTACTCCAGGCAGAGGAATGGTATGTAACAATATGATACATGGGTGGTACTCCAGGCAGAGGAACTGTATGTAACAATGTGATACATGGGTGGTACTCCAGGCAGAGGAACTGTATGTAACAATGTGATACATGGGCGGTACTCCAGGGAGAGGAACTGTATGTAACAATGTGAGATATGGGCGGAACTCCAGGCTGAGGAACGGTATGTAACAATATGATACATGGGCGGTACTCCAGGCAGAGGAACGGTATGTAACAATGTGATACATGGGCGGTACTCCAGGCAGAGGAACTGTATGTAACAATGTGATACATGGGCGGTACTCCAGGCAGAGGAACTGTATGTAACAATGTGATACATGGGCGGTACTCCAGGCTGAGGAACTGTATGTAACAATGTGATACATGGGTGGTACTCCAGGCAGAGGAACTGTATGTAACAATGTGATACATGGGTGGTACTCCAGGCTGAGGAAAGGTATGTAACAATGTGATACATGGGTGGTACTCCAGGCTGAGGAACTGTGTGTAACAATGTGATACATGGGTGGTACTCCAGGCTGAGGAACTGTGTGTAACAATGTGATACATGGGTGGTGCTCCAGGCAGAGGAACTGTATGTAACAATGTGATACATGGGCGGTACTCCAGGCAGAGGAACTGTATGTAACAATGTGATACATGGGTGGTACTCCAGGCTGAGGAACGGTATGTAACAATGTGAGATATGGGTGGTACTCCAGGCTGAGGAACGGTGTAACAATGTGATACATGGGTGGTACTCCAGGCAGAGGAACTGTATGTAACAATGTGATACATGGGCGGTACTCCAGGCTGAGGAACGGTATGTAACAATATGATACATGGGCGGTACTCCAGGCTGAGGAAAGGTATGTAACAATATGATACATGGGCGGTACTCCAGGCTGAGGAAAGGTATGTAACAATATGATACATGGGCGGTACTCCAGGCTGAGGAACTGTGTGTAACAATATGATACATGGGCGGTAATCCAGGCTGAGGAACGGTATGTAACAATATGATACATGGGCGGTACTCCAGGCTGAGGAACGGTATGTAACAATATGATACATGGGCGGTACTCCAGGCTGAGGAACGGTATGTAACAATATGAAAACATAGGCCCACTAACTGATACTAGTGGAAAAAGTGTTACTGAGGACAAGGGAAAAGCAAAACTGTTAAATGAGTTCTTCTCATCAGTATTTACTAAGGGAGAGCAGACTGTGGAACGAACATTTACCACAAACGGGACAAATAAGCCAGATCTCATTGTGGATTTCACACCGAAGGAAATAATACTGAGGCTAAGCAAACTCAAAACAAATAAATCACCAGGGCCAGATGGGATTCATCCGAGGGTATTAATGGAATTAAGGGATGAACTAGCTACCCCCCTACATTATATTTTTAGCAAGTCACTATCGTCAGGTATAGTACCAAAAGATTGGAGAATAGCAGAGGTAGTGCCAATATTCAAAAAAGGAAAAAAGGAAGATCCCGCTAATTACAGACCCGTTAGTTTAATATCAATTGTGGGTAAACTATTTGAAGGATTTTTAAGGGATGGTATCCAGGAATATTTAGATAATCACCGTCTACTCAGTACTAACCAACATGGGTTCGTGAAAAATCGTTCATGCCAAACTAATCTACTAGGGTTCTATGAAGAGGTTAGCAAAAACCTCGATAATGGAAATGCTGTAGATGTGATTTTCCTAGATTTCGCTAAAGCATTTAATACTGTCCCACACAAGAGATTGATTAATAAAATGGAGAACCTAGGATTGGGTGAAAATATCTGCAGATGGGTAGGGAATTGGCTATGTAATAGAGAACAAAGAGTGGTTGTGAATGGTTCCGTATCAGATATGATACCGGTACTAAGTGGAGTGCCCCAGGGCTCGGTTTTGGGGCCCATTTTGTTTAACATTTTTATTAACGATATTGGGATAGGGTTACTCAGCAATGTATCCATCTTTGCGGACGATACAAAACTTAGCAAAGTCATCAAATCACCAGAAGATGTCACCATGCTTCAAAATGATCTTGCAATTCTAGATGAGTGGGCTAAAAAATGGAAGATGAGGTTCAATGTAGATAAATGTAAGGTTATGCACCTTGGGAGACACAACCAGTGTGCAAGTTACAACCTTAGCGGAGAGGAACTGGGTAATTCCATACTTGAAAAGGATCTAGGAGTCCAAATAGACAGCAATCTAGGATGTAGTGCCCATTGTAATGTAGCTACAAAAAAGGCCAACAAAATTCTGGCATGTATTAAGAGGGGAATGGAAACTAGGGACTCAAGGGTAATTATGCCACTATATAAAGCATTGGTGCGACCTCACCTAGAGTACGGAGTACAGTTCTGGGCCCCACACTATAAAAAGGACATCATAGAATTAGAAAAAGTCCAAAGGCGAGCAACAAAGCTTATTAGGGGAATGGAGAATTTAAGCTACGGGGAGAGATTAAGCAATTTGGGACTATTTACATTAGAAAAGAGACGTTTAAGGGGGGACATGCTCAACATGTACAAGTATATCAAGGGCCAATATAAGGAACTGTCACACACCCTATTTTCTACTAGAAAGGAATCTAGGACGCGAGGGCATGAGTATAGATTAGAAGAAAAAAAGATTTCATTCAGCTAGTAGAAAGAATTTCTTTACGGTCAGAACAGTCAAACTCTGGAACTCTCTTCCCAGAGAGGTGGTAACGGCTAGCTCATTAAATGCGTTCAAGGCAAAGTTGGACAAACATTTACTGGAGAAAAACATCCATGGGTACAAATAAAAAATATAATTTGTCTGTAAAATACCAGAACCTACCAAATCAGCAATGGATATCTATACCAGGTTGAACTAGATGGACGCAAGTCTTTTTTCAGCCTTACCTACTATGTAACTATGTAACTATGATACATGGGCGGTACTCCAGGCTGAGGAACTGTGTGTAACAATATGATACATGGGCGGTACTCCAGGCAGAGGAATAGTATGTAACAATATGATACATGGTTGGTACTATACGCTGGGGAACTGTGTGTAACAATGTGATACATGGGCGGTACTCCAGGCTGAGGAACTGTATGTAACAATGTGATACATGGGCGGTACTCCAGGCAGAGGAAAGGTATGTAACAATATGATACATGGGTGGTACTCCAGGCAGAGGAACAGTATGTAACAATATGATACATGGGCGGTACTCCAGGCTGAGGAACTGTATGTAACAATGTGATACATGGGTGGTACTCCAGGCAGAGGAACTGTATGTAACAATATGTTACATGGGTGGTACTCCAGGCAGAGGAACAGTATGTAACAATGTGATACATGGGCGGTACTCCAGGCTGAGGAACTGTATGTAACAATATGATACATGTGCGGTACTCCAGGCAGAGGAACAGTATGTAACAGTGTGATACATGGGCGGTACTCCAGGCAGAGGAACAGTATGTAACAGTGTGATACATGGGCGGTACTCCAGGCTGAGGAACTGTATGTAACAATATGATACATGGGTGGTACTCCAGGCTGAGGAACTGTATGTAACAATGTGATACATGGGCGGTACTCCAGGCTGAGGAATAGTATGTAACAGTGTGATACATTGGTGGTGCTCCAGGCTGAGGAACGGTACAGATGGAGTGCCCTCCATTCAGCTCTGGGACTCGCCAGACCACCTCCTCTGGCGATCCAGCGCTCTATCTGACTGGGACGTGCATTCCCAGTTTCCTGTCAGCGGGGGACACAAACCCTGCCCATCTCTGCTTCAGGGAGACAGGCAGGGTTAGGGGGGGAGCAGGGAGGTGGTATCGGGTGGCGGGGACTGGTGTAAAGCTCCGTAGTAAGGGGACATAGGCGCATCCCCTTCCGGCAGCTGGTGGGGGCTGGCGGCTGGCAATTCTACCACCAGCCCCTGCAAGAATGATAGGCGCTACATCTGTATGTAAATATGTGATACATGGGTGGTGCTCCAGGCTGAGGAACGGTATGTAACAATGTGATACATGGGTGGTGCTCCAGGCTGAGGAATGGTATATAACAATGTGAGATCTGGGTGGTACTCCAGGCTGAGGAACGGTATGTAACAATGTGAGATCTGGGTGGTGCTCCAGGCTGAGGAACGGTATTTAACAATGTGAGATCTGGGTGGTACTCCAGGCTGAGGAATGGTATGTAACAATGTGAGATCTGGGTGGTACTCCATGCTGAGGAACGGTATGTAACAATGTGAGATCTGGGTGGTACTCCAGGCTGAGGAACGGTGTAACAATGTGAGATATGGGTGGTACTCCAGGCTGAGGAACGGTATGTAACAATGTGAGATATGGGTGGTGCTCCAGGCTGAGGAACGGTGTAACTATGTGAGATATGGGTGGTACTCCAGGCTGAGGAACGGTATGTAACAATGTGAGATCTGGGTGGTATTCCATGCTGAGGAACGGTATGTAACAATTTGAGATCTGGGTGGTACTCCAGGCTGAGGAACGTTATGTATCAATGTGATACATAGGCGGTACTCCAGGCTGAGGAACGGTATGTAACAATGTGATACATGGGCGGTACTCCAGGCTGAGGAATGGTATGTAACAATGTCATACATGGGTGGTGCTCCAGGCTGAGGAACGGTATGTAACAATGTGATACATGGGCGGTACTCCAGGCTGAGGAATGGTATGTAACAATGTGATACATGGGGGGTGCACCAGGATGAGGAACGGTATGTAACAATGTGAGATCTGGGTGGTACTCCAGGCTGAGGAACGGTATGTAACAATTTGAGATCTGGGTGGTACTCCAGGCTGAGGAACGTTATGTATCAATGTGATATATGGGCGGTACTCCAGGCTGAGGAACGGTGTAACAATGCGAGATATGGGTGGTACTCCAGGCTGAGGAACTGTATGTAACAATGTGATACATGGGTGGTACTCCAGGCTGAGGAATAGTATGTAACAGTGTGATACATTGGTGGTGCTCCAGGCTGAGGAACGGTACAGATGGAGTGCCCTCCATTCAGCTCTGGGACTCTACAGACCACCTCCTCTGGCGATCCAGCGCTCTATCTGACTGGGACCTGCATTCCCAGTTTCCTGTCAGCGGGGGACACAAACCCTGCCCATCTCTGCTTCAGGGAGACAGGCAGGGTTAGGGGGGGAGCAGGGAGGTGGTATCGGGTGGCGGGGACTGGTGTGAAGCTCCGTAGTAAGGGGACATAGGCGCATCCCCTTCCGGCAGCTGGTGGGGGCTGGCGGCTGGCAATTCTACCACCAGCCCCTGCAAGAATGATAGGCGCTACATCTGTATGTAAATATGTGATACATGGGTGGTGCTCCAGGCTGAGGGACGGTATGTAACAATGTGATACATGGGTGGTGCTCCAGGCTGAGGAACGGTATGTAACAATGTGATATCTGGGTGGTACTCCAGGCTGAGGAACGGTGTAACAATGTGAGATCTGGGTGGTGCTCCAGGCTGAGGAATGGTATATAACAATGTGAGATCTGGGTGGTACTCCAGGCTGAGGAACGGTATGTAACAATGTGATACATGGGCAGTACTCCAGGCTGAGGAACGGTGTAACAATGTGAGATCTGGGTGGTACTCCAGGCTGAGGAACGGTATGTAACAATGTGATACATGGGCGGTACTCCAGGCTGAGGAACGGTATGTAACAATGTGATACATGGGCGGTACTCCAGGCTGAGGAATGGTATATAACAATGTGAGATCTGGGTGGTACTCCAGGCTGAGGAACGGTATGTAACAATGTGAGATCTGGGTGGTGCTCCAGGCTGAGGAACGGTATGTAACAATGTGAGATCTGGGTGGTACTCCAGGCTGAGGAATGGTATGTAACAATGTGAGATCTGGGTGGTACTTCAGGCTGAGGAACGGTATGTAACAATGTGAGATCTGGGTAGTACTCCAGGCTGAGGAACGGTGTAACAATGTGAGATCTGGGTGGTACTCCAGGCTGAGGAATGGTATGTAACAATGTGATACATGGGCGGTACTCCAGGCTGAGGAATGGTATGTAACAATGTGAGATCTGGATGGTACTCCAGGCTGAGGAACGGTATGTAACAATGTGATATCTGGGTGGTACTCCATGCTGAGGAACGGTATGTAACAATTTGAGATCTGGGTGGTACTCCATGCTGAGGAACGGTATGTAACAATGTGAGATCTGGGTGGTACTCTAGGCTGAGGAACGTTGTAACAATGTGAGATCTGGGTGGTACTCCATGCTGAGGAACGGTATGTAACAATGTGATATCTGGGTGGTACTCCATGCTGAGGCACGGTATGTAACAATTTGAGATCTGGGTGGTACTCCATGCTGAGGAACGGTATGTAACAATGTGAGATCTGGGTGGTACACCAGGCAGAGGAACGGTGTAACAATGTGAGATATGGGTGGTAATCCAGGCTGAGGAACGGTATGTAACAATGTGAGATATGGGTGGTGCTCCAGGCTGAGGAACGGTGTAACAATGTGAGATATGGGTGGTACTCCAGGCTGAGGAACGGTATGTAACAATGTGAGATCTGGGTGGTACTCCATGCTGAGGAATGGTATGTAACAATTTGAGATCTGGGTGGTACTCCAGGCTGAGGAACGTTATGTATCAATGTGATTGTGACGAACCTTCGGATACCCCACCCCAGTTCGTCAGTGGGTAGCCCCCCTAAAGGCCTACCGTGCTTGCACCCCAACACAGGGGGGCAGGCACCCAGCTATTCCTAAACAGCGCCCAGTGACTACCAGACCTTTGCAGGCCTGAAACTGCCACGCTGGAGGCAGAACTGTACTATTTCTCTAAGGGTGTCTGAATCCAGCAGGAAATGCCTTATCTCATCCCCCCCCTTTCTCCTACAGGAAGCATCAGCCAGTTGAATAGACTGAGACCTTGCAATCCACAATATGGTCTGTTTTGACTTCACACCTGGGCCGCCCCTTATCAGCAATGGTTCCTGGCCTTTTGTGTCCCCGGGGACTTGTTATAGACTGGCCGGCACCAGACCAGCAGGGGGCCAGAGAGTCCCAGAGAACAACCAGTTTCCAGGGCTCCGGCCTCAGCCAATCCCTACACAGGACTCAGGGGCATTTACATCTCAGGATTCAAGCAACGACCAATCCGGTCGCAGAACTCAAGGATAAAAGGGGCTGACACAGCAGCTCTGGGTTCAACTTTCTGCATCCATCCAGGATCCCTGACCCGGCGAGGCAGGATCCCAGGGGAGGAAGCTGAGTTCCCTCCAGACCCCACCAGAACATCAGCAGTGGGCAGTCGGCCCTGGCGCAGTGGACCCCATACCACAGCCAGCGGTTGCATCCAGCGTGCCAGCACCCCGACGGCACCCACAGGCCAAGCGGCTGGGATTCATCACCTGCAGGACCAGCAGTGGGCAGTCGGCCCTGGCGCAGTGGACCCCATACCACAGCCAGCGGTTGCATCCAGCGTGCCAGCACCCCGACGGCACCCACAGGCCAAGCGGCTGGGATTCATCACCTGCAGGACCGGCAGCGGGCATCGGCCCTGGCTCAGTGGAGCCCGTACCTCCGCTGGGGTTCTGCATTCCCCCCTCACCAAGGCCCCACCAGCCTCAGCTCAGAGACTGCCCAAGGTGACTATTGACTGTGGAAGGGAAGGGGAGGTGTTCACCTTTGTGTGGTTCTGATATAGTTAGTGTGTGCTGTGTATATTGTAGGCTACCTGTATTGTGTAGTGTTAGTGGTGTGGTTATGGTTTTCATGTACTGTTAATATGAAATAAAGGTGCGTTTTGTACCTTGCTTTTGTGGCCTTACTGTGTGATCCGCGAACTGAAGTTCTCCCGGGACTGTGCAAATGCTGTAAACACTGCCTTTCTCAAGGCGGATACGAGCGATAGGCCCCTCCATGCACCCATGAGCCCGGGAGTCCTTACGGTGATACATAGGCGGTACTCCAGGCTGAGGAACGGTGTAACAATGTGAGATATGGGTGGTACTCCAGGCTGAGGAACGGTATGTAACAATGTGATACATGGGCGGTACTCCAGGCTGAGGAATGGTATGTAACAATGTCATACATGGGTGGTGCTCCAGGCTGAGGAACGGTATGTAACAATGTGATACATGGGCGGTACTCCAGGCTGAGGAATGGTATGTAACAATGTGATACATGGGTGGTGCTCCAGGATGAGAAACGTTATGTAACAATGTGAGATCTGGGTGGTACTCCAGGCTGAGGAACGGTATGTAACAATTTGAGATCTGGGTGGTACTCCAGGCTGAGGAACGTTATGTATCAATGTGATACATGGGCGGTACTCCAGGCTGAGGAACGGTGTAACAATGCGAGATATGGGTGGTACTCCAGGCTGAGGAACGGTGTAACAATGTGAGATATGGGTGGTACTCCAGGCTGAGGAACGTTATGTATCAATGTGATACATAGGCGGTACTCCAGGCTGAGGAACGGTGTAACAATGTGAGATATGGGTGGTACTCCAGGCTGAGGAACGGTATGTAACAATGTCATACATGGGTGGTACTCCAGGCAGAGGAACAGTATGTAACAATATGATACATGGGTGGTACTCCAGGCTGAGGAACAGTATGTAACAATGTGATACATGGGTGATACTCCAGGCTGAGGAACGGTATGTAACAATGTGATACATGGGCGGTACTCCAGGCTGAGGAACTGTGTGTAACAATGTGATACATGGGTGGTACTCCAGGCAGAGGAACTGTATGTCACAATGTGATACATGGGTGGTACTCCAGGCTGAGGAACGGTATGTAACAATGTGAGATATGGGTGGTACTCCAGGCTGAGGAACGGTGTAACAATGTGATACATGGGTGGTACTCCAGGCAGAGGAACTGTATGTAACAATGTGATACATGGGCGGTACTCCAGGCTGAGGAACGGTATGTAACAATATGATACATGGGCGGTACTCCAGGCTGAGGAAAGGTATGTAACAATATGATACATGGGCGGTACTCCAGGCTGAGGAAAGGTATGTAACAATATGATACATGGGCGGTACTCCAGGCTGAGGAACTGTGTGTAACAATATGATACATGGGCGGTACTCCAGGCTGAGGAATGGTATGTAACAATATGATACATGGGCGGTACTCCAGGCTGAGGAACGGTATGTAACAATATGATACATGGGCGGTACTCCAGGCTGAGGAACGGTATGTAACAATATGATACATGGGCGGTACTCCAGGCTGAGGAACGGTATGTAACAATATGATACATGGGCGGTACTCCAGGCTGAGGAACGGTATGTAACAATATGATACATGGGCGGTACTCCAGGCTGAGGAACGGTATGTAACAATATGATACATGGGCGGTACTCCAGGCTGAGGAACGGTATGTAACAATATGATACATGGGCGGTACTCCAGGCTGAGGAACTGTGTGTAACAATATGATACATGGGCGGTACTCCAGGCAGAGGAATAGTATGTAACAATATGATACATGGTTGGTACTATACGCTGAGGAACAGTATGTAACAATGTGATACATGGGCGGTACTCCAGGCTGAGGAACTGTATGTAACAATGTGATATATGGGTGGTACTATACGCTGAGGAACAGTATGTAACAATGTGATACATGGGCGGTACTCCAGGCAGAGGAACAGTATGTAACAATGTGAGATATGGGTGGTACTCCAGGCTGAGGAATAGTATGTAACAGTGTGATACATTGGTGGTGCTCCAGGCTGAGGAACGGTACAGATGGAGTGCCCTCCATTCAGCTCTGGGACTCGCCAGACCACCTCCTCTGGCGATCCAGCGCTCTATCTGACAGGGACGTGCATTCCCAGTTTCCTGTCAGCGGGGGACACAAACCCTGCCCATCTCTGCTTCAGGGAGACAGGCAGGGTTAGGGGGGGAGCAGGGAGGTGGTATCGGGTGGCGGGGACTGGTGTGAAGCTCCGTAGTAAGGGGACATAGGCGCATCCCCTTCCGGCAGCTGGTGGGGGGGTGGGGGCTGGCGGCTGGCAATTCTACCACCAGCCCCTGCAAGAATGATAGGCGCTACATCTGTATGTAAATATGTGATACATGGGTGGTGCTCCAGGCTGAGGAACGGTATATAAAAATGTGATATCTGGGTGGTACTCCAGGCTGAGGAACGGTATGTAACAATGTGAGATCTGGGAGGTACTCCAGGCTGAGGAACGGTATGTAACAATGTGAGATCTGGGTGGTGCTCCAGGCTGAGGAACGGTATGTAACAATGTGAGATCTGGGTGGTACTCCAGGCTGAGGAACGGTATGTAACAATGTGAGATCTGGGTGGTACTCCAGGCTGAGGAATGGTATATAATAATGTGAGATCTGGGTGGTACTCCAGGCTGAGGAATGGTATGTAAAAATGTGAGATCTGGGTGGTGCTCCAGGCTGAGGAACGGTATGTAACAATGTGAGATCTGGGTGGTGCTCCAGGCTGAGGAACGGTATGTAACAATGTGATACATTGGTGGTACTCCAGGCAGAGGAATAGTATGTAACAATATGATACATGGTTGGTACTATACGCTGAGGAACAGTATGTAACAATGTGATACATGGTTGGTACTATACGCTGAGGAACAGTATGTAACAGTGTGATACATGGGTGGTACTCCAGGCAGAGGAATGGTATGTAACAATGTGATACATGGTTGGTACTATACGCTGAGGAACAGTATGTAACAATGTGATACATGGGCGGTACTCCAGGCTGAGGAACTGTATGTAACAATGTGATACATGGGTGGTACTCCAGGCTGAGGAATAGTATGTAACAGTGTGATACATTGGTGGTGCTCCAGGCTGAGGAACGGTACAGATGGAGTGCCCTCCATTCAGCTCTGGGACTCTACAGACCACCTCCTCTGGCGATCCAGCGCTCTATCTGACTGGGATGTGCATTCCCAGTTTCCTGTCAGCGGGGGACACAAACCCTGCCCATCTCTGCTTCAGGGAGACAGGCAGGGTTAGGGGGGGAGCAGGGAGGTGGTATCGGGTGGCGGGGTCTGGTGTGAAGCTCCGTAGTAAGGGGACATAGGCGCATCCCCTTCCGGCAGCTGGTGGGGGCTGGCGGCTGGCAATTCTACCACCAGCCCCTTCAAGAATGATAGGCGCTACATCTGTATGTAAATATGTGATACATGGGTGGTGCTCCAGGCTGAGGAACGGTATGTAACAATGTGATACATGGGTGGTGCTCCAGGCTGAGGAACGGTATGTAACAATGTGATATCTGGGTGGTACTCCAGGCTGAGGAACGGTATGTAACAATGTGAGATCTGGGTGGTACTCCAGGCTGAGGAACTGTGTAACAATGTGAGATCTGGGTGGTACTCCAGGCTGAGGAACGGTATGTAACAATGTGATATCTGGGTGGTACTCCAGGCTGAGGAACGGTGTAACAATGTGAGATCTGGGTGGTAGTCCAGGCTGAGGAATGGTATATAACAATGTGAGATCTGGGTGGTACTCCAGGCTGAGGAACGGTATGTAATAATGTGATACATGGGCAGTACTCCAGGCTGAGGAACGGTGTAACAATGTGAGATCTGGGTGGTACTCCAGGCTGAGGAACGGTATGTAACAATGTGATACATGGGCGGTACTCCAGGCTGAGGAACGGTATGTAACAATGTGATACATGGGCGGTACTCCAGGCTGAGGAATGGTATATAACAATGTGAGATCTGGGTGGTACTCCAGGCTGAGGAACGGTATGTAACAATGTGAGATCTGGGTGGTGCTCCAGGCTGAGGAACGGTATGTAACAATGTTAGATCTGGGTGGTACTCCAGGCTGAGGAACGGTATGTAACAATGTGAGATCTGGGTGGTACTTCAGGCTGAGGAACGGTATGTAACAATGTGAGATCTGGGTGGTACTCCAGGCTGAGGAACGGTGTAACAATGTGAGATCTGGGTGGTACTCCAGGCTGAGGAATGGTATGTAACAATGTGATACATGGGCGGTACTCCAGGCTGAGGAATGGTATGTAACAATGTGAGATCTGGGTGGTACTCCAGGCTGAGGAACGGTATGTAACAATGTGATATCTGGGTGGTACTCCATGCTGAGGAACGGTATGTAACAATTTGAGATCTGGGTGGTACTCCATGCTGAGGAACGGTATGTAACAATGTGAGATCTGGGTGGTACTCTAGGCTGAGGAACGGTGTAACAATGTGAGATCTGGGTGGTACTCCAGGCTGAGGAACGGTATGTAACAATGTGATATCTGGGTGGTACTCCATTCTGAGGAACGGTATGTAACAATTTGAGATCTGGGTGGTACTCCATGCTGAGGAACGGTATGTAACAATGTGAGATCTGGGTGGTACTCCAGGCAGAGGAACGGTGTAACAATGTGAGATATGGGTGGTACTCCAGGCTGAGGAACGGTATGTAACAATGTGAGATATGGGTGGTGCTCCAGGCTGAGGAACGGTGTAACAATGTGAGATATGGGTGGTACTCCAGGCTGAGGAACGGTATGTAACAATGTGAGATCTGGGTGGTACTCCATGCTGAGCAACGGTATGTAACAATTTGAGATCTGGGTGGTACTCCAGGCTGAGGAGCGTTATGTATCAATGTGATACATAGGCGGTACTCCAGGCTGAGGAACGATGTAACAATGTGAGATATGGGTGGTACTCCAGGCTGAGGAACGGTATGTAACAATGTGATACATGGGCGGTACTCCAGGCTGAGGAATGGTATGTAACAATGTCATACATGGGTGGTGCTCCAGGCTGAGGAACGGTATGTAACAATGTGATACATGGGCGGTACTCCAGGCTGAGGAATGGTATGTAACAATGTGATACATGGGTGGTGCTCCAGGATGAGGAACGGTATGTAACAATGTGAGATCTGGGTGGTACTCCAGGCTGAGGAACGGTATGTAACAATTTGAGATCTGGGTGGTACTCCAGGCTGAGGAACGTTATGTATCAATGTGATACATGGGCGGTACTCCAGGCTGAGGAACGGTGTAACAATGCGAGATATGGGTGGTACTCCAGGCTGAGGAACGGTGTAACAATGTGAGATATGGGTGGTACTCCAGGCTGAGGAACGTTATGTATCAATGTGATACATAGGCGGTACTCCAGGCTGAGGAACGGTGTAACAATGTGAGATATGGGTGGTACTCCAGGCTGAGGAACGGTATGTAACAATGTCATACATGGGTGGTACTCCAGGCAGAGGAACAGTATGTAACAATATGATACATGGGTGGTACTCCAGGCTGAGGAACAGTATGTAACAATGTGATACATGGGTGGTACTCCAGGCTGAGGAACGGTATGTAACAATGTGATACATGGGCGGTACTCCAGGCAGAGGAACTGTGTGTAACAATGTGATACATGGGTGGTACTCCAGGCAGAGGAACTGAATGTAACAATGTGATACATGGGTGGTACTCCAGGCTGAGGAACGGTATGTAACAATGTGAGATATGGGTGGTACTCCAGGCTGAGGAACGGTGTAACAATGTGATACATGGGTGGTACTCCAGGCAGAGGAACGGTATGTAACAATGTGATACATGGGCGGTACTCCAGGCTGAGGAACGGTATGTAACAATATGATACATGGGCGGTACTCCAGGCTGAGGAAAGGTATGTAACAATATGATACATGGGCGGTACTCCAGGCTGAGGAAAGGTATGTAACAATATGATACATGGGCGGTACTCCAGGCTGAGGAACTGTGTGTAACAATATGATACATGGGCGGTACTCTAGGCTGAGGAACGGTATGTAACAATATGATACATGGGCGGTACTCCAGGCTGAGGAACGGTATGTAACAATATGATACATGGGCGGTACTCCAGGCTGAGGAACGGTATGTAACAATATGATACATGGGCGGTACTCCAGGCAGAGGAACTGTATGTAACAATATGATACATTGGCGGTACTCCAGGCTGAGGAACTGTGTGTAACAATATGATACATGGGCGGTACTCCAGGCAGAGGAATAGTATGTAACAATGTGATACATGTGCGGTACTCCAGGCTGAGGAACAGTATGTAACAATATGATACATGGTTGGTACTATACGCTGAGGAACAATATGTAACAATGTGATACCTTTGCGGTACTCCAGGCTGAGGAACTGTATGTAACAATGTGATACATGGGTGGTACTCCAGGCTGAGGAATAGTATGTAACAATGTGATACATGGGCGGTACTCCAGGCTGAGGAACGGTACAGATGGAGTGCCCTCCATTCAGCTCTGGGACTCGCCAGACCACCTCCTCTGGCGATCCGGCGCTCTATCTGACTGGGACGTGCATTCCCAGTTTCCTGTCAGCGGGGGACACAAACCCTGCCCATCTCTGCTTCAGGGAGACAGGCAGGGTTAGGGGGGGAGCAGGGAGGTGGTATCGGGTGGCGGGGACTGGTGTGCAGCTCCGTAGTAAGGGGACATAGGCGCATCCCCTTCCGGCAGCTGGTGGGGGCTGGCAATTCTACCACCAGCCCCTGCAAGAATGATAGGCGCTACATCTGTATGTAAATATGTGATACATGGGTGGTGCTCCAGGCTGAGGAACGGTATATAACAATGTGATATCTGGGTGGTACTCCAGGCTGAGGAACGGTATGTAACAATGTGAGATCTGGGTGGTACTCCAGGCTGAGGAATGGTATATAACAATGTGAGATCTGGGTGGTACTCCAGGCTGAGGAACGGTATGTAACAATGTGAGATCTGGGTGGTACTCCAGGCTGAGGAACGGTATGTAACAATGTGAGATCTGGGTGGTACTCCAGGCTGAGGAATGGTATCTAAGAATGTGAGATCTGGGTGGTACTCCAGGCTGAGGAACGGTATGTAACAATGTGAGATCTGGGTGGTGCTCCAGGCTGAGGAACGGTATGTAACAATGTGAGATCTGGGTGGTGCTCCAGGCTGAGGAACGGTATGTAACAATGTGAGATCTGGGTGGTACTCCAGGCTGAGGAACGGTATGTAACAATGTGAGATCTGGGTGGTACTTCTGGCTGAGGAACGGTATGTAACAATGTGAGATCTGGGTGGTACTCCAGGCTGAGGAACGGTGTAACAATGTGAGATCTGGGTGGTACTCCAGGCTGAGGAACGGTATGTAACAATGTGAGATCTGGGTGGTACTCCAGGCTGAGGAACGGTATGTAACAATGTGAGATCTGGGTGGTACTCCAGGCTGAGGAACGGTATGTAACAATGTGAGATCTGGGTGGTACTCCAGGCTGAGGAACGGTATGTAACAATGTGAGATCTGGGTGGTACTCCAGGCTGAGGAACGGTATGTAACAATGTGAGATCTGGGTGGTACTCCAGGCTGAGGAACGGTTTGTAACAATGTGAGATCTGGGTGGTACTTCAGGCTGAGGAATGGTATGTAACAATGTGAGATCTGGGTGGTACTCCTGGCTGAGGAATGGTATGTAACAATGTGATACATGGGCGGTACTCCAGGCTGAGGAATGGTATGTAACAATGTGAGATCTGGGTGGTACTCCAGGCTGAGGAACGGTATGTAACAATGTTATATCTGGGAGGTACTCCATGCTGTGGAACGGTATGTAACAATTTGAGATCTGGGTGGTACTCCATGCTGAGGAACGGTATGTAACAATGTGAGATCTGGGTGGTACTCCAGGCTGAGGAACGGTATGTAACAATGTGATACATGGGCGGTACTCCAGGCTGAGGAATGGTATGTAACAATGTGAGATCTGGGTGGTACTCCAGGCTGAGGAATGGTATGTAACAATGTGAGATCTGGGTGGTACTCCAGGCTGAGGAACGGTATGTAACAATGTGATATCTGGGTGGTACTCCAGGCTGAGGAACGGTATGTAACAATGTGAGATCTGGGTGGTACTCCATGCTGAGGAACGGTATGTAACAATGTGAGATCTGTCTGGTACTCCAGGCTGAGGAACGGTATGTAACAATGTGAGATCTGGGTGGTACTCCAGGCTGAGGAACGGTATGTAACAATGTGATATCTGGGTGGTACTCCATGCTGAGGAACGGTATGTAACAATTTGAGATCTGGGTGGTACTCCATGCTGAGGAACGGTATGTAACAATGTGAGATCTGGGTGGTACTCCAGGCAGAGGAACGGTGTAACAATGTGAGATATGGGTGGTACTCCAGGCTGAGGAATGGTATGTAACAATGTGAGATATGGGTGGTGCTCCAGGCTGAGGAACGGTGTAACAATGTGAGATATGGGTGGTACTCCAGGCTGAGGAACGGTATGTAACAATGTGAGATCTGGGTGGTACTCCATGCTGAGGAACGGTATGTAACAATTTGAGATCTGGGTGGTACTCCAGGCTGAGGAACGTTATGTATCAATGTGATACATAGGCGGTACTCCAGGCTGAGGAACGGTGTAACAGTGTGAGATATGGGTGGTACTCCAGGCTGATGAACGGTATGTAACAATGTGATACATGGGCGGTACTCCAGGCTGAGGAATGGTATGTAACAATGTCATACATGGGTGGTGCTCCAGGCTGAGGAACGGTATGTAACAATGTGATACATGGGCGGTACTCCAGGCTGAGGAATGGTATGTAACAATGTGATACATGGGTGGTGCTCCAGGATGAGGAACGGTATGTAACAATGTGAGATCTGGGTGGTACTCCAGGCTGAGGAACGGTATGTAACAATTTGAGATCTGGGTGGTACTCCAGGCTGAGGAACGTTATGTATCAATGTGATACATGGGCGGTACTCCAGGCTGAGGAACGGTGTAACAATGCGAGATATGGGTGGTACTCCAGGCTGAGGAACGGTGTAACAATGTGAGATATGGGTGGTACTCCAGGCTGAGGAATGGTATGTAACAATGTGATACATGGGTGGTGCTCCAGGCTGAGGAACGGTATATAACAATGTGAGATCTGGTTGGTACTATACGCTGAGGAACGGTATGTAACAATGTGAGATCTGGGTGGTACTCCAGGCTGAGGAATGGTATGTAACAATGTGAGATATGGGCGGTACTCCAGGCTGAGGAACGGTGTAACAATGTGAGATATGGGTGGTACTCCAGGCTGAGGAATGGTATGGCACATTGGGGCAGATGTATTAAGCCTTAACAAGAGATAAATGCAAGGGTGATAAAGAGAGATAAACATCCAGCCAATCAGCTCCTAGCTGCCATGTTACAGGCTGTATTTGAAAAAAGTCAGTAAGAAGCTGATTGGCTGGATGTTTATCTCTCTTTATCACCCTTGCATTTATCTCTTGTTAAGGTTTAAAACTTCTGCCCCAATGTGAGACATGGGTGGTGCTCCAGGCTGAAGAATGGTATGCAACAATGTGAGATATGGGCGGTACTCCAGGCTGAGGAACGATATGTAACAATGTGATACATGGGCGGTGCTGCAGGCTGGCCTCCTGCGCTCCCAGCTCACTGCCCTCCAGTCTGGCCTCCCGCACTACCAGCTCACTCCCCTCCAGTCTGTCCTCACTGGCATCCCATATTCCCATCTCTTTCCCCTCCAGCCTGTCCTCACTGGCCTCCCACGCTACTAGCTCACTCCCCTCCAGTTTGTCTGTACCGGCCTCGTTCGCTCCCCTACAGTCTGTAGTCACTGGCCTTACTCAAAAAAGTTTGGGAACCACGGCTATATTAAACCCCCCCAGTAAGACCAGGCCACTCACTGGTCAACTCACAGCTTGACTACTGCAACAATCTCCTCACTGGCCTCCCGTGCTCTCAGCTCGCTCCCCTCCAGTACGGCCTCCTGCACTACCAGCTTGCTCCTCTCCAGTCTGTCCTCACTGGCCTTCTGCGCTCCCACCATGCTCCCCTCCAGTCTGTCCTCACTGGCATCCCATTCTCCCACCTGACTCCTCTCCAGTCTGGCCTCACTGGCCTTCCATGCTACCAGCTCAATCCCCTCCAGTCAGGCCTCACTGGCATCACATGCTCCCATCTCGCTCCCCTCCGGTCTGTCCTCACTGGCCTCCCACAATACCAGCTCACTCCCCTCCAGTCTGTTCTCTGGGCATCCCACGCTCCCAGCTCCTCCCCTCCAGTCTGGCCTCCCACGCTCCCAGCTTGCTCCCTTCCAGTCTGGCCTCCTGCACTCCCAGCTCGCTCCCTTCCAGTCTGGCCTCCTGCACTTCCAGTTCACTACCCTCCAATCTGTCCTAACTGGCCCTCCACAATACTAGCTTCCTCCCATCCAGTCTGTCCTCACTGGCCCCCCCACAATACCAGCTCGCTCACATCCAGTCTGTTCTCACTGGTCTCCTGCACTCCCTGCTCATTCCCCTCCAGTTTGTCCTCACTGGCCTACCGCACTACCAGCTTGCTCCCCTCCAGTCTGTCCTCACTGGCCTACCACATTCTCAGCTTGCTCCCCTCCAGTCTGGCCTCCTGTGCTACCAACTTGCTCCCCTCCAGTCTGTCCTCACTGGCCTCCGCACTACCAGCTCGATCCTCTCCAGTGTCTCCTCAATGGCATCTGTGCTACCAGCTTGCTCCCCTCCAGTCTGGCCTTCTGTGCTCACAGCTAGCTCCCCTCCAGTCTGGTCTCCCAGCTCGCTCCCCTCCAGTCTGGCCTCCTGCGCTCCCAGCTGGCTCCCATCCAGTCTGTCCTCACTGGCCTCCCGCGCTCCCAGCATGCTCCCCTCCAGTCTGTTTTCACTGGACTCCTGTGCTCCCAGCTCACTCCCTCCAGTCTGTCCTCACTGGCATCCCATTCTCCCACTTGGATCCCCTCCAGTCTGTCCTCACTGGTCTCCCACTCTCTCAGCTCATTCCCCTTAAGTCTGGCCTCACTGTCCCCCCACAATACCAGCTTACTCCCCTCCAGTCTGTCCTCACTGGACCCCACAATACCAGCTTACTCCCCTCCAGCCTGTCCTCATTGGACCCCACAATACCAGCTCACTCCACTCCAGTCTGTCCTCAGTGGCCTCCCATGCTATCAGCTTGTTCCCCTCCAGTCTGACCTCCTGTGCTCACAGCTCGCTCCCCTCCAGTCTGACCTCCTGTGCTCACAGCTCCCTCCCCTCCAGTCTGTCCTCACTGGCCCTTACAATACCAGCTCACACCCCTCCAGTTGTCTGTTCTCACTGACCTCCTGTGCTCCCAGCTCGCTCCCCTCCAGTCTGTCCTCACTGGCTTCCCATGTTACCAGCTCACTCCCCTCTAGTCTGTTCTCACTGACCTCCTGCACTCCCAGCTTGCTCCCCTCCAGTCTGTCCTCACTGGCCCCCACAATACCAGCTCACTTCCCTCAAGTCGTCTGTTCTCACTGACCTCCTGTGCTCCCAGCTCACTGGCATCCCATGCTCCCAGCTCTCTCCCCTCCAGTTTGGCCTCCAGCACTACCAGCTCACTCCTCTCCAGTCTGTCCTCACAGGCCTCCCATGCTCCCAGCATGCTCCCCTCAAGTATGTTTTCACTGGCCTCCCGTGCTCCCAGCTCACTCCCCTCCAGTCTGTCCTCACTGGCATCCCATTTGCCCACCTGGCTCCCCTCCAGTCTGTCCTCACTGGCATCCCATGCTCCCAGCTCACTCCCCCCCAGTCTGTCCTCACTGGCCCCCACAATACCAGCTCATTCCCCTCCAGTCTGTCCTCACTGGCATCCCATGCTCCCAGCTCACTCCCCCCCAGTCTGTCCTCACTGGCCCCCACAATACCAGCTCATTCCCCTCCAGTCTGTCCTCACTGGCCTCCCACGCTCCCAGCTTCCTCCCCTCCAGTCTGACCACCTGCACTCCCAGCTCACTACCCTCCAGTCTGTCCTCACTGGCACCCCACAATACCAGCTTGCTCCCCTCCAGTCTATCCTCACTGGACCCCCACAATACCAGCTCACTCCACTCCAGTGTCTCCTCAATGGCATCTGCGCTACAAGCTCCCTCCCCTCCAGTCTGGCCTCCTGTGCTCGCATCCCTCCAGTCTGGCTTCCTGCACTACCAGCTCGCTCCCCTCCAGTCTGTCCTCACTGGCCTCTCTCGCTCCCCTCCAGTCTGTCCTCACTGGCCTCTCTCGCTCCCCTCCAGTCTGTTCTCACTGACCTCCTGTGCTCCCAGCTCGCTCCCCTCCAGTCTGTCCTCACTGGCTTCCCATGTTACCAGCTCACTCCCCTCTAGTCTGTTCTCATTGACCTCTTGCACTCCCAGCTTGCTCCCCTCCATTCTGTCCTCACTGGCCCCCACAATACCAGCTCACTTCCCTCCAGTCTGTTCTCAATGACCTTCTGCGCTCCCAGCTCGCTCCCCTCCAGTCTGTCCTCACTGGCCTCCCAGGCTACCAGCTCACTCCCCTCCAGTCTGTCCTCACTGGCCTCTCTCGTTCCCTTCCAGTCTGTCCTCACTGGCCTCCCACAATACCAGCTCATTCCCCTCCAGTCTGTCCTCACTGGCCTCCCACGCTCCCAGCTTCCTCCCCTCCAGTCTGACCTTCTGCACTCCCAGCTCACTACCCTCCAGTCTGTCCTCACTGGCCCCCCACAATACCAGCTTGCTCCCCTCCAGTCTGTCATCACTGGCCTCCACACTACCAGCTCACTCCCCTCCAGTGTCTCCTCAATGTCATCTGCGCTACAAGCTCCCTCCCCTCCAGTCTGGCCTCCTGTGCTCAAATTTCGCTCCCCTCCAGTCTGTCCTCATTGGCCTCCACAATACCAGCTCACTTCCCTCAAGTCGTCTGTTCTCACTGACCTCCTGTGCTCCCAGCTCACTGGCATCCCATGCTCCCAGCTCTCTCCCCTCCAGTTTGGCCTCCAGCACTACCAGCTCACTCCTCTCCAGTCTGTCCTCACAGGCCTCCCATGCTCCCAGCATGCTCCCCTCAACTATGTTTTCACTGGCCTCCCGTGCTCCCAGCTCACTCCCCTCCAGTCTGTCCTCACTGGCATCCCATTCACCCACCTGGCTCCCCTCCAGTCTGTCCTCACTGGCATCCCATGCTCCCAGCTCGCTCCCCTCCAGTCTGTCCTCACTGGCCCCCACAATACCAGCTCATTCCCCTCCAGTCTGTCCTCACTGGCCTCCCACGCTCCCAGCTTCCTCCCCTCCAGTCTGACCTCCTGCACTCCCAGCTCACTACCCTCCAGTCTGTCCTCATTGGCCTCCACAATACCAGCTCACTCCCCTCTAGTCTGTTCTCACTGACCTCCTGCACTCCCAGCTTGCTCCCCTCCAGTCTGTCCTCACTGGCCCCCACAATACCAGCTCACTTCCCTCAAGTCGTCTGTTCTCACTGACCTCCTGTGCTCCCAGCTCACTGGCATCCCATGCTCCCAGCTCTCTCCCCTCCAGTTTGGCCTCCAGCACTACCAGCTCACTCCTCTCCAGTCTGTCCTCACAGGCCTCCCATGCTCCCAGCATGCTCCCCTCAAGTATGTTTTCACTGGCCTCCCATGCTCCCAGCTCACTCCCCTCCAGTCTGTCCTCACTGGCCCCCACAATACCAGCTCATTCCCCTCCAGTCTGTCCTCACTGGCATCCCATGCTCCCAGCTCACTCCCCTCCAGTCTGTTCTCAATGACCTCCTGCGCTCCCAGCTCGCTCCCCTCCAGTCTGTCCTCACTGGCCTCTCTCGCTCCCCTCCAGTCTGTCCTCACTGGCCTCTCTCGCACCCCTCCAGTCTGTCCTCACTGGACTCTCTCGCTCCCCTCCAGTCTGTTCTCACTGACCTCTTGTGCTCCCAGCTCGCTCCCCTCCAGTCTGTCCTCACAGGCCTCCCATGCTCCCACCTGGTTCCCCTCCAGTCTGTCCTCACTGGCATCCCATGCTCCCAGCTCACTCCCCTCCAGTCTGTCCTCACTGGCCTCCCACAATACCAGCTCATTCCCCTCCAGTCTGTCCTCACTGGCCTCCCACGCTCCCAGCTTCCTCCCCTCCAGTCTGACCTTCTGCACTCCCAGCTCACTACCCTCCAGTCTGTCCTCACTGGCCCCCCACAATACCAGCTCACTCCACTCTAGTCTGTCATCACTGGCCTCCACACTACCAGCTCACTCCCCTCCAGTGTCTCCTCAATGTCATCTGCGCTACAAGCTCCCTCCCCTCCAGTCTGGCCTCCTGTGCTCACATTTCGCTCCCCTCCAGTCTGTCCTCATTGGCCTCCACAATACCAGCTCACTCCCCTCTAGTCTGTTCTCACTGACCTCCTGCGCTCCCAGCTCGCTCCCCTCCAGTCTGTCCTCACTGTCATCCCATGTTACCAGCTTGCTCCCCTCCATTCTGTCCTCACTGGCCTCTCTCGCTCCCCTCCAGTCTGGCTTCCTGCACTACCAGCTCGCTCCTCTCCAGTCTGTCCTCACTGGCCTCCTGTGCTCCCAGCATGCTCCCCTCAAGTCTGTCCTCACTGGCCTCCCATGCTCCCAGCTCACTCCCCTCCAGTCTGTCCTCACTGGCATCCCATGCTTCCAGCTCTCTCCTCTCCAGTCTGTTCTCACTGACCTCCTGCGCTCCCAGCTCGCTCACCTCCAGTCTGTCCTCACTGGCATCCCATGTTACCAGCTCGCTCCCCTCCAGTCTGTCCTCACTGGCCTCTCTCGCTCCCCTCCAGTCTGGCTTCCTGCACTACCAGCTCGCTCCTCTCCAGTCTGTCCTCACTGGCCTCCTGTGCTCCCAGCATGCTCCCCTCAAGTCTGTCCTCACTGGCCTCCCATGCTCCCAGCTCACTCCCCTCCAGTCTGTCCTCACTGGCCTCCCACAATACCTGCTCGTTCCCCTCCAGTCTGTCCTCACTGGCCTCCCACGCTCCCAGGGCCTTATTCTAGTTCACTCTTTCTGACAAAATCCTTTGGACAAAACCATGTGCACTGCAGGGGGGCAGTTGTAAAATGTGCAGAGAGAATTAGATTTGGGTGAGTTATTTTGTTTCTGTGCAGGGTAAATACTGGCTGCTTTATGTTTACACTGCAATATAGATCTCACTTTGAAGTAAAACCCCACCCAAATCTAATTCTTTCTGCACATGTTAAATCTGCCCCACCTGCAGTGCACATGGTTTTGTCCATCTAAGAAGGAATTTGTCAGAAAGAGTGAACTAGAATAACACCCCCCCCCCCCCCCCAGTTCCCTCCCTTCCAGTCTGTCTTCTAGGCCTCTCACGCTCCCAGCTCCTCCCCTGCAGTCTGACCTCCCACGCTCCCAGCTCACTCCCCTCCAGTCTGGCCTCCCAAGCTCCCAGCTCGCTCACCTCCAGTCTGTTCTCACTGGCCTCCTGTGCTCCCAGCTCGTTCCCCTCTAGTTTGTCCTCATTGGCCTTCCACGCTCCCAGCTTGCTCCCCTCCAGTGTGTCCTCACTGGCATCTGCACTACAAGCTCGCTCCCCTCCAGTCTAGCCTCCTGTGCTCACAGCTCGCTCACCTCCAGTCTGTTCTGTTCACTGGCCTCTCATACTACCAGCTCACTCTCCTCCAGTTTGGCCTCTTGGGCTCACAGCTCGCTCACCTCCAATCTGTTCTCACTGGCCTCCCAGGCTACCAGCTCGCTCCCCTCCAGTCTTGCCTCCATACTACCAGCTTGCTCCCCTCCAGTGTGTCCTCACTGGCATCTGCGCTACAAGCTCGCTCCCCTCCAGTCTAGCCTCCTGTGCTCATAGCTACCTCCTCTCCAGTCTGGCCTCACTGGTTCCCCCACAATACCAGCTCACTCCCCTTTTTAGTGTGGCCTCCTGCACTCCCAGCTTGCTCACCTCCAGTCTGTGCTCACTAGCCTCCTGCCCTCCCAGCTCATTCCTCTCCAGTCTGTCATCATTGGCCTCCTGCACTTCCAGCTCGCTCCCCTCCAGTCTGTCCTCACTGGCCTTCCCAACTACCAGCTCGCTCCCATCCATTCTGTCCTCACTGGCTTCCCGTGCTCCTAGCTCACTCCCCTCCATTCTGGCCTCCCACGCTACCAGCTTGCTCCTATCCAGTATGGCCTCAATGGTCTCCCGAACTTCCAGCTCACTCCCCTCCAGTCTCTCTTCACTGGCCTTCCAGGCTACCAGCCCACTCCCCTCCAGTCTGTCCTCACTGGCCTCCACGCTACCACCTCACTCCCCTCCAGTCAGTCCTCTCTGGCTTCCGTGCTACCAGCTCACTCCCCTCCAGTTTGTCCTCAGTGGCCTTCCACACTACCAGCTTGCTTCCCTCCAGTCTGTCCTTACTGGCCTCCCACACTAGCAGCTCACTACCCTCCAGTCTGGCCTCCTGTGCTCACAGCTCACTACCCTCCAGTCTGGCCTCCTGTGCTCACAGCTCTCTCCCCTCCAGTCTGGCCTCCAGACTACCAGCTCACTCCCCTCCAGTCTGTACTCACTGGCCTCCTGTGCTACCAGCTTGCTCCCCTCCAGTCTGTTCTCACTGGCCTCTCATACTCAAAATATAAAGCTAAATTTTAGTACACTCAAACCCTTTACTTTACTCTACATTCTTCTTTTTTCTTATTTGTAATACTAGTTTGCACTGACTGTCATTACAAGGGGCACCTCTAGGGTACTCCTGTGTGGCATCTCCCCTTCCAATTCTTTCGCATAATAACCGATTCTCAGAAACCGAGATTACGTTTATTAATCTCTCCATAACAGTGCCCCAAAAAAAGAGTCTTTCCTCTCTCTTGTTTGCAGTGGCCTCTCATACTACCAGCTCACTCTCCTCCAGTTTGGCCTCTTGTGCTCACAGCTCGCTCCCCTCCAGTCTGTCCTCATTGGCCTCCACACTACCAGCTCACACCCCTCCAGTCTGGCCTCCATAATTTATTTATCTTCTCACGTTCGTTCACTTTTCACATTTTCTGTTTTCTATAGTGTTTTACTTTTTTTGGGCTGTGTGTGTGTGACCCTGATGGGCCATCCACTCCCCAATGTACCATAGCTCTTATCCTTTTGGTGGAGAGCTGTGGTCCCTTGAGGGAGACCCCGAGCGGCAAGGCAGAGGGAAGCCTACTGTGGGTCTCTCCAATCCTTCGGGTGCGGAGGACCCACCGTCCTAACCCTTCCAGGGGTTGAGGAAGAGGGTCTCTCTGAGCTCCGGCAAAGAGGACCCACCGATCCCTTTTTTACCCTCTTCAGCCTTATGGCTGAGAGGGGTTAGGGGAGTAACGGGGCCCTTCTCCTTTGGGAGAGGGTCCATAAGTACATACAGCCCCCTATGCATTGGGTGTTGGGAGCACACCTTGGGCTCCCTGAGTTTCTTTCAACTCCTGTGCTCACAGCTCGCTCCCCTCCAGTTGGTCCTCACTGGCCTCCCACACTACCAGCTCACTCCCCTCCAGTCGGTCCTCACTGGCCCACAAAAGATTTAGTAAAGGTTCTACTCAGGCGCTTGGCAGGGGCAGAGGTTCTAAAACATAGCAGCTGCTTAATAAGGGGGTAGTCAATCCCCTATCCCCTACAAAACTTAGCAAAGTCATCAAATCACCAGAAGATGTCACCATGCTTCAAAATGATCTTGCAATTCTAGATGAGTGGGCTAAAAAATGGAAGATGAGGTTCAATGTAGATAAATGTAAGGTTATGCACCTTGGGAGACACAACCAGTGTGCAAGTTACAACCTTAGCGGAGAGGAACTGGGTAATTCCATACTTGAAAAGGATCTAGGAGTCCAAATAGACAGCAATCTAGGATGTAGTGCCCATTGTAATGTAGCTACAAAAAAGGCCAACAAAATTCTGGCATGTATTAAGAGGGGAATGGAAACTAGGGACTCAAGGGTAATTATGCCACTATATAAAGCATTGGTGAGACCTCACCTAGAGTATGGAGTACAGTTCTGGGCCCCACACTATAAAAAGGACATCATAGAATTAGAAAAAGTCCAAAGGCGAGCAACAAAGCTTATTAGGGGAATGGAGAATTTAAACTACGGGGAGAGATTACGCAATTTGGGACTATTTACATTAGAAAAGAGACGTTTAAGGGGGGACATGCTCAACATGTACAAGTATATCAAGGGCCAATATAAGGAACTGTCACACACCCTATTTTCTACTAGAAAGGAATCTAGGACGCGAGGGCATGAGTATAGATTAGAAGAAAAAAGATTTCATTCAGCTAGTAGAAAGAATTTCTTTACGGTCAGAACAGTCAAACTCTGGAACTCTCTTCCCAGAGAGGTGGTAATGGCTGGCTCATTAAATGCGTTCAAGGCAAAGTTGGACAAACATTTACTGGAGAAAAACATCCATGGGTACAAATAAGAAATATAATTTGTCTGTAAAATACCAGAACCTACCAAATCAGCAATGGATATCTATACCAGGTTGAACTAGATGGACGCAAGTCTTTTTTCAGCCTTACCTACTATGTAACTATGTAACAAGGAAAATACATAAAAAGTCACGCTAAAAGCATGTAAGTAGCAGTTATCATATGTAGAAAAGATATAAGTGCAAGTGCTGATTAAATGAATGTCAATTTTCACTGATGTACACAGTTATTGCACAATTAACACACAACGAAAAAGGAATAAAAAGAAGCATATATAAATTCAAATACAAGTTTAAAAACAAGATCGCTCTTCCAAGAGTTGGATGGGAAGAATTTCTTATAAACCCAAGTGGAGAATAAGTCAAAGGTAAGTGCACTTTACCGATTTTTCACAAGGTACCATTCATAGATGAACTCCAGTCCCCCAAGGGGAAGTGAGCTGGTAGTTCGGGAGGCCAGTGAGGCCAGACTGGATGGGAGGGAGCTGGTAGTGTGGAAGGCCAGTGAGGACAGACTGGAGGGAAGTGAGCTGGTAGTGTGCGAGGCCAGACTACCAGCTCACTTCCCTCCAGTCTGTCCTCACTGGCCTTCCACACTACAAGCTTGCTCCCATCCAGTCTGGCCTCCCGCACTACCAGCTCACTTCCCTCCAGTCTGGCCTCCCACACTACCAACTCGCGGAGTATGGGTTTTAGGGTATGGGGGTTAGCTTTAGGTGCTAGGGTATGGAAGTTAGGGTTAGGCAATGGTGTATGGGGGTTAGGTTTAAGTGGCGGGCTATGGAGAGTTAGGGTTGGGTGGCAAGAAGGGAGGGTTTAGGGGGAGTTAGCAGATTTAAGGTAAATGTACTTACCTGACCCATGATGAGATTTCCTCCTTCTAGATGCCAGCATCAGTATCTGACCACCGCAGGGACAGTGGGACCCTCTGTCCCTGGTAGTGGAGATCTCCGGACCTTTGGTGAAGTTCACATTCTGTGGATCGCTGTGTGGCCCCCCAATACAGGACAGCAGCCTGCAGATCAACACTCTGTGAAAAGGTGGAAGACCCCACAAGTGGTGACCTCCTGCTGATGAGACCAGCTGCTATTAGTGGCATATGGACCTAATAACAAACCTGGTCCTGGGTCAGTCTAATGAGCAGAAGAAGTTAATGGGTAAGAGTTATTAACCAGAAAGTCCAGATAAAAGACCGAGAGGAAGATGGACAGGGTGGAAAGGAACAGACATCAAGACAACGTGGGAAGGAAGAGACAGTCGGGAAGGAAGACACCACCAGTCAGACAGGGATACAGGGAAGGAAGAGACCACAGGGTGGGAAGAGACAGGTGGGCAGAGAGAGAAAAGGCAGCACCAGTCAGACAGGGATACAGGGAAGGAAGAGACAACAGGGTGGGAAGAGACAGGCGGGCAGAGAAGGAAGACAGCACCAGTCAGACAGGGATACAGGGAAGGAAGAGACCACAGGGTGGGAAGAGACAGGCGGGCAGAGAAGGAAGTGAGCACCAGTCAGACAGGGATACAGGGAAGGAAGAGACCACAGGGTGGGAAGAGACAGGTGGGCAGAGAGAGAAAAGGCAGCACCAGTCAGACAGGGATACAGGGAAGGAAGAGACAACAGGGTGGGAAGAGACAGGCGGGCAGAGAAGGAAGTGAGCACCAGTCAGACAGGGATACAGGGAAGGAAGAGACCACAGGGTGGGAAGAGACAGGTGGGCAGAGAGAGAGAAGACAGCACCAGTCAGACAGGGATACAGGGAAGGAAGAGACCACATGGTGGGAAGAGACAGGCGGGCAGAGAAGGAAGGCAGCACCAGTCAGACAGGGATACAGGGAAGGAAGAGACAACAGGGTGGGAAGAGACAGGCGGGCAGAGAAGGAAGACAGCACCAGTCAGACAGGGATACAGGGAAGGAAGAGACCACAGGGTGGGAAGAGACAGGCGGGCAGAGAAGGAAGTGAGCACCAGTCAGACAGGGATACAGGGAAGGAAGAGACCACAGGCAGGCAGAGAAGGAAGTGGGAAGAGACAGGCGAGCATAGATGGACCACCAGACAGACGGGGTGACAGAGACCATGACTACCCCTTCCCCAGGAACCTCAGCGGCTATTACTAATCCGGCGGACATCTCTGTGATTGTAGGGTATTTTGTGGTGGTGATTGGAGTGGGCCTGTGGGTAAGTGATGGATTCATTCCTCATTATTCCTTCTTACACAACATTGTGCAGATGATCTTCATATACAATATATGTGTTTTGCCACCGATACACATCAGATTGTGTCACTCTATACAAAGCTCTGCGATTCCTCTATTGTTACTCTGTCTGTATTGCTGTTATTCAATCATTTGTTATATACAGTATGAGGACTCTGCTCTGCAGAGCTATTATATGGAGGAATGCTCTGCAGAGCTATTATATGGAGGAATGCTCTGCAGAGCTATTATATGGAGGGATGCTCTGCAGAACTATTCTATGGAGAGATGCCCTGCAGAGCTATTATATGGAGGGGTGCTCTGCAGGGGGTTAAACATGTTATACTGGACAATGCTATATAATGGGATATGAGGAGTGTGCTCTGCAGAGTGCAGTGTAGATCTGCTGTTTGGAATAATGCTCTGCAGAGTGCAGTGTAGATCTGCTGTATGGAGTAATGCTCTGCAGAGTGCAGCGTAGATCTGATGTATGGAGTAATGCTGTGCAGTGTGCAGCGTAGATCTGCTGTTTGGAGTAATGCTCTGCAGAGTGCAGCGTAGATCTGCTGTATGGAGTAATGCTCTGCAGAGTGCAGTGTAGATCTGCTGTATGTAGTAATGCTCTGCAGAGTGCAGCGTAGATCTGCTGTATGGAGTAATGCTCTGCAGAGTGCAGCGTAGATCTGCTATATGGAGTAATGCTCTGCAAAGTGCAGCGCAGATCTGCTGTAAGGAGTAATGCTCTGCAGAGTCCAGTGTAGATTTAGGGCTGGTGTGTATGACTATGGTAAATGATCATTATTGGGCGGGTGCAGATTCTTCCTGCCGCTGGGATGTGGTGCGACAGTCTGCAAGGTCCTGTGATTAGTGATCTGTTCAGCATTAACTAATGAGCTCGTTTACATGTAGAAGGAATGTGCACAATTTGTGTGAATTGTGCTGATGTGCGGCTTTGTGACCTAGCCGACACACATGAGAGACCTCTGATAGTGTGACTGTGACATGCTTACTAAGCAGTGCTTCTGCCGGGGCACAGGTCCCATCTCCTGGGGTACAGCAGCTGACAGAAGTCCAACATGTCTGGTGGAAACACAATACATCCCTAAATGTAATCATTCCTAACACTAATAATGGTGTGTACACACTTGTCCAATCTGCATGAGATCCAGATGAGATTTTGACTATATAGTCTTGGCTGCATAGACTATATAGTGCAGATCTGCACTATATAGTCTAAATTGTATGCAGATAGTCTAAATTGTATACATAGTCTAAATTGTACAAGTGTGTACACACATTTAAGGTGTGTACACACTTGTACAATTTAGACTATATTACAATTAATACAATTTAGACTATCTGCATACAATTTAGACTATATAGTGCAGATCTGCACTATATAGTCTATGCAGCCAAGACTTTCTGGCTGCGATACGGGAGCGTGCTTTGGGATCGCATCGGGATCGCAAGGGTTAAAACCCATACAATCTGCATGCGATCCAGATGAGATTTTGACTATATCGTCAAAATCTCATGCACATTGTACAAGTGTGTACACACCATTAGTGTCACCAAGCACTGCTCACTGGCTTCCTCTCACAGACTTTACCCAAAGTCATACCTCCCAACTGTCCCGTTTTTCACGGAACCGTCCTGGTATTTATACCTTACACTGTTACATCATAGTTACCTCCCCTCTTGTATTCTGCAGGAGACTCCCTGACACAGGAGCAATCTCCCTCATTAGTCCAGCAATCTCCCTCATGTCACCTAGCCCACATTACACTGTTACATCATAGTTACCTCCCCTCCTGCATTCTGCAGGAGACTCCCTGACATAGCAGAAATCTCCCTCTATCCCTCATAAGTCTAGCAATCTCCCTCATGTCACCTAGCCCACATTACACTGTTACATCATAGTTACCTCCCCTCCTACATTCTGCAGGAGACTCCCTGACAGGAACAATCTCCCTCTCTCCCTCATTAGTCTAGCAATCTCCCTCATGTCACCTAGCCCACATTACACTGTTACATCATAGTTACCTTCCCTCCTGCATTATGCAGGAGGCTCCCTGACATAGCAGCAATCTCCATCTGTCCCTCATTAATCTAGCAATCTCCCTTATGTTACCTAGCCCACATGACACTGTTACATCATAGTTACCTCCCCTCCTGCATTCTGCAGGAGACTCCCTGACATAGCAGCAATCTCCCTCTCTCCCTCATTAGTCTAGCAATCTCCCTCATGTCACCTAGCCCACATACACTGTTACACCATAGTTACCTCCCCTCCTGCATTCTGCAGGAGACTCCATGACATAGCAGCAATCTCCCTCTCTCCCTCATTAGTCTAGCAATCTCCCTCATGTCACCTAGCCCACATTACACTGTTACATCATAGTTACCTCCCCTCCTGCATTCTGCAGGAGACTCCCTGACATAGCAGCAAGCTCCCTCTCTCCCTCATTAGTCTAGCAATCTCCCTCATGTTACCTAGCCCACATGACACTGTTACATCATAATTACCTCCCCTCCTGCATTCTGCAGGAAACTCCCTGACATATCAGCAATCTCCCTCTCTCCCTTATTAGTCTAGCAATCTCCCTCTTGTCACCAAGCCCACATTACACTGTTACATCATAGTTAGCTCCCCTCCTGCATTCTGCAGGAGACTCCCTGACATAGCAGCAATCTCCCTCTCTCCTCATTAGTCTAGCAATCTCCCTCATGTCACCTAGCCCACATTACACTGTTACATTATAGTTGCCTACCCTCCTCCATTCTGTGGGAGACTCCCTGACATAGCAGCAATCTCCCTCTCTCCCTCATTAGTCTAGCAATCTCCCTCATGTCACCTAGCCCACATTACACTGTTACACCATAGTTACCTCCCCTCCTGCATTCTGCAGGAGACTCCCTGACATAGCAGCAATCTCCCTCTCTCCCTCATTAGTCTAGCAATCTCCCTCTTGTCACCTAGCCCACATTACACTGTTACACCATAGTTACCTCCCCTCCTGCATTCTGCAGGAGACTCCCTGATATAGCAGCAATCTCCCTCTCTCCCTCATTAGTCTAGCAATCTCCCTCATGTCACCTAGCCCACATTACACTGGTACATTTTGGGGAAATAAGGAATGAGAGACAGATACAGTTACATTGAATCATCAGCGCCATTTCCCAGCACTTTACCAAGTATAGTAGCTCTTACTAACTGCTTTGGGGCTCATCTACATTTGGATATAAGTCATAATAAAAGATTCCTCTCAGATGTAGCAGTACACACCCACGCTTCTAAGTGCCACATTCACAATCTCAGTTCACAATGTCTCCATATATGGAACTAGACACGCCCTTTGGGTGGAGCATGACACGCCCCCTCAATGGGGCATGTGCAAAATTCTACTACCAACTATAATCTCCCTGAAACTAGTTTTCAAAAGTAGGCAAGTATGCCTTTACCCCCAGGCAGTCTGAGAGACCTAATGGGGCCTACCCATGTAGCGATTTATTGGCATTTTCTAAGTGATCCCACTAGATCAGGGCCGGCCTTAGGCATAGGCAAACTAGGCAATTGCCTAGGGCATTTGGAATGCCTAGGCAATTGCCTAGTTTGCCTATGCCTATCGCAGTGTGTTTGTGACTGGGACGCAACTGTGACTCAAATTCTGACTGTGGCCAACTAGACGCAGTTTGCGACTACAGCCACTGTTTGTGACTGTGACGCTACTGCAGCGCTAAAAAATCCGCTATTTCACCAAAAACGTACCTTAGTACTGTTACACAGATTAAGCACAGAGTGAGCGCACGCTAGCCTAGTACAGTGTAGTCACCGATAACTTACCTTAGTACAGTTACACAGATTAAGCACAGAGTGAGCGCGCGCTAGCCTAGTACAGTGTAGTCACCAATAACGTAGTTTAGTACAGTTACACAGATTAAGCACAGAGTGACCGCGCGCTAGCCTAGTACAGTGTAGTCACCGATAACATAGCTTAGTACAGTTACACATATTAAGCACAGAGTGAGCGCGCGCTGGCCTAGTACAGTGCAGTCACCAATAACGTACCTTAGAAGTGAGCGTGCGCTAGCCTAGTACAGTGTATTCACCGATAACGTAGTTTACTACAGTTACACAGATTAAGCACAGAGTGAGCGCGTGCTAGCCTAGTACAGTGTAGTCACGATAAAGTATTTTAGTACAGTTACACAGATTAAGCACAGAGTGAGCGTGCGCTAGCCTTGTACAGTGTAGTCACCGATAACGTATCTTAGTACAGTTACACAGATTAAGCACAGAGTGAGCGCGCGCTAGCCTAGTACAGTGTAATCACCAATAACGTAGCTTAGTACAGTTACACAGATTAAGCACAGAGCAAGCGCGCGCTAGCTTAGTACAGTGTAGTCACCGATAACGTAGTTTAGTACAGTTACACAGATTAAGCACAGAGTGAGCGCACGCTAGCCTAGTACAGTGTAGTCACCGATAACTTAGTTTAGTACAGTTACACAGATGAAGCACATAGTGAGCGTGCACTAGCCTAGTACAGTGTAGTCACCGATAACGTAGTTTAGTACAGTTACACAGATTAAGCACAGAGTGAGCGCGCGCTAGCTTAGTATAGTGTAGTCACCCATAATGTAGCTTAGTACAGTTACACAGATTAAGCACAGAGTGAGCGCGCGCAAGCCTAGTACAGTGTAGTCACCGATAACGTATTTTAGTACAGTTACACAGATTAAGCACAGAGTGAGCGCGCGCTAGCCTAGTATAGTGTAGTCACCCATAATGTAGCTTAGTACAGTTACACAGATTAAGCACAGAGTGAGCGCGCGCAAGCCTAGTACAGTGTAGTCACCGATAATGTATTTTACTACAGTTACACAGATTAAGCACAGAGTGAGCGCGCGCTAGCCTAGTACAGTGTAGTCACCAATAACGTACCTTAGTACAGTTACACAGATTAAGCACAGAGTGAGCGCTCGCTGGCCTAGTACAGTGTAGTCACCGATAACGTACCTTAGTACAGTTACACAGATGAAGCACATAGTGAGCGTGCACTAGCTTAGTACAATGTAGTCACCGATAACGTAGTTTAGTACAGTTACACAGATTAAGCACAGAGTGAGCGCACGCTAGCCTAGTACAGTGTAGTCACCGATAACGTACCTTAGTACAGTTACACAGATTAAGCACAGAGTGAGCGCGCGCTAGCCTAGTACAGTGTAGTCACCGATAACGTATTTTAGTACAGTTACACAGATTAAGCACAGAGTGAGCGCACGCTAGCCTAGTACAGTGTAGTCACCGATAACGTAGTTTAGTACAGTTACACAGATGAAGCACATAGTGAGCGCGCGCTAGCCTAGTACAGTGTAGTCACCAATAACGTAGCTTAGTACAGTTACACATATTAAGCACAGAGTGAGCGCGCGCTGGCCTAGTACAGTGCAGTCACCGATAACGTACCTTAGAAGTGAGCGTGTGCTAGCCTAGTATAGTGTAGTCACCCATAATGTAGCTTAGTACAGTTACACAGATTAAGCACAGAGTGAGCGCGCGCAAGCCTAGTACAGTGTAGTCACCGATAACGTATTTTACTACAGTTACACAGATTAAGCACAGAGTGAGCGCGCGCTAGCCTAGTACAGTGTAGTCACCGATAAAGTATTTTAGTACAGTTACACAGATTAAGCACAGAGTGAGCGTGCGCTAGCCTTGTACAGTGTAGTCACCGATAACGTATTTTAGTACAGTTACACAGATTAAGCACAGAGTGAGCGCGTGCTAGCCTAGTACAGTGTAATCACCAATAACGTAGCTTAGTACAGTTACACAGATTAAGCACAGAGTGACCGCGCGCACTAGCCTAGTACAGTGTAGTCACCGATAACGTAGTTTAGTACAGTTACACAGATTAAGCACAGAGTGAGCGCGCGCTAGCTTAGTACAGTGTAGTCACCGATAACTTAGTTTAGTACAGTTACACAGATGAAGCACATAGTGAGCGCGCGCTAGCCTAGTACAGTGTAGTCACCGATAACGTAGTTTAGTACAGTTACACAGATTAAGCACAGAGTGACCGCGCGCACTAGCCTAGTACAGTGTAGTCACCGATAACGTAGCTTAGTACAGTTACACAGATTAAGCACAGAGTGACCGCGCGCACTAGCCTAGTACAGTGTAGTCACCGATAACGTAGCTTAGTACAGTTACACAGATTAAGCACAGAGTGACCGCGCGCACTAGCCTAGTACAGTGTAGTCACCGATAACGTAGCTTAGTACAGTTACACAGATAAAGCACAGAGTGACCGCGCGCACTAGCCTAGTACAGTGTAGTCACCGATAACGTAGCTTAGTACAGTTACACAGATTAAGCACAGAGTGACCGCGCGCACTAGCCTAGTACAGTGTAGTCACCGATAACGTAGTTTAGCACAGTTACACAGATTAAGCACAAAGTGAGCGCGCGCTAGCCTAGTACAGTGTAGCCAGTGGCGTAACCATAGCACCGCAGCCCCTGCGGTCGCGGGGGGCGCTGTGCATATGAGGGCACCGGGGGGGCTGCGGTGCTATAGTAATCCCCCCGCCCCCCATCCCCCGCATGCTTACCTGTCCGCGCGTCTCGGCTCCTCTCCTGGCTTCAATCAATGCTATGGAGACAGACCACGATAAAATGGCCGCCCCATAAAGCAGACTGATCTCTGAAACTGTCTGCTGTATGGGGGCGGACATTTTATCGTGGTCCGTCTGCATAGAATTTATTGAAGCCAGGAGGGGAGCCGGGACGCGCGGACAGGTAAGTATGCAGCAATGGGGGGAGGGGGCACGGGGGGGGGCAGGCACGGTAGGCCGGACGGATGGGCGGGCGGGCCGGGAGGGGGTGCGCCCCCCCATTAACGGTGGGGGGCGCCCCAAACAAAGCTACGCCGCTGAGTGTAGGAGTCTGTGGAAACCAGCCAAGTTTCACAGTTAAAGTAATCACAGACTCTTGCAAGCTGCCAATTTTCAAAGAAACATAAAACACAGCCAGGGGTCCTCAAACTATTTAGCTCTGGGACCCCATCAGACAATAAAAATAATTATGGGACCCCAGAAAGTTACTGCAGAAGGTCATCACATCTGGTGTAGTCAGCAGACAGCACATACACGGCAGCATTGTGGAGGCACAGAGTGATGGGAGGAGTCTGATATACCATAACCCATCACATCACACGTGTAGTCAGCAGACAGCACATACACGGCAGCATTGTGGAGGCACAGAGTGATGGGAGGAGTCTGATATACCATAACCCATCACATCACACGTGTAGTCAGCAGACAGCACATACACGGCAGCATTGTGGGGGCACAGAGTGATGGGAGGAGTCTGATATACCATAACCCATCACATCACACGTGTAGTCAGCAGACAGCACATACACGGCAGCATTGTGGGGGCACAGAGTGATGGGAGGATTCTAATATACCATAACCCATCACATCACACGTGTAGTCAGCAGACAGCACATACACGGCAGCATTGTGGGGGCACAGAGTGATGGGAGGATTCTAATATACCATAACCCGTCACATCACACGTGTAGTCAGCAGACAGCACATACATGGCAGCATTGTGGAGGCACAGAGCGATGGGAGGAGTCTAATATACCATAACCCGTCACATCACACGTGTAGTCAGCAGACAGCACATACATGGCAGCATTGTGGAGGCACAGAGTGATGGGAGGATTCTAATATAGCATAACCCATCACATCACACGTGTAGTCAGCAGACAGCACATACATTGCAGCATTGTGGAGGCACAGAGTGATGGGAGGAGTCTGATATACCATAACCCATCACATCACACGTGTAGTCAGCAGACAGCACATACATGGCAGCATTGTGGGGGCACAGAGTGATGGGAGGAGTCTGATATACCATAACCCATCACATCACACGTGTAGTCAGCAGACAGCACATACATGGCAGCATTGTGGAGGCACAGAGTGATGGGAGGAGTCTGATATACCATAACCCATCACATCACACGTGTAGTCAGCAGACAGCACATACATGGCAGCATTGTGGGGGCACAGAGTGATGGGAGGAGTCTGATATACCATAACCCATCACATCACACGTGTAGTCAGCAGACAGCACATACATGGCAGCATTGTGGGGGCACAGAGTGATGGGAGGAGTGTAATATACCATAACCCATCACATCACACATGTAGTCAGCAGACAGCACATACATGGCAGCATTGTGGGGGCACAGAGTGATGGGAGGAGTCTGATATACCATAACCCATCACATCACACGTGTAGTCAGCAGGCAGCACATACATGGCAGCACTGTGGAGGCACAGAGTGATGGGAGGAGTCTGATATACCATAACCCATCACATCACACGTGTAGTCAGCAGGCAGCACATACATGGCAGCACTGTGGGGGCACAGAGTGATGGGAGGAGTCTGATATACCATAACCCATCACATCACACGTGTAGTCAGCAGACAGCACATACATGGCAGCATTGTGGAGGCACAGAGTGATGGGAAGAGTCTGATATACCATAACCCATCACATCACACGTGTAGTCAGCAGACAGCACATACATGGCAGCATTGTGGGGGCACAGAGTGATGGGAGGAGTCTGATATACCATAACCCATCACATCACACGTGTAGTCAGCAGACAGCACATACATGGCAGCATTGTGGAGGCACAGAGTGATGGGAGGAGTCTGATATACCATAACCCATCACATCACACGTGTAGTCAGCAGACAGCACATACATGGCAGCATTGTGGAGGCACATAGTGATGGGAGGAGTCTGATATACCATAACCCATCACATCACACGTGTAGTCAGCAGACAGCACATACATGGCAGCATTGTGGAGGCACAGAGTGATGGGAGGAGTCTGATATACCATAACCCATCACATCACACGTGTAGTCAGCAGACAGCACATACATGGCAGCATTGTGGAGGCACAGAGTGATGGGAGGAGTCTGATATACCATAACCCATCACATCACACGTGTAGTCAGCAGACAGCACATACATGGCAGCATTGTGGAGGCACAGAGTGATGAGAGGAGTCTGATATACCATAACCCATCACATCACATGTGTAGTCAGCAGACAGCACATACATGGCAGCATTGTGGAGGCACAGAGTGATGGGAGGAGTCTGATATACCATAACCCATCACATCACCCATGTAGTCAGCAGACAGTACATACATGGCAGCACTGTGGAGCAGTGTTCCCTCTAAGCTGTGCGCATGTGCGCGCGCACACAACTCGCCGAGCCCGCGCACAGACATTACAACTGAGCGCACAATGGTTAAAATCTTGGTTAGTGTGCCATGAGTTTAATAAGGTTAAAAATCACTGCTATAGCCTATATGTGTGGTGTGTGAAGTCTGTAAACATTCAAATTGCTTTATTAACTGAACAGAACTCGAAACCTAGGCCTGTATACGTTATGTGACGCACAAAAATTTACATTTCCTTCCAAAGTTGCACAGCCAATATCTTTTGCCGCACACAGCCTTGGTAAAATTAGAGGGAACATTGCTGTGGAGGCACAGAGTGATGGGAGGAGTCTGATATACCATAACCCATCACATCACACGTGTAGTCAGCAGACAGCACATACATGGCAGCATTGTGGGGGCACAGAGTGATGGGAGGAGTCTGATATACCATAACCCATCACATCACACGTGTAGTCAGCAGACAGCACATACACGGCAGCATTGTGGGGGCACAGAGTGATGGGAGTAGTCTGATATACCATAACCCATCACATCACACATGTAGTCAGCAGACAGCACATACATGGCAGCATTGTGGGGGCACAGAGTGATGGGAGGAGTCTAACATACCATAAACCATCACATCACATGTGTAGTCAGCAGACAGCACATACATGGCATCATTGTGGAGGCACAGAGTGATGGGAGGAGTCTGATATACCATAACCCATCACATCACATGTGTAGTCAGCAGACAGCACATACATGGCAGCATTGTGGAGGCACAGAGTGATGGGAGGAGTCTAATATACCATAACCCATCACATCACAGGTGTAGTCAGCAGACAGCACATACATGGCAGCATTGTGGGAGCACAGAGTGATGGGAGGAGTCTGATATACCATAACCCTTCACATCACACGTGTAGTCAGCAGACAGCACATACATGGCAGCATTGTGGAGGCACAGGGTGATGGGAGGAGTCTGATATACCATAACCCATCACATCACATGTGTGGTCAGCAGAACGCACATACATGGCAGCATTGTGGAGGCACAGAGTGATGGGAGGAGTCTGATATACCATAACCCATCACATCACACGTGTAGTCAGCAGACAGCACACACATGGCAGCATTGTGGAGGCACAGAGTGATGGGAGGAGTCTGATATACCATAACTCATCACATCACACGTGTAGTCAGCAGACAGCACATACACGGCAGCATTGTGGGAGCACAGAGTGATGGGAGGAGTCTAATATACCATAACCCATCACATCACACGTGTAGTCAGCAGACAGCACATACATGGCAGCATTGTGGGGGCACAGAGTGATGGGAGGAGTCTAATATACCATAACCCATCCCACGTGTAGTCAGCAGACAGCACATACATGGCGGCATTGTGGAGGCACAGAGTGATGGGAGGAGTCTAATATACCATAACCCATCACACCACACGTGTAGTCAGCAGACAGCACATACATGGCAGCATTGTGGAGGCACAGAGTGATGGGAGGAGTCTGATATACCATAACCCATCACATCACCCATGTAGTCAGCAGACAGTACATACATGGCAGCACTGTGGAGGCACAGAGTGATGGGAGGAGTCTGATATACCATAACCCATCACATCACACGTGTAGTCAGCAGACAGCACATACATGGCAGCATTGTGGGGGCACAGAGTGATGGGAGGAGTCTGATATACCATAACCCATCA
The DNA here is from genome assembly GCF_055691185.1 of Crinia signifera. Taxonomy (NCBI): domain Eukaryota; kingdom Metazoa; phylum Chordata; class Amphibia; order Anura; family Myobatrachidae; genus Crinia; species Crinia signifera. The sequence goes on from NC_139223.1 coordinate 759,888, forward strand.
CATCACACGTGTAGTCAGCAGACAGCACATACACGGCAGCATTGTGGGGGCACAGAGTGATGGGAGTAGTCTGATATACCATAACCCATCACATCACACATGTAGTCAGCAGACAGCACATACATGGCAGCATTGTGGGGGCACAGAGTGATGGGAGGAGTCTAACATACCATAAACCATCACATCACATGTGTAGTCAGCAGACAGCACATACATGGCATCATTGTGGAGGCACAGAGTGATGGGAGGAGTCTGATATACCATAACCCATCACATCACATGTGTAGTCAGCAGACAGCACATACATGGCAGCATTGTGGAGGCACAGAGTGATGGGAGGAGTCTAATATACCATAACCCATCACATCACAGGTGTAGTCAGCAGACAGCACATACATGGCAGCATTGTGGGAGCACAGAGTGATGGGAGGAGTCTGATATACCATAACCCTTCACATCACACGTGTAGTCAGCAGACAGCACATACATGGCAGCATTGTGGAGGCACAGGGTGATGGGAGGAGTCTGATATACCATAACCCATCACATCACATGTGTGGTCAGCAGAACGCACATACATGGCAGCATTGTGGAGGCACAGAGTGATGGGAGGAGTCTGATATACCATAACCCATCACATCACACGTGTAGTCAGCAGACAGCACACACATGGCAGCATTGTGGAGGCACAGAGTGATGGGAGGAGTCTGATATACCATAACTCATCACATCACACGTGTAGTCAGCAGACAGCACATACACGGCAGCATTGTGGGAGCACAGAGTGATGGGAGGAGTCTAATATACCATAACCCATCACATCACACGTGTAGTCAGCAGACAGCACATACATGGCAGCATTGTGGGGGCACAGAGTGATGGGAGGAGTCTAATATACCATAACCCATCCCACGTGTAGTCAGCAGACAGCACATACATGGCGGCATTGTGGAGGCACAGAGTGATGGGAGGAGTCTGATATACCATAACGCATCACATCACACGCGTAGTCAGCAGACAGCACATACATGGCAGCATTGTGGAGGCACAGAGTGATGGGAGGAGTCTGATATACCATAACGCATCACATCACACGCGTAGTCAGCAGACAGCACATACATGGCAGCATTGTGGAGGCACAGAGTGATGGGAGGAGTCTAGTATACCATAACCCATCACACCACACGTGTAGTCAGCAGACAGCACATACATGGCAGCATTGTGGAGGCACAGAGTGATGGGAGGAGTCTAACATAACAGACAATTCAACAGATTTTTCAGACTTCTTGAATCTCTGACTGAGATTAGAAAAGTCATCAGCCTGATGGTCAGTAACATGGAGTCGCGACCCCATGCTGAGAAGGTCGGGACCCACTTTGGGGTCAGGACCCACAGTTTGAGAACCATTAAACACAGCTGTCTGGATTAAAAAACAAACACTGGCGCCGTGAAACTACACAAGTACCGAATCACTTTACACTTATCAATGTTAAACCACATTTTCCACCTTTCCAGATGAATTTGAGTCACTTTGTAATGTATCCACATCCTCTCCTGAGTTAATTAAGGATCAGGCTAGCTGCTTTATCAGAACAGAGAGACACGGGTTTGGGATTCTGCACACAAAATAGATCCACGCCCTTTGTTACAAGGGCCAAGAGCCGCTTAATGTTTTATTTATTATAGCCGGGGTGCCATCCTGACCAACTGAGGGTCAACAGTCAAAGAAAAAAAAAGGAGAAAAAGCAGTTGTGGATGGATGCACTCCTATTTCGATATTTTGTATTAGATGTCAGTGATGACCATTTATTTTAAGACCGTGGGAACTCCTATTATCTTTATTGGTATAATTGGATGAGGAGATACCCACCAAAAATGTGAAAAATAAGAGGTTAAAATCAACACATACAAATATGGTGACAAGAAAAGAGGGTAAATCAGTGGTTCCCAAACTGTGCGCCGCGGCTCCCTAGTGTGCCGCAGCGCTGTCACAGGGGTGCCGCGGCCAATGTCCCGAACGAGGCAGCCTGCCTGCAGCCGCATGTATTTTTTACCTTTTCATCCGTGGTGTGAGCCGCTCCAAAAGGGAGTCATCAGCTTGAGCCGGGGCTGGGTGTGGAGTGCAGACGAGATGTATTTAGATTGCTGGATCGGCGGGCACATGTGAACGGAGGCAGCTGGCGCTCGGGGGGAGATATGATCAGTGCGAGCAGGAAGCAGCGCGGGAGAGCAGCAGTAGCCGTCCTGTACCCGGGTGCCCCCTTCAGAGGTGGTGGGAGCAAGAGACCCAGTGGCTGCCAGCACCCAAGGAGACCCCTAACTGTGGCCATGGGAGCAGAAGACCCAGCGACTGCCGACGCTGGTAAATGGTGGTGAGAATGAGACCTGCCTCTTTTGCCCCATTACCTCCTCTCGCCCCATCACCCCATCTCCTCTCGCTACCACGACACCTCACCCCCATCACCTCCTCTCACTCACCATCACCTCAACCCCTCTCACCCCTCGTCATCTCACCCCATCCCTCACCAACTCCCCTCTCTTTCCCCACCTCACCCCATCTCTTCTTTTCACTCTCTCCATGTTCCATTTTCTCTCTCCTCTTTTTCTCTTTCACGCACTCTCTCTTTCCTCCTCAGCCAGTCTCTGTAACCCTTGCTCCCCTCTCTCCTTTTCTCTCTCCCCTCTGCCCCTTCTCTATCCTCTCTCTTTATATTTCTTCTGCCAATAATCTTTCTCCTCTCTCTTCTCCCCTCCACCTCTATCCCTATGCTTCCCCTTGTATCTCTCTCTTTCCTCCATCCCCCCTCTCTCTCCTCTTACTCAATCTCTCACCCCTTTCTCTCCCTGACACTCACTAGCCCTCCCTGACATACTCTTACTCCTGCTCACACCCTTCCCTCTCTCTTGCTTCTCCCCCTTTCTCTATCTGACACCCTGACTTTCTCACACCTCTCTCTTTCCCTAATTTACAATGTAGCCTTCTTTTTATCTGACCACCCCTCATTTTTTTGCTCCCCTCTTTGTTCCTCACTCCAATCACTCTTTCTTCTGCCCTCCTGAAGTAGCCATTGTAGTCACAGAAATGGAGGGCGGGGGCCTCAAAGTCATAATATGTGCTGGCCTGGGACCCAGAAACAGCGGATTAAGACCCCAACTTTATAAAGTGAGGGATCCCTGGAACCCATATATTTCTTCACTGGGTGCGATCACTGTGCAGTAGCGATATACAGCAGGGACCAGGCGGCTTATTGAGGTCCTAGCATTGGCAATCGCTAAATGACTATATGCAAGGTGCTGCATAGAGAAACCTGTGAGTGTGTTTGGGGTGGGGGGGGGGTGCTATAAGACTTATAGGATGCTAAACGGAGGCGAGGATCAGGCTGGTAAGCAGGGAGTGGTGGGGGTCTTGGTTCAAGGATGCATAGTGTGCACAGGAAACTCCATTTTAGATTGAATTATTTTACTGGAAAAAACCTGATATTTATAGAAAGCCTGGGCTGTTTTTTTTTAAATGGAAGCAGGTGCAGATGTATTTTTTAGCTGATCTAATTACTATTAGCGTTATTTTGACCCAACTACTTTAAAAAGGGACAGTTTGCTAAATATTTCAGCTTAAGGGTGCCTTGAAGAAATCATGGAGACCCACAGGGTGCCTTGATCTGAAAAAGTTTGGGAACCACTGGGGTAAATAGTGTGTTTACAGAATTAAAATTTAGACAGATGTAGTTGGAGGATGAGGGGTTTTATTTTGTGTAATACCGGGAATAATTCCCAGCAGGATAATGTCTTGGTTACTGGAAAGTGGCGCTGCTAAATATCATATATCTTGTTTTGAACTGCATTAATTGGCTTGACAATGTGCAGCAGTTGCCTTTGAAATGTAACAAAGAAGATTTGTCTCCACATAGAATTTATTCAAGACTTGATACAATTGTATCTGTTAGATTTGCTGGCATATTGCCCAGATATTACAGATCACATTACAGATGTCTATACTTTAATATGGTATACAGGACAGTCACCAGTAGAGGTCACCAGTGCTCCACTGATAAAGATCAGTATATTTCCCAACAATGTCATACAATTGTGATCTGTAATATCTGGGCAATATGCCAGCAAATCTAACAGATACAATTGTATCAAGTCTTGAATAAATTCTATGTGGAGACAAATCTTCTTTGTTACATTTCAAAGGCAACTGCTGCACATTGTCAAGCCAATTAATGCAGTTCAAAACAAGATATATGATATTTAGCAGCGCCACTTTCCAGTAACCAAGACATTATCCTGCTGGGAATTATTCCCGGTATTACACAAAATAAAACCCCTCATCCTCCAACTACTTCTGCCTAAATTTTAAATTTGTAAACACACTATTTACCCTCTTTTCTTGTCACCATATTTGTATGTGTTGATTTTAACCTTTTATTTTTCGCATTTTTGGTGGGTATCTCCTCATCCAATTATACCAATAAAGATAAAAGGAGTTCCCACGGTCTTAAAATAAATGGTCATCACTGACATCTAATACAAAATATTGAAATAGGAGTGCATCCATCCACAACTGCTTTTTCTCCTTTCTCCTTAGCTGCTTTATCACCATCATGCAAGTGCAATCACTAATACTCCTTTCACACCAGAAAATACAGGAACCCACCCGGGAATATGGCCCAGGGATCATGCTGGGCCATTCCCGGGTTGGCCCCTTTTACACCAGAAAAGTCCCTGCATTTTCTGGTGTGTGAAGGGAGCAGGACGGAGATGGGGAGGAGGTGTGCAGGTGGTGGGATGGCGGCAGAGGCAGCCAGGAGGTGGAGAATACTCACCCTGGTTGCTGGTCCTTGGTGCAGGCTGGGGATCCACACAGGTGGCGTGCCCGGATGACAGGTCAGATGGCGGGCGCAGATGACGCAGCTCTCCGGCTGCAGTGAGGGCACCGGAGAGCTGTGTCATCTACTGTATATACGCCGCCTGTCCTATCATCTGCGCCTGCAGCCTGTGTGGATCCCTGTCTGACAACATGCACCTAGGACCGACCACCCGGGTAAGTACCCATACCCCTTTCACACCGTCCAGGACCCTGGGTTGAACTCGGGAACAACCCTGCAGGGTTGAAATCCCAGGAAATTTTCCCGGGATTTTGCCCCGGGAACCTTACACACCAGCTCTAGTAAAGGGTTGTTCCTGGGCCCAACCCGTTAATTTAGGCTGGTGTAAAAAAGGGTATAAGTAGCCTGCTCCAAGACCCACACCGGGCCTAATAGATTGGGCCTGACCTCACTCTTCATCCACAACCCCACAGCAATTAGGGGTGGAGGCACGTACAGAGTATATGGATGGGGCAAATGTCCACAGTGCTCATGGTTAGCACTGTACAGATGGAGCCATCCGCATCTAGCCCTTTAATAGGATTAAGTGAGTAATGGAAGTACTTTGCTAATCCCCTACTGTATTGTTCTATGTATTGTATTGTATTGCAGCTGATAACAATAGGCCTTGGATAGCCATGGCTCACCATGGCTATCCAGAGATGGTTAGATGAGGGTGTGTATATGGGTGGTGGTAATGTACCCAGGGGCGAAGTCACTTACACAGTAATATATTCATGTATATATGGGTTTTGGTGATGTACTCAGGGGTGGGGGTCCCATACAGAGTAATATATCCATGTATATGTGGGTGGTGGCGATGTACTCGGGGGTGGACTTACATACACTAATATATTCATGTGTATATGTGTAATAGTGAAGTAATCAGGGGTGGAGTCACACACACACACAGTACTCAGGGGTGGAGTTACACTAATATATTAATGTGTATATGGGTAATGGTGATGTACTCAGGGGTGGAGATACATATACAGCAATATATCCATGTATATGTGGGTGGTGGCGATGTACTCGGGGGTGGACTTACATACACTAATATATTCATGTGTATATGTGTAATAGTGAAGTAATCAGGGGTGGAGTCACACACACACACAGTACTCAGGGGTGGAGTTACACTAATATATTAATGTGTATATGGGTAATGGTGATGTACTCAGGGGTGGAGTTACATATACAGTACTCAGGGGTGGAGATACATATACAGTAATATATCCATGTGTATATAGGTACTGGGGATGTACTCAGGGGTGGAGATACATACACAGTACTCAGGGGTGGGAGCACTTAGCAGTAAGGCCACACAGAGTACATGCTTTGTACAGTAGATCAGACAATGTTATTACATGGGATATATTCTCGGTAGCATTAGCTGTTGCTTATGACTGTGGATTGAACTATAAAGTAACTTTCCCATAATTTATTTTTTCAGTCCATGCGTCGCGCTAATCGCGGAACAGTTGGAGGATACTTTCTGGCTGGGAGAAGCATGTCCTGGTTTCCTGTAAGTACCATATCCTAATGCTCAGTAATAACTCATACTCAGTTACTGACGTGTCCTGTTTCCCCTGTCTGAGACGTGTTCTATTTCCCCAGTCTATCGTGCCTCCTGTATCCCCTGTCTCTGACATATCCTGTATCCCCTGTCTGTGACATGTTTTGTATCCCCTGTCTGTGATGCCTCCTGTATCCCCTGTCTGTGATGCCTCCTGTATCCCCTGTCTGTGATGCCTCCTGTATCCCCTGTCTGTGATGCCTCCTGTATCCCCTGTCTGTGACGCCTCCTGTATCCCCTGTCTGTGACGCCTCCTGTATCCACTGTCTGTGACGCCTCCTGTATCCCCTGTCTGTGACGCGTCCTGTATCCCCTGTCTGTGACGCCTCCTGTATCCCCTGTCTGTGACGCGTCCTGTATCCCCTGTCTGTGACGCCTCCTGTATCCCCTGTCTGTGACGCCTCCTGTATCCCCTGTCTGTGACGCCTCCTGTATCCTCTGTCTGTGACGCCTCCTGTATCCCCTGTCTGTGACGCCTCCTGTATCCCCTGTCTGTGACGCCTCCTGTATCCCCTGTCTGTGACGCCTCCTGTATCCCCTGTTTGTGACGCGTCCTGTATCCCCTGTCTATGACGCCTCCTGTATCCCCTGCCTGTGACGCCTCCTGTATCCTCTGTCTGTGACGCCTCCTGTATCCCCTGTCTGTGACGCCTCCTGTATCCCCCTGTCTGTGACGCCTCCTGTATCCCCTGTCTGTGACGCCTCCTGTATCCCCTGTTTGTGACGCGTCCTGTATCCCCTGTCTGTGACGCCTCCTGTATCCCCTGTCTGTGACGCCTCCTGTATCCTCTGTCTGTGACGCCTCCTGTATCCCCTGTCTGTGACGCCTCCTGTATCCCCTGTCTGTGACGCCTCCTGTATCCCCTGTCTGTGACGCCTCCTGTATCCCCTGTCTGTGACGCCTCCTGTATCTCCTGTCTGTGACGCCTCCTGTATCCCCTGTCTGTGACGCCTCCTGTATCCCCTGTCTGTGACGCCTCCTGTATCCCCTGTCTGTGACGCCTCCTGTATCCCCTGTCTGTGACGCCTCCTGTATCCCCTGTCTGTGACGCCTCCTGTATCCCCTGTCTGTGACGCCTCCTGTATCCCCTGTCTGTGACGCCTCCTGTATCCCCTGTCTGTGACGCCTCCTGTATCCCCTGTCTGTGATGCCTCCTGTATCCCCTGTCTGTGACGCCTCCTGTATCCCCTGTCTTTGACACCTCCTGTATCCCCTGTCTGTGGTGCTTCCTGTATCCCCTGTCTGTGACACCTCCTGTATCCCCTGTCTGTGATGCCTCCTGTATCCCCTGTCTGTGACGCCTCCTGTATCCCCTGTCTGTGACGCCTCCTGTATCCCCTGTCTGTGACGCCTCCTGTATCCCCTGTCTGTGACGCCTCCTGTATCCCCTGTCTGTGACGCCTCCTGTATCGCCTGTCTGTGACGCCTCCTGTATCCCCTGTCTGTGACGCCTCCGGTATCCCCTGTCTGTGACGCCTCCTGTATCCCCTGTCTGTGACGCCTCCTGTATCCCCTGTCTGTGACGCCTCCTGTATCCCCTGTCTGTGACACCTCCTGTATCCCCTGTCTGTGGTGCTTCCTGTATCCCCTGTCTGTGACGCCTCCTGTATCCTCTGTCTGTGACGCCTCCTGTATACCCTGTCTGTGACGCCTCCTGTATCCCCTGTCTGTGACGCCTCCTGTATCCCCTGTCTGTGACGCCTCCTGTATCCCCTGTCTGTGACGCCTCCTGTATCCCCTGTCTGTGACGCCTCCTGTATCCCCTGTCTGTGACACCTCCTGTATCTCCTGTCTGTGACGCCTCCTGTATCCCCTGTCTGTGGTGCTTCCTGTATCCCCTGTCTGTGACGCCTCCTGTATTCCCTGTCTGTGATGTGTCCTGTTTCCCTGGAATGTGACGCCTCCCGTATCCCCTGTCTGTGACACCTCCTGTATCCCCTGTCTGTGATGCGTCCTGTATCCTCTGTTTCTGATGCCTCCTGTATCCCCTGTCAGTGGTTTGTCCAGTATTCTATATTCTTCAACTGTACGGCATTGTCCTGTACTTGTCCTGCATTGTCTCCCACTGTACGTCATTGTCCTGTATTTGTCCTCCTTTATCTTCTAATGTACATCATTGTCCTGTGCTTGTCCTGCATTGTCTCCTACTGTACGTCATTGTCATATGCTTGTCCTGCATTGTCTCCCACTGTACGTCATTGTCCTGTGCTTGTCCTGCATTGTCTCCCACTGTACGTCATTGTCCTGTGCTTGTCCTGCATTGTCTCCCACTGTACGTCATTGTCCTGTGCTTGTCCTGCATTGTCCCCTACTGTACGTCATTGTCATATGCTTGTCCTGCATTGTCTCACACTGTACGTCATTGTCCTGTGCTTGTCCTGCATTGTCTCCTACTGTAAGTTATTGTCCTGTGCTTGTCCTGCATTGTTTCCCACTGTACGTCATTGTCCTGTGCTTGTCCTGTATTGTCTCCTACTGTACGTCATTGTCCTGTGCTTGTCCTGCATTGTCTCCCACTGTACATCATTGTCCTGTGCATGTCCTGCATTGTCTCCCACTGTACGTCATTGTCATATGCTTGTCCTGCATTGTCTCCCACTGTACGTCATTGTCCTGTGCTTGTCCTGCATTGTCTCCCACTGTATGTTATTGTCCTGTGCTTGTCCTGCATTGTCTCCCACTGTACGTCATTGTCCTGTGCTTGTCCTGCATTGTCCCCTACTGTACGTCATTGTCATATGCTTGTCCTGCATTGTCTCACACTGTACGTCATTGTCCTGTGCTTGTCCTGCATTGTCTCCTACTGTATGTTATTGTCCTGTGCTTGTCCTGCATTGTTTCCCACTGTACGTCATTGTCCTGTGCTTGTCCTGCATTGTCTCCCACTGTACATCATTGTCCTGTGCTTGTCCTGCATTGTCTCCCACTGTACGTCATTGTCCTGTGCTTGTCCTGCATTGTCTCCTACTGTATGTTATTGTCCTGTGCTTGTCCTGCATTGTTTCCCACTGTACGTCATTGTCCTGTGCTTGTCCTGCATTGTCTCCTACTGTACGTCATAGTCCTGTGCTTGTCCTGCATTGTCTCCTACTGTACATCATTGTCCTGTGCTTGTCCTGCATTGTCTCCCAGTGTACGTCATTGTCCTGTGCTTGTCCTGCATTGTCTCCCACTGTACATCATTGTCCCGTGCTTGTCCCGCATTGTCTCCCACTGTACGTCATTGTCCTGTGCTTGTCCTGCATTGTCTCCCACTGTACGTCATTGTCCTGTGCTTGTCCTGCATTGTCTCCCACTGTACGTCATTGTCCCGTGCTTGTCCTGCATTGTCTCCCACTGTACGTCATTGTCCTGTGCTTGTCCTGCATTGTCTCCCACTGTACGTCATAGTCCTGTGCTTGTCCTGCATTGTCTCCCACTGTACGTCATTGTTTTGTGCATGTCCTGCATTGTTTCCCACTGTACGTCATTGTCCTGTGCTTGTCCTGCATTGTCTCCTTCTGTACGTCATTGTCCTGTGCTTGTCCTGCATTGTCTCCCACTGTACGTCATTGTCCTGTGCATGTCCTGCATTGTCTCCCACTGTACGTCATTGCCCTGTGCTTGTCCTGCATTGTCTCCCACTGTACGTCATTGTCCTGTGCTTGTCCTGCATTGTCTCCCACTGTACGTTATTGTCCTGTGCTTGTCCTGCATTGTCTCCCACTGTATGTCATTGTCCTGTGCATGTCCTGCATTGTCTCCCACTGTACGTCATTGTCCTGTGCTTGTCCTGCATTGTCTCCCACTGTACGTCATTGTCCTGTGCTTGTCCTGCATTGTCTCCCACTGTACGTCATTGTCCTGTGCTTGTCCTGCATTGTCTCCCACTGTACGTCATTGTCCTGTGCTTGTCCTGCATTGTCTCCCACTGTACGTCATTGTCCTGTGCATGTCCTGCATTGTTTCCCACTGTACGTCATTGTCCTGTGCTTGTCCTGCATTGTCTCCCACTGTACGTCATTGTCCTGTGCATGTCCTGCATTGTCTCCCACTGTACGTCATTGCCCTGTGCTTGTCCTGCATTGTCTCCCACTGTACGTCATTGTCCTGTGCTTGTCCTGTATTGTCTCCTACTGTACGTCATTGTCATATGCTTGTCCTGCATTGTCTCCCACTGTACGTCATTGTCCTGTGCTTGTCCTGCATTGTCTCCCACTGTACGTCATTGTCCTGTGCTTGTCCTGCATTGTCTCCCACTGTACGTCATTGTCCTGTGCTTGTCCTGCATTGTCCCCTACTGTACGTCATTGTCATATTCTTGTCCTGCATTGTCTCACACTGTACGTCATTGTCCTGTGCTTGTCCTGCATTGTCTCCTACTGTATGTTATTGTCCTGTGCTTGTCCTGCATTGTTTCCCACTGTACGTCATTGTCCTGTGCTTGTCCTGTATTGTCTCCTACTGTACGTCATTGTCATATGCTTGTCCTGCATTGTCTCCCACTGTACGTCATTGTCCTGTGCTTGTCCTGCATTGTCTCCTACTGTATGTTATTGTCCTGTGCTTGTCCTGCATTGTCTCCCACTGTACGTCATTGTCCTGTGCTTGTCCTGCATTGTCCCCTACTGTACGTCATTGTCATATGCTTGTCCTGCATTGTCTCACACTGTACGTCATTGTCCTGTGCTTGTCCTGCATTGTCTCCTACTGTATGTTATTGTCCTGTGCTTGTCCTGCATTGTTTCCCACTGTACGTCATTGTCCTGTGCTTGTCCTGCATTGTCTCCCACTGTACGTCATTGTCCTGTGCTTGTCCTGCATTGTCTCCCACTGTACGTCATTGTCCTGTGCTTGTCCTGCATTGTCTCCTACTGTATGTTATTGTCCTGTGCTTGTCCTGCATTGTTTCCCACTGTACGTCATTGTCCTGTGCTTGTCCTGCATTGTCTCCTACTGTACGTCATAGTCCTGTGCTTGTCCTGCATTGTCTCCTACTGTACATCATTGTCCTGTGCTTGTCCTGCATTGTCTCCCAGTGTACGTCATTGTCCTGTGCTTGTCCTGCATTGTCTCCCACTGTACATCATTGTCCCGTGCTTGTCCCGCATTGTCTCCCACTGTACGTCATTGTCCTGTGCTTGTCCTGCATTGTCTCCCACTGTACGTCATTGTCCTGTGCTTGTCCTGCATTGTCTCCCACTGTACGTCATTGTCCCGTGCTTGTCCTGCATTGTCTCCCACTGTACGTCATTGTCCTGTGCTTGTCCTGCATTGTCTCCCACTGTACGTCATAGTCCTGTGCTTGTCCTGCATTGTCTCCCACTGTACGTCATTGTCTTGTGCATGTCCTGCATTGTTTCCTACTGTACGTCATTGTCCTGTGCTTGTCCTGCATTGTCTCCTACTGTACGTCATTGTCCTGTGCTTGTCCTGCATTGTCTCCCACTGTACGTCATTGTCCTGTGCATGTCCTGCATTGTCTCCCACTGTACGTCATTGCCCTGTGCTTGTCCTGCATTGTCTCCCACTGTACGTCATTGTCCTGTGCTTGTCCTGCATTGTCTCCCACTGTACGTTATTGTCCTGTGCTTGTCCTGCATTGTCTCCCACTGCACGTCATTGTCCTGTGCATGTCCTGCATTGTCTCCCACTGTACGTCATTGTCCTGTGCATGTCCTGCATTGTCTCCCACTGTACGTCATTGTCCTGTGCTTGTCCTGCATTGTCTCCCACTGTACGTCATTGTCCTGTGCTTGTCCTGCATTGTCTCCCACTGTACGTCATTGTCCTGTGCTTGTCCTGCATTGTCTCCCACTGTACGTCATTGTCCTGTGCATGTCCTGCATTGTTTCCCACTGTACGTCATTGTCCTGTGCTTGTCCTGCATTGTCTCCCACTGTACGTCATTGTCCTGTGCATGTCCTGCATTGTCTCCCACTGTACGTCATTGCCCTGTGCTTGTCCTGCATTGTCTCCCACTGTACGTCATTGTCCTGTGCTTGTCCTGCATTGTCTCCCACTGTACGTCATTGTCCTGTGCATGTCCTGCATTGTCTCCCACTGTACGTCATTGTCCTGTGCTTGTCCTGCATTGTCTCCCACTGTACGTCATTGTTCTGTGCTTGTCCTGCATTGTCTCCCACTGTACGTCATTGTCCTGTGCTTGTCCTGCATTGTCTCCCACTGTACGTCATTGTCCTGTGCTTGTCCTGCATTGTCTCCCACTGTACGTCATTGTCCTGCATTGTCTCCCACTGTACGTCATTGTCCTTTGCTTGTCCTGTGCTTGTCCTGCATTGTCTCCCACTGTACGTCATTGTTCTGTGCTTGTCCTGCATTGTCTCCCACTGTACGTCATTGTCCTGTGCTTGTCCTGCATTGTCTCCCACTGTACGTCATTGTCCTGTGCTTGTCCTGCATTGTCTCCCACTGTACCTCATTGTCCTGTGCTTGTCCTGCATTGTCTCCCACTGTACGTCATTGTCCTGCATTGTCTCCCACTGTACGTCATTGTCCTTTGCTTGTCCTGTGCTTGTCCTGCATTGTCTCCCACTGTACGTCATTGTCCTGTGCTTGTCCTGCATTGTCTCCCACTGTACGTCATTGTCCTGTGCTTGTCCTGCATTGTCTCCCACTGTACGTCATTGTCCTGTGCTTGTCCTGCATTGTCTCCCACTGTACGTTATTGTCCTGTGCTTGTCCTGCATTGTCTCCCACTGTACGTCATTGTCCTGTGCTTGTCCTGCATTGTCTCCCACTGTACGTTATTGTCCTGTGCTTGTCCTGCATTGTCTCCCACTGTACGTCATTGTCCTGTGCTTGTCCTGCATTGTCTCCCACTGTACGTCATTGTCCTGTGCATGTCCTGCATTGTCTCCCACTGTACGTCATTGTCCCGTGCTTGTCCTGTGCTTCTCCTGCATTGTCTCCCACTGTACGTCATTGTCCTGTGCTTGTCCTGCATTGTCTCCCACTGTACGTTATTGTCCTGTGCTTGTCCTGCATTGTCTCCCACTGTACGTCATTGTCCTGTGCATGTCCTGCATTGTCTCCCACTGTACATCATTGTCCTGTGCATGTCCTGCATTGTCTCCCACTGTACGTCATTGTCCTGTGCTTGTCCTGCATTGTCTCCCACTGTACGTCATTGTCCTGTGCTTGTCCTGCATTGTCTCCCACTGTACGTCATTGTCCTGTGCTTGTCCTGCATTGTCTCCCACTGTTCGTCATTGTCCTGTGCATGTCCTGCATTGTTTCCCACTGTACGTCATTGTCCTGTGCTTGTCCTGCATTGTCTCCCACTGTACGTCATTGTCCTGTGCATGTCCTGCATTGTCTCCCACTGTACGTTATTGCCCTGTGCTTGTCCTGCATTGTCTCCCACTGTACGTCATTGTCCTGTGCTTGTCCTGCATTGTCTCCCACTGTACGTCATTGTCCTGTGCATGTCCTGCATTGTCTCCCACTGTACGTCATTGTCCTGTGCTTGTCCTGCATTGTCTCCCACTGTACGTCATTGTTCTGTGCTTGTCCTGCATTGTCTCCCACTGTACGTCATTGTCCTGTGCTTGTCCTGCATTGTCTCCCACTGTACGTCATTGTCCTGTGCTTGTCCTGCATTGTCTCCCACTGTACGTCATTGTCCTGTGCATGTCCTGCATTGTCTCCCACTGTACGTCATCGTCCTGCATTGTCTCCCACTGTACGTCATTGTCCTTTGCTTATCCTGTTCTTGTCCTGCATTGTCTCCCACTGTACGTCAGTGTCCTGTGCTTGTCCTGCATTGTCTCCCACTGTACGTCATTGTCCTGTGCTTGTCCTGCATTGTCTCCCACTGTACGTCATTGTCCTGTGCTTGTCCTGCATTGTCTCCCACTGTACGTTATTGTCCTGTGCTTGTCCTGCATTGTCTCCCACTGTACGTCATTGTCCTGTGCTTGTCCTGCATTGTCTCCCACTGTACGTCATTGTCCTGTGCTTGTCCTGCATTGTCTCCCACTGTACGTCATTGTCCTGTGCTTGTCCTGCATTGTCTCCCACTGTACGTCATTGTCCTGTGCATGTCCTGCATTGTCTCCCACTGTACGTCATTGTCCCGTGCTTGTCCTGTGCTTCTCCTGCATTGTCTCCCACTGTACGTCATTGTCCTGTGCTTGTCCTGCATTGTCTCCCACTGTACGTCATTGTCCTGTGCTTGTCCTGCATTGTCTCCCACTGTACGTCATTGTCCTGTGCTTGTCCTGCATTGTCTCCCACTGTACGTTATTGTCCTGTGCTTGTCCTGCATTGTCTCCCACTGTACGTCCATGTCCTGTGCATGTCCTGCATTGTCTCCCACTGTACGTCATTGTCCTGTGCTTGTCCTGCATTGTCTCCCACTGTACGTCATTGTCCTGTGCTTGTCCTGTGCTTGTCCTGCATTGTCTCATACTGTACGTCATTGTCCTGTGCTTGTCCTGCATTGTCTCCCACTGTACGTTATTGTCCTGTGCTTGTCCTGCATTGTCTCCCACTGTACGTCATTGTCCTGTGCATGTCCTGCATTGTCTCCCACTGTACGTCATTGTCCTGTGCTTGTCCTGCATTGTCTCCCACTGTACGTTATTGTCCTGTGCTTGTCCTGCATTGTCTCCCACTGTACGTCATTGTCCTGTGCTTGTCCTGCATTGTCTCCCACTGTACGTCATTGTCCCGTGCTTGTCCTGTGCTTCTCCTGCATTGTCTCCCACTGTACGTCATTGTCCTGTGCTTGTCCTGCATTGTCTCCCACTGTACGTTATTGTCCTGTGCTTGTCCTGCATTGTCTCCCACTGTACGTTATTGTCCTGTGCTTGTCCTGCATTGTCTCCCACTGTACGTTATTGTCCTGTGCTTGTCCTGCATTGTCTCCCACTGTACGTCATTGTCCTGTGCATGTCCTGCATTGTCTCCCACTGTATGTCATTGTCCTGTGCATGTCCTGCATTGTCTCCCACTGTACGTCATTGTCCTGTGCTTGTCCTGCATTGTCTCCCACTGTACGTTATTGTCCTGTGCTTGTCCTGCATTGTCTCCCACTGTACGTTATTGTCCTGTGCTTGTCCTGCATTGTCTCCCACTGTACGTTATTGTCCTGTGCATGTCCTGCATTGTCTCCCACTGTACGTCATTGTCCTGTGCATGTCCTGCATTGTCTCCCACTGTACGTCATTGTCCTGTGCATGTCCTGCATTGTCTCCCACTGTACGTCATTGTCCTGTGCATGTCCTGCATTGTCTCCCACTGTACGTTATTGTCCTGTGCATGTCCTGCATTGTCTCCCACTGTACGTCATTGTCCTGTGCTTGTCCTGCATTGTCTCCCACTGTACGTCATTGTCCTGTGCATGTCCTGCATTGTCTCCCACTGTACGTCATTGTCTTGTTTTGATTATTTGTTTATATACTGTGTTAGGCGCAGCAGATCCCTTGTGGCGCATATAAGGAAATAAAAACATTAATGGTGTGAGACCAACACTCCCCTCTGTCTGACCATTATTTCTCTTGCAGGTTGGTGCTTCGCTCTTTGCCAGTAACATTGGAAGCGGGCACTTTGTGGGTCTGGCTGGCACAGGGGCAGCGAGTGGTCTTGCTGTGGCTGGATTTGAATGGAATGTAAGTAATAGTTGGTTTAGATAGAAGTGGGATGAAATGACGGCACGAATGTCCGGTATTATGGTGTAGCGGTAAATTTACTAACAGATCATTTTACAAACTGAACAAATCCAGAGATGTACAAAGCTGACGACTCTGACATCCATTGGGAATGACAGTGCATACTTTTGTGCACACGATAATGGAATGGGCAGATTTGCTGGCACTCAATTGAAAACGGACCGAAAACTGATGGAAATAACCCCAAACCCAACCAAATAATTAGAGATGAGCGCGTTCGGATTCAGGGAATTAACTACAGTTTTAACTACTACACTGCTGATAGTGACAACCTGCTGAGTCTGACTGTGTTCATGTAGTGTAGTGTAGTGTAGTGTGGTGGTACACTGACAGAGTCTGACTGTGTTCATGTAGTGTAGGGTGGTGGTACACTGACAGAGTCTGACTGTGTTCATGTAGTGTAGGGTGGTGGTACACTGACAGAGTCTGACTGTGTTCGTGTAGTGTAGTGTAGTGTGGTGGTACACTGACAGAGTCTGACTGTGTTCATGTAGTGTAGTGTAGTGTAGGGTGGTGGTACACTGACAGAGTCTGACTGTGTTCATGTAGTGTAGTGTAGTGTAGTGTGGTGGTACACTGACAGAGTCTGACTGTGTTCATGTAGTGTAGTGTAGGGTGGTGGTACACTGACAGAGTCTGACTGTGTTCGTGTAGTGTAGTGTAGTGTGGTGGTACACTGACAGAGTCTGACTGTGTTCATGTAGTGTAGTGTAGTGTAGGGTAGTGGTACACTGACAGAGTCTGACTGTGTTCATGTAGTGTAGTGTAGTGTAGGGTGGTGGTACACTGACAGAGTCTGACTGTGTTCATGTAGTGTAGTGTAGTGTAGTGTAGTGTAGGGTGGTGGTACACTGACAGAGTCTGACTGTGTTCGTGTAGTGTAGGGTGGTGGTACACTGACAGAGTCTGACTGTGTTCATGTAGTGTAGTGTAGTGTGGTGGTACACTGACAGAGTCTGACTGTGTTCATGTAGTGTAGTGTAGTGTAGGGTGGTGGTACACTGACAGAGTCTGACTGTGTTCATGTAGTGTAGTGTAGTGTAGTGTAGGGTAGTGGTACACTGACAGAGTCTGACTGTGTTCATGTAGTGTAGTGTAGTGTAGGGTGGTGGTACACTGACAGAGTCTGACTGTGTTCATGTAGTGTAGTGTAGGGTGGTGGTACACTGACAGAGTCTGACTGTGTTCATGTAGTGTAGTGTAGTGTAGGGTAGTGGTACACTGACAGAGTCTGACTGTGTTCATGTAGTGTAGTGTAGTGTAGGGTGGTGGTACACTGACAGAGTCTGACTGTGTTCATGTAGTGTAGTGTAGTGTAGTGTAGGGTGGTGGTACACTGACAGAGTCTGACTGTGTTCGTGTAGTGTAGTGTAGGGTGGTGGTACACTGACAGAGTCTGACTGTGTTCGTGTAGTGTAGTGTAGTGTGGTGGTACACTGACAGAGTCTGACTGTGTTCATGTAGTGTAGTGTAGTGTAGGGTGGTGGTACACTGACAGAGTCTGACTGTGTTCGTGTAGTGTAGTGTAGGGTGGTGGTACACTGACAGAGTCTGACTGTGTTCGTGTAGTGTAGTGTAGGGTGGTGGTACACTGACAGAGTCTGACTGTGTTCGTGTAGTGTAGTGTAGGGTGGTGGTACACTGACAGAGTCTGTGCTGTATATTATTTATCCCTGTCGTCTGTGCCTCATACAGATTGATTTACCTGTCCTCCAGTCGCTACCACCAACTAGTAACTTTGAACTACTAGGTGGCAGATACACAGTCACTCAGTGTAATGTACTGTACACTTCTTCTGTAGTCCAGTCCTGTGACTGTCTGTGGCACTACTAGTACTAGTAGTGTGACATTTTGTAGTAAGTTTAACCTGTAATATGTGCCTGTGCCTCATAGATTAATATTTAATAATCCCTTTAAATTATTATTTTTCTGTGTCTGCTGCTGTGTGACTGTTAGCTGGGACAGGGTACTACAAGTCTCACCTCACCTGTGTGCACGTCTTTGGTGGTTGTGAAGCCTGACCTTCCTATCACGGTACGGGAAGAGGTGGCACACCCTCGGCATGTGCTGGAAGGGTCACCCACAGTCCAGTTCCTGATTTTGAAGTTGTCAATGTTGTACACCAGGAGGAGGATATTGATGTAGCTGGTGCTGAGGGGGAAGTTGATGACGAGGAGCATGCTGCTGATGGTGTGTGGTTTGCTTAAATAAGGCACCGGGCGAGCCAGTTGTTGTCCGTGGGATGCAAAAGACCATCACCATGCCTGGGCAGAACACCAAAAACTCCACCTCTTTGGTCTGGAATTATTTTTATCCAGATCCGGACAACTGTCTCGCCATATGTAGCTTATGTAAAGCTGGAATAAGCAGGGGTAGGGAAGTTGGTCACCTAGGGACATCCTCGCTTATGCATCACCTGGAGTTAGTTCATAAGTCACTGTTTAGTTCGGAAACTGTGGCTAGGACGTAAGTAGTCCAGGGACACCGAAATCCCTTGTTGTATCCAAGCACCTGACCACACCAGCAAGTTACTCCTCGTCAATTTCCTCCTCCATCTGGATCAGAATTAGTCCTGCAGGCCATGTCACTGTCATGACTGAATCCACTTCCATCCGGGATTCCTCCGGAGGATCCTGCAGTGGTACGCCTACTACTGCTGCCGCTACTGCTGCCGCTGCTGCTGGGAGTCGGTCATCGTCCCAGAGGGGAAGTCGTAAAACCGATATGTCTTTCACTAAGCAATTGACCGCCCAACAGTCATTTCCCATGAGTATGAAGTACAACGGCAGTCATCCGATGGCGAAGCGGATAACTACAGCCTTGACAGCTATGTTGGTTTTAGATGTGAGTCCGGTGTCCGCCATCAGTGGAGTGGGATTTAGACGGTTGATGGAGGTATTGTGTTCCCGGTACCATATCCCACCTAGATCCACTTCATTAGGCAGGCGATACCGAGGATGTAGAGATACATCCGAAAACGTGTCCTCGGTGCCCTGAAAAATGCGGTTGTACTCACTGTCCACTTAACCACGGACATGTGGACAAGTGGTTCAGGGCAAACTAAGGACTATATGACTGTTACAGCCCACTGGGAAGATGCATTGCCTTCTGCAGCAGCAGCAGCAACATCTCTTGCACGCCAGCTCCTTCCAAGGCAGGCTACGCTGTGTATCACCGGTTTCAGTAAGAGGCACAATGCTGACAACCTCTTAGAGAAACTGAGGGAAATCATCTTGCAGTAGCTTACCCCACTTAGACTCTCCTGGGGATTTGTGGTGTCGGACAATGCCAGTAACATTGTGCGGGCATTACATATGTGCAATTTCCAGTACGTGCCATTTATTGCCCACACTATGAATTTGTTGGTGCAGCATTTCCATAATTACTGGACACTTTCGGCGTTCTGCCACTGCCTGCCGAAGGCTGGATCGGCAGCAAAAACTCCTCAACCTGCCCTGCCATCAGCTTTAACAAGAGGTGGTGACACGCTGGAACTCCACTCTCTATATGCTACAGAGGACGGAGGAGCAGCAAAAGGCCATTCAAGCCTACACGGCCACCTAGGACATAGGCAGAGGAGCAGGGATGCACCTGACTCAAGAGCAGTTTAGGCTGATTTCCCTGTTGTGCGAGGTTCTCCAGCCGTTTGAACTTGCCCCACATAAAGTCAGCTCTGATACTGCCAGCTTGAGTCAGGTGACCCACGAAGCGTACGCCGGCCGACCCAGCCGTGCGCACGTTCCTCCAGCAATTCCCTACCCCCCCTTTTTTTTGTGTTCTATGAAATGTATTTATTAGTCCTTTTCAGGACTCTAATGTATTAGCAGCCTCTTGTCACTAGTCACCCTAAGACCACGCCAGCAGCAGTACGAGCTGACAGTGGCACAGGGTTGGACTTAAAGACATACGGCAACTGAAATCCTGTTTGCGGCACTTGTCCCTAGGACAGGGAGTGCGCGCCGATAGCTACCTGTTATACGGAGAATGGACGGCTCCCCGCTAGCTGTACGCGACCATAGTATCAGGTCGACAGCACGGGGTTCTACCTAGTACCTGTGATACTATTGTTACCGTTACCACCAGCCTCTCCTTTTGGGGGAATCATTGCTTACCGTCCATATAGGGCAGGTTTAAGCTGTACTGGTTAAAGAGTCTTCCTGCGACCGCAACTATAAGCTATATTCTCAATAAACGGCGTAAGGAAATAACTCCACACCATCAGCTTAATTAATAACCCTAGCCCAGGTAGCAATGTATATCCGGGCATTGAATTGATTCACTAGCAGTAACCCATACATATAATAGAGGTGCTGCATCACCCTAAAAACCCGCTCTGTAAGCACTGATTTAATAGTGACCTCAGACGGAAAGGGGTAACCGATTAGTGATATTACTGCATTTCTGTGATAACACACAGCTCAATTGTATTATCTATATACAAATAATACAAACCGCACCACGCCAGATAAACTGGTAATTAATTGAGCTAATTAATTCAATCTCAACCAATTGAGTACCAAACACCGCATCAAAGTAGCTAACATACAGGCTGTTACATTTGTATATAGAACACAAACCTATTTAAGATTGACACACTTCTCTCCTCAAACAATTGTTCAAAGGTCAAGAAGGAGAAAGCTAGTAGTGTAATTGATAATATTGAATAGAGGGAATTTGCTCCAGGAACTCGCACGTGCCTTTTAATAGCACACTGTTTTCACTTGTGTTAATGTTATTTGTTGTTTGTCATATTTCGTGTTCTTCACTTTTAAAATAAAAATAATAAAAGGTAAATTTTATGACTCTTTTCTATAAATGGTGCACCACCATATGACAATCCATTCTCTTTTCTGTAAAGATTCCCCTAATTAGGCTGTTGCAGAAGCAGCTGGAGAAAGTGAAGGAGGAGCTAAAGCGTTGCAATTCCGCAAAGCATGTAGCTCTTGTGGATGAAGCCCTCCCTACACTTTGCCAGGATACGAGGGTGATCAGCCTGTTAAAGTCAGAGGAATACACTCTGGCTGGCAGACACAAGTCTACAAAGGTGCAAAGACCTGCTGGTCAGGAGATTATCATCTGAAGGGGACCGTGACACGGCCCCAGCTCCTCCTTCATTTTCTCCCACACCTGTGCCTGCAGGAAAACAGCTGAAATTTCTGACACAACCCACTGGTGGGGATGCAGGGCAGGCGGGAGCGAGTTTGGGCATCTGGTCCAGACGGAAGGACGTGCCAAGGATTGCTGACGTGTCTACTGTCGCTGCATTGGATGCTGTCACCATTGAAAACATGGTGGAGAATTACTTTGGTGACAGCATCTAAGTAGACCTGTCAGACAGTCCTTACCTGTACTGGCAGGAAAAAAGGCAGTTTGGAAGCCCCTGTACAAACTGGCTCTATTTTACCTGAGTTGTCCCCCCTTCAGTGTGTACTCCGAAAGAGTTTTTAGTGCAGCGGGGAACCTGGTCAGTGAGCGGTGTAGGAAGTTGCTTCAGCAAAATGTGGAGAAGATGATGTTCATCAAAATGAACAACAGAGGGACCTGTGATTGTGGAGTCCAGTGGTCTAATCTGTGAGGATGAGGAAGTACACGCTGAAGGGGGTGAGGAATCAGAGGACGAGGAGGACATTTTACCTCTATAAAGCCGGTTTGTGCAGGTAGAGGTGACTTGCTTATTTTTTTGTTGTGTGGCAGACCCTGTCGCTGAAATGATTGGTTTGTTAAAGTGTCCATGTCCTATTTATGCAACATAAGGATGGGTGGGAGGGCCCAAGGACAATTCCATCTTGCGCCTCTTTTATTTGCCATTATGTGCTTTTTTGGGCCTAGTTTTTCAACCTGCCATCCTGTCTGCCGCTGCAGTGCCACTCCTAGATGAGCCACGTGTTTGTGCCGTCCACTTGTGTGGCTTAGTATAGTTATCCAGCTACCTCGGTGCAACCTTTTGCCCTAAAAACAATAGTGTGAGGTGTTCAGAATAGACCGGAAATTTGTGGAAATTAATGATATTGAGGTTAATAATATGCGATTTTAGTAGTTTTTATGCTTTTTTAAATGTTTTTATTAAAACACCATTGAATACAGATTGTAAGATATTATTCGTAAGAATAGACAGTATGATAATTCACTAAAAAAAATATATTAAAACAAATAGGTTTCACAAAGTGTCCAAATTGCCATTTATCTCAGAGAACACATAAAGGTTTGACGGTTCCCTCGGCCATACCCCTCTTGTCCCAAAGGGCGTCCCAGGTTAAGGAAGCCAACAAAGGGGTCCATCTCTCAGCGCTGTCATGAGACAATATCAATGGGTGAATCCTCAGCAATTAATCTCATGATATACCATTGAGTGCCCTTAACCCCTTCAGTGGTCGTTTTTTTTGGGGGGAGCGCTCCCCACTGGGTGAGTTTTTTATGGGGAGCGCTCCCTTAAAAAAAACCCACCACTACCCCCCCCCCCCCCCCTGGGTCCGGGCAGCACCGCTGAACTGTCAATCAGCGGCTGCCCGGACCTGCGGCGCCGGGGACTTCTATTGAAAACCCGGAGGGGAGGGGGGAGGACAAGGGAGGAGGAGGCGATGCTGTAGAGGGGAGGGAGCCGGGCAGCGCGACGCTGCCTGAGATCAGAGTGAACTCAGCAGCGCTGCCCGGCTCCAAACAGTGGCAATCCCGAGAATTTTCCGGGCTTGCCAGGCTGGGCACTGAGGCACAGCCCGGAAAATTCTCGGGATTGCTCAAGATACAGACCCAAAACGCGTTTCCCGGTGCACATCCCTACAAATAATAGACTGTCTGGGCAGACAAGTAAGGGAGAACCGATCAATACAATCTGTGCTGCCCCCCTAGTGGTGGAACTCTGGGAGGCAATGTCATTTTCCATCGGGCTCCTGGCCTACATTGGCACTGACAGTATTGCTGCCACCGGGTCCCCGACAGGCATCGGCTCTCCCCATTCTGCCACCAGATCCTTGCCGGGCATCCACATATAGGCCCTTATTCAGATCTGTTCTCAAAATGGACAAAACCATGTGTGCACTGCAGGTGGGGCAGATGTAACATGTGCAGAGAGAGTTAGATTTGGGTGGGGTGTGTTGAAACTGATATCTATATTGCAGTGTGAAAATAATGCAGCCAGTATTTACCCTGCACAGAAACAAAGTAACTCACACAAATCTAACTCTCTCTGCACATGTTACATCTGCCCCACCGGCAGTGCACATGGTTTTGTCCATTTTTGAGAACAAATTTGTACTGCAATCAGATCTGAAGAAGGGCCATAGTCCTCCAGGCTCTACCCTGCTACCGCTGTGTCCCCACCAGCTCTCAAACCCGCTGCCGCTCTATATGTGGACACCTGGCTCTCTCCTAGGGATGGACATCGAATCGCAATG
Organism: Crinia signifera; assembly: GCF_055691185.1. Lineage (NCBI taxonomy): Eukaryota > Metazoa > Chordata > Amphibia > Anura > Myobatrachidae > Crinia > Crinia signifera. The sequence continues at coordinate 783,398 of NC_139223.1, forward strand.
TTTCACTATACCATCGTTTATTTGTTTTGTTTGTCGCCATTGAATGGTAAACATTTAATGATCCGATGGTCCCGCCCTCCAGCCAGCCATGCTGCAGTGCTTCAGAACATGCGTGGCAGAGCTGAAGATGGTTGCACATGTGCGAAAAAGGCGCAACCATATAATATATCTATAGCTGCAAAACGCGACTGACCTGAATGTTGGGTCGATGTTGCGTCCCTCCTCCTGTGATCTGGAACCTGCCCCATCCAAACTTCTTTTAGGGTGTATGGAAATAAACGTCCCTCCTACCACCACCACCATTGTAAGGGAGACATCCTCCTACCACCATCACCATTGTAAGGGAGACATCCTACCACCACCATTGTAAGGGAGACATCCTACCACCACCACCACCACCATTGTAAGGGAGACATCCTACCACCACCATTGTAAGGGAGACATCCTACCACCATTGTGGGGAGACATCCTACCACCACCATTGTGGGGAGACATCCTACCACCATCACCATTGTGGGGAGACATCTTACCATCACCATTGTGGGGAGACATCCTACCACCACCACCACCATTGTGGGGAGACATCCTAAACCACCACCATTGTAAGGGAAACATCCTACCACCACCACCATTGTGGGGAGACATCTTACCACCATCACCATTGTGGGGAGACATCTTACCATCACCATTGTGGGGAGACATCCTGCCACCAACACCACCACCATTGTAAGGGAAACTTCCTATCACCATTGTAAGGAGACATCCTACCACCACCTGCATTGTGAGGAGACATCCTACCACCATCCCCCATGTGGGGAGACATCCCACCACCATTGTGAGGATACATCCTAACACCACCACTATTGCGGGGAGACATCCTACCACCACCCACAGTTTGGGGAGAGATCCTACCACCATCACCATTATAAGGGAAACATCCTATCACCACCACTATTGTGAGGAGACATCCTACCACCACCACCATTGTGGGGAGACATCCTAACACCACCATTGTAAGGAGACATCCTACCACCACCCCCATTGTGGCAAGACATTGTAACACCACCACCATTGTGGGGAAACATCCTATCACCACTTACCATTGTGGTGAGACATCCTAACACCACCACCATTGTGGGGAGACATCCTAACACCACCACCATTGTGGGGAGACATCCTAACGCCACCATCATTGTAAGGGAGACATCCTAACACCGCCACCACCATTGTAAGGGAGACATCCTAACACCACCCCCATTGTGGGGATACATTCTATCACCACCCCCATTGTGGGGAGACATCCTAACACCACTCCCATTGTGGGGAGACATCCTACCACCCCCATTGTGGGGAGACATCCTAACACCACCCCCATTGTGGGGAGACATCCTAACACCAACCCCGTTGTTGGGAGACATCCTAACACCACCCCCATTGTGGGGAGACATCCTACCACCACCACCATTGTAAGGGAAACATCCTATCACCACCACCACCATTGTAAGGGAAACATCCTTTCACCACCACCACCATTGTAAGGGAGACATCCTACCACCACCATTGTAAGGGAGACATCCTACCACCACCACCACCATTGTAAGGGAGACATCCTACCACCATTGTGAGGAGACATCCTACCACCACCACCATTGTGGGGAGACATCCTACCACCATCACCATTGTCGGGAGACCTCCTACCACCACCATTTTGGGGAGACATCCTAACACCACTACCACCACCATTGGAGAGATACAGCCATCATTCTAGCTATGGAAGAGAGCCCAGGTGTTTGCATCCTTACCTGTTTACCTGTGGTTGTACACCTGCAGAGGATGTTGCTGGGCTGGAGGGGTGTGACATAGAATCCCAATAGTGAGAATCCTACTCCTTACCTGCTTTCCAACCCTCCCTCCCTGCAGCCTAACCCTCACACTTCTTAATGTCTATAACATCCCCTCCCATCATCGTAAAATGTCTATAGTGTCTCTCCTTTCCTCCCCTGCATTCACCTCACTGGCATCAAACATCTGAGAACTTACATGGCCAGTGGTCACTGCAGTGCTGGCAGCTTGATCCATGTGATGCAGGCAGGAGGAGGGGCTGAAGGAGGGTGGGGGTTCCTCTTGAGGCCCAGGATATGCTGATTGGCTGCTGTTGCACACCTGCTGCCTGCATGACTTTCTGCAGTCACATCCTACTGAAATAGCAAAGGGGGTTGTTGCTGATTGGAGAAGCCAGGGAGCATGTGATGCAGCATGTGACTGCAGCCAAAGGTATTAAAGTATGGAGCAGTCCAGGGCAGCCTGCCCCATAGCCAGCATGTCACTGATAATTCTCCACCATTATCACATCTCTGAATCTTGAGCCAGTGACCAGTTGGATTCTCTACAAGCTTATCATATTCTACAATTGATTTTGCTACTTCAGAATTCTCTCTGATGACGTACATTCTGGTGAAGTCCTCTAAAAACCTCTCCGGTGACACTCCTATTGGCCTCATACATCTGACTGGGCTATCCCAAGTGGTTTTGTTTGTAGCTCGGTTGATTTTGGAAATGGCTCATGACTCCTTTTCCACACAATACAGTTTTCACATCTGGTTTTCTCTGGATTAGTCAGTGACATTCCTATAATGATCTCATTCTGGAACTTCTGAACACTGGTGTATTCAAGGTGACCAAATCCTCTATGCAAGAGTTCCTGTGACTGCAACTCAGTTGTTATCATTGTGGAATAATGCTGTGTATCAAGGATATACGATTGCTGACATCTTGTGTCTGCAGCTGTCGAGGTCCTTCTTTGGTATTGGTAAAAATACACTAAATGGGACAAAATCGTTTACTCTTAAATTGCACTATTATTTTGGACACAGTTGTGCCAGTACCCAATGTGAGGTTATCAGATTCACTGTAAATCTGTAATTACTATATTTTATTAGGTGTAGTAATTAATGTACTATTTTAGTCCGTCGGTACCCTCTTGTTCTCCATATACGTCTATATACTCCCTATATGTGTGTGTAGTTCCAGATCATATATTATTAGGCTGTATAATCCCACCTCAAATGTAATGTCTGTATTTCCCAGGACTTTATTCATGTAAGCATTGTACCATTGGCAATCTCCCCAGGGGGGTTTACAATTCTTTGTAAACCTCTGGGCTCTAGCAGACTTTGTGGAACCGGCCACCACAGGGGGTGATCAGCCCATAATGTAATCAGCCGATTATTGTTCCTGCTGTTTACATGAGGGGGATAGCTGAAGGACAATCACCACAGGGGGTGATCAAATTCCCCTACTATCAACAGGAAGGTTGTCCACAGGGGGTGACCACCACATAATGTAATCAGACTGTGTTTTATATCTTGGGTTGACTCTGCTATGCATATCTTGGCCACTTCCAGACTTTCTGGAACCGACCCCAGCAGGGGGCAGAAGCAGATGGGCAGCAGCAGTACCTGGGAGGGGGGATAAACCTGACTTGAATCCACCAATAGGGATTGAGTGCAAGCCCACTGATGGTATGGAGAAGCGTGGGAATTGGAAGTTTTTAAAATGACTCGCACACAAGCCAGGGAGAGAATTGATGGACTGTCCTGGACTAAGAGGTTATGCTCTGTCTAGGTATCGTGTGGACTTATATGCTATCACTGCTGTGTGGGCTAAGTGATAGTTTGCCCTGTGGAACTGATCTGGGACTGTGACTATACAAGGACTGTCGGTTTGGGCCTGCTACCTGAATATCTTTCTACTCTGCAATTTACCTTTGCCACTGTTTATTGTCTATTTGTGCGTGCTGTGGAAAATAAACCATATTTTGGTTTCATCTGCTCGGTGTCTGAGTGATTGAGGAACTCGTACCCTCACATTTGGTGGCAGCAGTGGGATCATTCAGACACCAACCATCGAGCACAGAAAGCACAGAGAACAGAGGATCAGACCATATGTAAGGAAACGGAAAATGCAATAAGGTGATGTTCAGCAAGTGAGCAGGTGTCAGTCCTGTGAAAGGGAAAATGTTTCCAAGGAAAGAAAATCGATGCCTCAAGACCCCTGTAGCAGAGGAGCTCAGGGATGGAGGTTCTTCAGTGTATCGGCAGGCTGGGAAGCCGGATCTGTTATTTATTGTCAGGAAAATGCAGTATATCTGGAAGTACTGGGAAGACGCTCAGCAGATGGTCAGCGGGTGGAGAGTATCCAGCATACAGGACAAAGTGTGTTACCTGGGGGATGCATTCCTGCACTGTAAAGGTGAGGCCACTTCTTGGAATCTGCTAGGAGAGCCAGAGTTTGTAGAATTTACAGAGGAAGTGATTGCTACAGTTACCCAGATGCTACAAAGAGGACAATATTCTGAGGCTGAAGGACAAGTCCAGAATAAATTGATGCCCCAGATAGAACCAGAGGAAAGGTCTAGAAGGGGGCTACTGCAATCTGGGCAGACAACCGAGGGGTCTGCCACAGAATTAATTGTTACCGCAAGAGAAGGGTCGTTGTCAGGGGGGCCCCTAACTGCCCTTGAAGAAATGAGTATGGAGGAGCTGATAGCAGAAGGTCAGCTGCGAGGTATACCCATCCAATCCTGCACTCGCGGGGAAATCCTTCAGCAGATCCTTCACGATCAGGGAGATCCTACAAATGCATTTGCTGATTATCGAGCCTGGATCCTCCATTTCGGTGCCCAGTTGAGTGTGTGGGAACAATTGCAGTGTCTGGAGGAGTGCTTCGTGGTGGCAGAGGAAGAGGCGATTGATCGGGGGCTCCTGGATACCCCAGCATGGCAAGATCAGTGTCGCAGGGGGCGTGATGAAAGGCACCGTTTGCAATTGCTTCTCCCCCATCCTAGGGAGGAGCTGCACTACTGCTTCCCTTTTGCTGAGGTGGGAGATGCAGAGCTATTATCCTGCTGCCAGGGGATCTATGAGGACTGCGTCCAAGAAGAGATCGCCGTGGTTAGAGGAGTATCCGACAACATCCAGGCCACCAGCCCACCAGTCACAGATGACGTCGTGTTTCGGGCTGCCCAGCATACTCAGCTGGGGAAGGAGGCTATCGCGGAGAAGGAGGTGTGCGCAGAAGTAGCTGCAGGTGAGCATCTGGCTTTTAAGGGGACAGAGCTGACACAGCCTGTCCTGCAGCCACCAGCGGAATTGTTTGTGATGGAGGGTCCCTCCTCAGCCCTGGACATTGAGACCAAATGCTGGACTGAAATGTGCCATGCCCCTAGTTTGGGTTTGGGGGAGGAAGGACATGACGGGGTGGTGGAAGTGCCAGGGCCAGAGCCCCTATATTGGCCTGCTGTTTGGCCCCTGTTCCTTGGGCAAGAGGGGGAGGTGGAAAGTGGTCCCTGCCCCATTGTGCCCGAGGCAAAAGTATTAGTAGGTTACAATGTTGCAGAGGGGGGGTACCCAGAATCCGAAGAAGAGGAATCGCTACATCCCTTGTTAGTTCCAATGTATGACTTAGACTGTAATCATGCCCTTGCTGGTTCTGCAAACCAGCCGCCTTTTACAAGATGGGTTTGGTATGATGTCACCCTGTGGGACTCAGGTGGTAAATCCAAACCCCAGATTCTCTGCTCTGCATCCCGCTATTCCAGGTTGTTATTGGTTCCAGAACAGCTTGGTACCGGGACTACAATAGTAGGGGAAGGAATGTGAGGTTATCAGATTCACTGTAAATCTGTAATTACTATATTTTATTAGGTGTAGTAATTAATGTACTATTTTAGTCCGTCGGTACCCTCTTGTTCTCCATATACGTCTATATACTCCCTATATGTGTGTGTAGTTCCAGATCATATATTATTAGGCTGTATAATCCCACCTCAAATGTAATGTCTGTATTTCCCAGGACTTTATTCATGTAAGCATTGTACCATTGGCAATCTCCACAGGGGGTGATCGAATCCCCCTACTATCAACAGGAAGGTTGTCCACAGGGGGTGATCAGCCCATAATGTAATCAGCCGATTATTGTTCCTGCTGTTTACATGAGGGGGATAGCTGAAGGACAATCACCACAGGGGGTGATCAAATTCCCCTACTATCAACAGGAGGGTTGTCCACAGGGGGTGACCACCACATAATGTAATCAGACTGTGTTTTATATCTTGGGTTGACTCTGCTATGCATATCTTGGCCACTTCCAGACTTTCTGGAACCGACCCCAGCAGGGGGCAGAAGCAGATGGGCAGCAGCAGTACCTGGGAGGGGGGATAAACCTGACTTGAATCCACCAATAGGGATTGAGTGCAAGCCCACTGATGGTATGGAGAAGCGTGGGAATTGGAAGTTTTTAAAATGACTCGCACACAAGCCAGGGAGAGAATTGATGGACTGTCCTGGACTAAGAGGTTATGCTCTGTCTAGGTATCGTGTGGACTTATATGCTATCACTGCGGTGTGGGATAAGTGATAGTTTGCCCTGTGGAACTGATCTGGGACTGTGACTATACAAGGACTGTCTGTTTGGGCCTGCTACCTGAATATCTTTCTACTCTGCAATTTACCTTTGCCACTGTTTATTGTCTATTTGTGCGTGCTGTGGAAAATAAACCATATTTTGGTTTCATCTGCTCGGTGTCTGAGTGATTGAGGAACTCGTACCCTCACACCCAGCACATATTACCATGTTTCAGAATGATATAATAGCACCATGCTTACATCATACACTTCTATTGCTTACTGTATCTCCCGGTCTCTCTCTTCCAGGCTCTCTTTGTGGTATTACTCATGGGTTGGATTTTTGTTCCTGTTTATCTGACAGCTGAGGTAAGAAGAAAATAAAACATTAACATAGATATTAAGCAGCTCATAGAGATAAATGAATGGGTACTTGTTTAGTTTCACAGCAGCAGCGTCTGTGTCCTCTTGCGGGGCTCGCTTCGCTCGTCCACGCTACGGGCTCGGTGGCTCGCTATGCTCACCACGCTATCTAAAATCAATTCCATGCCATCGTGGTTAGTGGGGGTATGAACCAATTCACGTTGGCGTGGACTTTATTTTAGATAGTTTTCCGAGCGCTGAACCTGGAAGTAGCGGGCGGCCATGCTGCCGCCGTGAAACTAAACAAGAACCAATGAATGTTCTCCAGCAGTCACATACAAATAGATGAATGTGGAGGATCTACAGGGGTGGCACTGGTTGCAGAAGGTTCTGCAGGAGTAGCACAGAGAAAGGAAAGAAGGTTTTTTGATAGTGACATACATAGAGGGGGAGGATATACAGGAGTGCCACAGATTGGGGAAGATTATCCAGAGTGGCACAGAGAAAGAGAAGGTAAAGGATCTCCCAGAATACTCCAGACTGCAAAAGGTTCCCCAGGGGTGACACAGAGAGGCAGATGGTGAGGATCGCCATCTATGGCACAGACTGAGGAAGGTTCTCCTTGGGGGGAGGGGGGGGGGTACAAAGAGGCAGCTGGGGAGGATCTCCTTGAATACTTTAGACTACAAAGGGTTCTCCAGGGGTGACACACAGAGAGGCAGATGGTGAGGATCTCCAGCTATGGCACAGACTGAGGAAGGTTCTCCTTGGGGGGGGTTCAAAGAGGCAGCTGGGGAGGATCTCCTTGAATACTTTAGACTACAAAGGGTTCTCCAGGGGTGACACACAGAGAGGCAGATGGTGAGGATCTCCAGCTATGGCACAGACTGAGGAAGGTTCTCCTTGGGGGGGTTCAAAGAGGCAGCTGGGGAGGATCTCCTTGAATACTTTAGACTACAAAGGGTTCTCCAGGGGTGACACACAGAGAGGCAGATGGTGAGGATCTCCAGCTATGGCACAGACTAAGGAAGGTTCTCCATGGGGGGCACGCACAGAAAGGGAGATGGGGAGGATCTCCAGCACAGACTGAGCAAGGTTCTCCATGGGGAGGACACACAGAGGCAGCTGGGGAGGATATCCTGGAATACTTTATACTGCGAAAGGTTCTCCAGGGGAGACACACAGAGAGGAAGCAGGTGAGGATCTCCAGCTATGGCACAGACTAAGGAAGGTTCTCCATGGGGGGACACACACACACACAGAGGCAAATGGTGAGGATCTCCAGCACGGACTGAGGAAGGTTCTCCAGGGGGGCCACAAAGAGGGAGTTGGTGAGAATCTCCAACTATGGCACAGATTGAGGAAGGTTCTCCAGGGGGCCACATAGAGGGATCTGGTGAGAATCTCTAGCTATGGCACAGACTGAGGAAGGTTCTCTATGGGAGACACACAGAGAGAGGTAGATGGGGAGGATCTCCAGCACAGACTGAGGAAGGTTCTCAAGGGGGGCCACAGAGAAGGGAGTTGGTGAGGATCTCCACCAATGGCACAGACTGGGAAAGGTTCTCCAGGGGACAGAGAGAGAGATGGTGAGGTTCTCCACCAATGGCACAGACTAGGAAAGGTTCTCCAGGAGGGACACCGAGAGGGAGATGATGAGCATCACCATCACAGACTGAGAAAGGGTCTCCAAGGGGGAAAACACAGAGAAGGGGATTTTGCGGATCTCCACCTACTGTACGACACAGACTGGGAAAGGTTATCCAGGGAAGTCACACAGAAAGGGAGATGGTGAGGATCTTGATGCTATGGACCAGTCTGAGGAAGATTCTCCACGGTAGACACACAGAGAGGGAGATTGTGAGGATCTCCAGCACAGGCTGAGGAAGGTTCTCCAGGGGAGAGACCCACAAAGAGGGAGTTGGTGCGGATCTCCAGCTATGGCACAGACTTAAGTTCTCCAGGGGGCCACAGAGAGGGAGATGGTGAGGATCTCCACCAATGGCACAGACTGGGGAGGGAGGGAGAGAGAGAGGGAGAGAGAGAGAGGGAGAGAGAGAGAGGGAGAGAGAGAGAGAGAGGGAGAGAGAGAGAGAGAGAGAGAGAGAGAGAGAGAGAGGGAGAGAGAGAGAGGGAGAGAGAGAGAGAGAGGGAGAGAGAGAGAGGGAGAGAGAGAGAGAGAGGGAGAGAGAGAGAGGGAGAGAGAGAGAGAGAGAATGAATCTTCACCAATGACACAGACTGAGGAGGGTTATCCAGAGATAGCACAGTCTGAGGAAGATTCTCCACGACAGACACACAGAGAGGGAGATTGTGAGGATCTCCAGCACAGACTGAGGAAGGTTCTCCAGGGGAGACACACAGAGAGGTAGATGGTGATGAACTCCAACAGTGGCACAGACTGATCAAGGTTCCCCATAAGCGCATACGCAGTAGAGATAAAGGAGCGGGGGGGGGGGGGTTGCCTCCTATTACAGAACATAGGATGGGGTCACATGGAGGGGGAGCATCAATATATAGATATATTATTAGGCTCATTCTCAGAGTCTATCATTAAAGTTCTGTTCCTCCGAACAGGTAATGACTATGCCGGAGTACTTGAAGAAACGCTTTGGAGGGCAACGAATCCAGCTATATCTATCTGTACTATCATTAGCCATGTATATATTTACTAAAATATCTGTAAGTATGCTGCATGTGCTGCCTTTACTGCTCTTCTCCCAGAACATCTCTGTATTAAGATGGTGTGTGTGTGTGTGTGTGTGTGTGTGTGTGTGTGTGTGTGTGTGTGAGATTTTTAATATATATATATATATATATATATATCCAGGAAATGGGATGACACTCTCTAATAGGAACCATATATATATGGGGAAGTAAAATCTGAAATGCCTTTATTTAAATTCTAGAAGTTTAGGTGGTAAAATGGGGGAGCCCGAGACCCTTTTGTCGGAAAAAGACTTTGCTATCTACGTGGTGGTATAACGGAAATGGGTGGGATGGGATGATTTACATGAGTGGGAGGCTAACTTAGAGGGTTATAGTCTGTTTAAAATAAAAGCAGAATAGGTAGAAGGGAAGGGAATGTGTTCTTATATGTTAAAACTTCTCTGAAACCTCGTCAAAGGGAGGATACACCCATGGGAACAGGGGAGTTGGTAGAATCTATATGGGTGGTAATTATAGGTAATAATAGGAATGCGAAAAAAAGTAGTACATGCTATAAGCCACCGAACATTCATGCGGAAGGGGAAAGGGACCTCCTAATTATCAATTCCGATATTTAATATGACCAAAGAACAATAAGTGAAAAGCGTAGGTTACGTACTTTTTCCGTAACTTGCGTACCCTTTATTCCTAGCTACATGCGAACAAAGCGTAGCGTACCTTTACCGTGTATTGTACACGCTTGAATCAATGCATTAATAGGAGATCCCTTCGCAGTACTTTGTCTCTAATCTGCGAATACACTTTTAAGGACAATGTCCGTAATACACCTTATCGCTAGATGCGAATAATTTAGACGAGACCACGATATAACAAGTGAGGAGATAGATTCTCCGTAAATAGTGTATTTAGTCCCTAATGGACAAAAGGGGATTACAGAAATAAGAAAATACAGGGTAACACGTGATACAATTATCTAACAATAATAATACAATTCAAACTCTACTGGGGAAAGAAAACAGGCACAGGATACAATCAGCCAACAATACAATAAATGCAACCGTTTACCGTCTCAAATATGTGCAGCGCAGTCCGGTCGGAGCTCACTATATTCAGATTGAACTATAGCCCGGTCAATGGTGAGGGATAGAAGCAGTGCCGAAGTGACCGAGGCCGCCCAGGGTTAGCTATCTTATAGGGTCAGAAGGGGGAGGTCAAAGGCCATTCCTATTGGTCAGGGTTCGAATGTCCAGTCCTCAGTGATTGGGGCAAAGTATTACACCTGGTTTGGATAGGTGCAGGGTGAGTGAACTTTGGAGTCCTTTTGTGTGTTGGCATCGTCGTCGGTCGTAAATAGCAACAAGAACCGGTTATATCTAGATTCTTTTGTCACACACATTTTAACAGAAATAGTCCTTGAAATATAGATTTTGTCTGTAATTATCGGACCATATGAGTTGCAAGAACTTCGCAACGACCGGAGTACTGCGCATGAGAAACGGAACGTAACGGTACCAAACATTATACAGACGGAAGTATGTAATGCTGATTAAACTATGTGTAGTGCTCTAAATCTTTAATTAACTATATTTTATTTGGTGTAAGTATGGTATTATGAATTTATGTGTAATAGTATGGCTGCGCTTCTGGTCCACTTTGTCACACAGACTCGGGTATATATACTTTATTTGCGCAACTCTGCGAACCACAATGGCGGCCATACTATCCTAAAATGTGTGTGCAACTCGACTTTAACATATTACAGATAGAAAAAGCAGCCAGACTAGGGGACGTTGGTATTACCCAGACATCATTTGCGAAGATATGACATGTAATGCAGCCAAGGGAAATGCTTTTTTGGAAACCTTAAATAATCTGTATCTATCTCAGTTTATCGAGAAGCCAACTAGAAATAACAACATCCTGGACCCTCTAATAAGTAAAAATGGGGACATTCTCCCTAACATAACCATAAGGGAGACATTGGGGAACAGTGATCATAATATAATCACGTTTGATTTGAATTTTACCAAAGAAAGGTATACAGGCGGGATCCATGCTTTAGACTTTAGAAAGGCTAGCTTTGAGAAGTTTGAGGAAGCCTTAAAAGGCACAGACTTGATTATGCTATTCATATATTAATACCACAGAAAGATGGGAAACGTTTAAGAATATACTGTGTGATGGCACTAATCATTTTATACCTAAATTTAACAAATGAAACAAGAGGAAACGTAATCCAATGTGGCTTAATAATAAGGTCAAAGTTGAGATGGTAGAGAAAAAAAGGGCTTTTAATACATACAAGCAGGAGGGGTCAGTGGAATCATTTGCCATATATAAGGAATGTTATAAGAAGTGTAAAAACATCATCGAGGGGGGAAAATTAGAAACTGAAAGGAAAATAGCCTCAGATAGCAAATCAATTCCAAAGATATTCTACAGCTATATACATGGGAAACGGCTAAGGAAAGAGAATATTGGCCCATTAAAAAACAAGAATGGTATCCTGATTATGGAGGAGGAAGAGAGTAAATGATATTTACAAGGGAAGATTCCTCAGACGTTTTTCAACAGGGAGAAGCATAGCCCTTGATAATTCCCCAATTTTATGTTTAAGTGAAGAAGTAGTTAAAAATATATTACTTGGTCTGAATGTTAACAAATCACCAGGTCCGGATGAAATGTATCCGAGGTTGCTAAGGTAACGGAGCTCTGTACTAGCGCTACCATTATTCCTGATCTCCAAGGAAGCATCAGGGATGATACCGAGGGACTGGCGTTCAGCGAATGTTGTACCAATACTGAAGCAGGGTAGTAAAACAAACCCGGCAAACTATAGACAGGTCAGCCTAACATCCATTGTGGGGGAAATATTATAGGATAGTTAGAGATGGCATCCAAAATGTCCTAGCACACAACAAGGTGATAAGTAAGGAACAGCATGGGTTTGTTAAAAATAGATCATGCCGAACAAACCTAATTAGTTTCTATGAAGGGCAGTGCCAGATTTGTGCCTAGGCCCGTGAGGCATGGGCCTCAGGGCAGCACCACTTAAGGGCGGCAGGCAGGCTGACATTCTGTTAAATGGAAGCATGACAGAGCAGGTGGGCAGCGGCGTATGACGAGCGGTGCTGCTGCTGCCGACCTGATTTATCATATGTCGGCAGCAGCGCCGCTGGTCAGCCACCGCTGCCCACCTGCTTTGCCATGCACATTACAATACCGGTTATCTGCAGGGTCCGACTCCGACGGTCCTCCTGCGCGTCCAGGAATTGGCTCAGGCTCACTGCCACCTGCACCCATTGGCTACCCTATACACACAACCTATTGGCTGCTGTGTATCCAATGGGTGGGTACAGCAGATGAGCTGAGTGGCGCACAGTTCCCTGTGCTCAGTCAGTCACAGTGTGAGACTGTGAGAGAGACTGACTGAGCCTGCTAATAAAGAACCTCCAACTCCCGGACTCCCTCCCTCCGGGTCCTCCGTACAGTGAGCAGTGCAGGCAGCTTAAAAAAATATTAAGGTGGGCTACAGTTAATAAGTATTACATTAAAATAGTTGTGCCTAGGGGTGGCCTGATCCCTAAATTCACCCCTGATGAAGGGGTCAGCAAGAATGTGGACCTAGGGAATCAGTAATTCTCCTTGATTTTGCTAATGCGTTTGGCACGGTCCCGCATAAAAGGTTGTTGATTAAAGTTGCCAACCTGGGGGTAGGGGAAGGCATCTGTAATTGGATAAAATATTGGTTATACGATCAGGAACAGAGAGAAGTGGGCAATTCTCGATTTGGAGGAGGGTGGAAAGCAGTGTACCACAAGGATCAGTATTGGGTCCCACCTTGTTTAATATATTCATAAACGATATAGGTGATGGCCTGCAAAGTAATATTGCAATATTCGCAGATGACACAAAACTGAGTAAGGTAATTAACCTGGGTCGTTTTTTCAGAGGAAAAATTTGCCGTTAGCCCGGATAAATGCCATATTCGCTGTAAACTACGGCGAATCTGGGGCATTGAATACTGGCCTGAGAGGGGATATGATTACTATGTTCTAATATAGGATTGAAAATCACAAGGAGCTGGGAGATGACTTATTCAGTAACAAGACTTTACTGAGGACATGAGGGGCATGCACTAAGGATGAGGAAATAAAATTTCGGACTGAATTGAGGAGGGGATATTTCACCATAAGAGCGGTTAAGTTCATGAATTCTTTGCCAGAATATGTGGTAACAGCAAGCACGGTAAATGAGTTTAAAGTAATACTGGATACATTTCTTGCTACAAAGGGAATCATATAGTTACGACCTAGCCTAGGAACGACTAGACTAGTTATATGGGTTGAATTTGATGGACTGAGGTCTCTTTTCAATCCTAAATGACTGTGTTACTAATGATGCGATTAGCAGCAATAAGAACTGATGATTACTGGGTGTAATATCTATGCCCCATACAGAGATAAAAGGTTCCACTGCCCTGGGATCAACCTCAAACACATTAGGAGGCACATACCCTCCAACATGACCCATTCCATTAGGCACAAAATGCTCTGTTTCTGGACTTCTTTCTTAATTGATAATTGCAGTCACCTGTGTTGAACTTGTTCAGTGATGAGAACAGTGTTCCACCACTGGTGAAGGCAATCCTATATTAAGGAAAAAGTCCAGAATCAGAGCATTTTGTACCTAATGGGATGGGTCATGTTGGAGGGTATGGAGGCATTGTTGATAATGGGAGGGATAGCAACATGGTCTAAATCCTACCAGCCTAAAGGACCACTGATGTCACAAGCGCATGATATGTGACAGCAGGGGGAGGAGCAAGGTCCAGACATGGGACCCCAAATGAACCCTTATGGGCTCCATTCCATCGCCACACTTCAGACACGCTTACTAAAGGCAGCTGCCCCTATGCACTCTCTCACAAAACAACTGCCCCCCTGCTCTTGCTCACACACCAACAACTGCCCCCATGCTCGCTCACGCACACACACCAACAACTGCCCCCATTCTCTTGCTCATACACCAACAACTGCCCCATGCACTCGCTCACACACCGACAAATCCCCCCCCCCCCCCATGCTCTCACTCGCACACATGAATATTTCCCCCCAGGCTCTCGCTCACACCCCGACATCCGGCCTCCATGGGCTCCCTTCCCTCGCCATGCTTCAGGCACAGTTACTAAAGGCAGCTACCCTCATGCTCTTGCTCACTCCCCAACAGCCAATCTCATGCACACAAGTAGAACCACAAACATTGGGGGGGGAGGAAGTTGCTGAGAGATGATAGGATTGTGGTGTCTTGGCTGGATCAAGCTGAGGCTATGATTGGGGACACAGCCATAGTGCTTCTATAAATGTATGCTCCAGTCACACTGGATCCTTACAGCCTCTTGTTTCCATCAGGTGGACATGTTTTCTGGGGCAGTCTTTATACAGGTGGCATTGGGCTGGAATATATATGTGTCTGTTATAGCCCTGCTGGTGATCACCACCATATACACTGTGACAGGTAAGCAGCTTAGCTACACGCTGGGTGTAATTGGGAATGTCACTTCTGTCTCCTCTTCCCAATCTGGCCTCTTAAATGGATTAAATACCTCGCACACCCATGATGTGGAGGTCTCTGTGTATGTGGCACCAGTGGTGTAGCTGGGGTGAGAGCAAGTGGAGTGGCTGATACCACTGCCGGTTATTAGAGTGCATACTGTATCTAGCACTGGTGGTGATGGCATGATATTGTCTGTCAGGAAAGACCAAGAGAAGAGAGAACAAGGCAGACAGAGGAGGGAAAGCACAATACAAGTGGAAGTTGGTGAGCAGGACAGTATGGAACCAAGAAATGAGTGCGGAACAGTATGTAACCTTGAGAGTAAGATGTGTGGGACAGTTTGGAACCTAGGGATGAAGATGTGCTGGACAGTATGTGTGACCTGGATGCCTGCCCTGTGCTCTAGCTATGCCCTTCGGGTCCACAGATGGCAGTTCCTGGTCTCACAGGACCTGGCCAAACAGGGATTCCCTATTACCATCAGTAACCACCTGTTAATGACTCCACCCACTACATAGTGGGTGGGGATATCGCTGCCACCACCAGACTCCTACCACATGGCATCCGGAACCACGGATATGATTTTTCCAAACCGTTCAGTGATGTGGCGTCCATTTTGTTTATGAGGGACGGGATCTCTGGCCACACTCCCCTCCATTCAAGTGGGAAACCAGAGGGCCATGTCCCAATGATTTGACTCAGTCTCTTCAGTCAAAGGGGACAGACCTGGGGGCTTTGGCTCCAGCCGAGACAGTTCCTCCAAATTGTAGTGGGCCTTTTCTTGTTGGTACCGAATATCCACACAATCACCATAATGTCCAAGTCCAAGGCTCCACCACAACAGTCTGCTTCCACCAAGGTAGGTTGCAAACCTTTAACTGGTGGGGGATCCTTCACCACTCTGGGGTACCATTTGCCCCAACAGTGACAAAGCTGGTCCGCTGCACACACAATTGCCACCCAGTGTGTCCAAATTGTGGCATACCCCACCTCCCACCATAGTAGTATCCTGCTCACACAAGCCACAGGGTGCTCCTGCCCATATGGCTCCTCCTGGCTCAGTACTGCTCCCAGTCCAATAGTTCGTACCACAAGGTCTGGTAATAAGTATGCGTCATCAGCACTGGAGCTGGTACCAGAGCCTCCGTCAGCAACTGGAATGCCAACTCACAAGCAGGTGTACAGTCCACTGTCTTGGGAAGACCCTTACACTCCTGTAAGCTATGTCACTAGAGTCAGGGACTACTGGGCTGGTTGATACTGTGGTTGGCTGTGCTGGCAGTTGTCTGGCCACTGCAGTCTGTTCCTCTGGGCTGGGCTGGGCTGTGCTGATGTCGATGGTAAGGACTGTAGTCTGGCAGCTTGACTTCAGGTGACAGCATTAGCAAACATATTAACGATTCCACCATCAAGAACATTCCCCAGGACTACATTGGTTGGGAGGCCATCCATGATGGCAAATTCTCGCAACTCTTGTCCAGCTCCCCAGTCCAGGTAGAACCTTGCCATGGGGACCTCTCACTCCATTCCATCTGCCATTGTTACTTTGGCAATGTGACCCTGCAATACTGCAGCAGGATCAATAAGGCAGGGTCTAACTACTGTGATTGAGCCCCCTGAGTCTCTCAGGCCTCCTCCCTGCAGGGGCCCCACTTGGACCAGCTGTAAGTGCCACCACATACTTTGTAAGGGCCGCTTGATCATGCAGGTGACTCTCTCCGCAGAGTCTGCCTGCTTCCCACCACATTCCATCGGACTGACTGTCTCTGTGGGCTCATCTCCATGGGTTAAGCAAGCAAGCAAGCCGGGCTCCAGCACTCAGATTTGGAGCACGAGTCTGGGGTGCTGGCAGTGTGGGACAGTCCTCAGATGTCCAATTTTCCCACAGCTGTAGCACTTCTTGATCAGTCGGGGCTCCAATGATCCCTAATTACTTGCAGGGACGCTGCGGGGCGATTGCTGGCCAAGAGAACCCGGGTTGGAAGGTGCTTGCTTTGGGGGGTGATGAGCTGAAGAGGGGTGTTCCCCTGGTGGTACAGTCCTTTGGAGTGGGCTTCTACTTGGGCATTTCAGTCCCTGTGACCGAATTGACACATACTTGTCCGCTAGCTGGGCAGCCATCTTTACGCTGGGTGGCTCCCGATCTAGCACCCACTCCTTCACTTCCTGGGCACACCTGTGGTAAAACTGCTCCCTGCAGATCAGGTCAATCAGGGTGTCCCATGTTGTGGCCTTTGATTCCTTCACCCACTTCACCAAGTACTGCCGAAGCTGGGTGGCAAACTGCTCGTGGGTGCTGCCAGGATTCTTAGGCAAGTCCCGGAACTTTTTCCTGTAGGACTCAGGAGTGATAAAAAAAAGCATTGGAGGAGGGCCAATAGTCCCCACAGTCCTCATTGGCCACTCCTCGATAGGCCTCCAAGGCCTCTCCATGCAGGGTGGGCAAAAGGTGTCTTATCCACTCCTGTTTGGGTAAATCATGGAGTTTACAAGTCCTCTCAAAAACTTGCAAATGTCCATCAATGTCCCCATTGCTGTTGGCAAATTTGCAAACTGGATCCATACCGCTCTGGTAGCAGCAGTTGGCACTGGCTCTCGGAGTACCACGGCCTGTGGTGCCCACTCATTATGCCACCTCTGGATGATGATCAAGCGTCCTTGCTCCATTTCCCTTTTCCCTAGTTCCGCTAACCATTCTGCTAGGCTATCCGTGTCACTCCACCTGGGACGTTGGGATCCTGGTCCTGCTAGCTAATGTTGGGAAACATGGCTGCTGCTGGAGGGGGCTGGGGCTTTTAAGTCTCACCGGGTCCAGGTGAACGTCCTCTGCAGAGTTGTGCTCTTGGACGCTGTCGCTGGCAGCGTGTTGCACCTCCTCCCGACTCAACTCCTCCAAGCGCATGAGCACCGCCCTCATTACGCTTACAGTTGCTTTTAAAGGGATATCCACACCCTTTCCCGACATAAGATCTCAAGGTAGGCCTTTGACATTCTGAAGTCTGCCATCTTGCGCGTTCTCCTTGCTGCAGTTACTCCTCCCTGAGTAACTAGGCTTCTCCAGTTGGGTGACCGAAAAGGCGACTGGGATCTCCCACTGCCTGCTACCAATTTCTGCCCTGCGCTCTGGCTAAGACCTTCGGGTCCTCAGACGGTGGTTCTTGGTCTCACAGGACCTGGCCAATAGGGGATTCCCAGTTACCATCAGTAACTGTCCGTTACTGACTCCACCCACTATGCAGTATTTAACTTCCAAAAAATGTGGCGATCATTTGATATTCTCTTAACTGAGGCAGTACTTTACTACATAAAGAAACACAGAAGTCTCCTGTTACTACAAACACTTGGCACACAGCCAGGGCAGGCGACAGGGGGGTCAAGGAGGACAAGTGTGACGGGCCCCAGCAATCTCAAGGGCCCCAGAGCTTCCATGCCCCATCACAGCCGCTGGCCTGTCATGACCCTCGCAGACAGGCTGTCTACTGTGCACCATCTGTGTTTGGCTGAGTCTGACTGGCACTGTGTGCTACTGCTGTGTGCACCCTGCCGTTCGGTGCTCAGAGCCATCTACTCTGTGTGTGCACATGGCCTGTGGCCGCAGGTGCACAGCCATACCAGCCGCTGGCACTGTAGCCTCAGTCTCTGGCTCCTGTAGTTTATAGCACATGCGCGGGTCGTCTGTTCCATGCCTGCTTGTAGTGCTTGGGTTTCTTTTGTGAAAGTAACAGGCCAGCAGAAGGCAGCAGCCAGGAGCCAGGCCAACACGACTGAGAACGAGAGAAGTCTGCACCTGAAAGCAGGATCTGGAGCAGCGAAAGGTTAAATGAGGCTCATACAGAAGAGGGTTGGGTACTTATGTATTATCTGGACTCCCATGTTAAATGCACACCATTTTTTCATACCCCTACTATCCAACTACGCATGGAGCTGATTTTATATAGTGTGGCGAGCGCAGCGAGCCACCATGCCCGAAGCGTGGCGAGCGGACACGGTCTCATAAGAAAAACGGGAGCCCAGATATTACATAAGTACCGAGGGTTGTATGGATTTGGGATTAGGTGGGGGCCCCAGAAATATAATTGTACAGGGCCCCAAGATTTCTGTTGCCAGCCCTGCCCACAGGGGTCATTCACCAGACATTCTGCTAGGAAATAACAATAAGCATCTAATTTCCTCATCACAGACTCTGCTGGATTCCTTCCTCCAGAAAGTTACAAACAGAATGCAATTTACTTTTAAAAATACATCTGTGGTACACTTCTTATAACATATAATAATACATTTGATATATTTTATACATGCTTTGTGACTGGTGCTCACCTCACAGCAGCACTACAGTAGGGGACCTGGCCCAGCTAGTGCTGCACAACACATTTTAAACCTGTCACGTGCCCACTTTCCTGTAACGATTTTGCCACAGCACAGGGATTAAACCCTTCAGTGCTGTGGCATCCATTTTGTCCATGTGGGATGGGGTTTCTGGCCACAGTATGGAACCCAAAGATGGAGATGTGTGGAACAGTATGGATCCTAAAGAGAAAGATAAACTGAACAGTATGGAACCTAGAGATAAAGCTGTGCTAGACAGTATTGAACCAAGAGAGGAAGAGATGTGGATGTGCTGGACAGTATGGAACCTGGAGAGGAAGATGTGATGGATAGTATGGAACCTAGAGAGGAAGATGTGCGGAACAGTATGGAACCTAGAGAGGGAGATGTGGTGGATAGTATGGAACCTAGAGAGGAAGATGTGATGGATAGTATGGAACCTAGAGAGGAAGATGTGATGGATAGTATGGAACCTAGAGAGGAAGATGTGATGGATAGTATGGAACCTAGAGAGGAAGATGTGATGGATAGTATGGAACCTAGAGAGGAAGATGTGCGGAACAGTATGGAACCTAGAGAGAAGGATGTGCGGGACAGTATTGAACCAAGAGAGGAAGATATGTGAGAGAGTATGGAACCAAGAAATGAAGATGTGCGGGACAGTATGGAACCTAGAGAGGAAGATGTGCTGGACTCTATGGAACCAATAAATGAGTATGTGCTGGACAGTATGGAATCTAGAGAGGAAGATAAGCTGGACTGTATGGAACCGAGAAATTAGGATGTGCTGGATAGTATAGAACCTAGAGAGGAAGATGTGCTAGATAGTATGGAACCAATAAATGAGGATGTGCTGAACAGTATAGAACCTTGAGAGGAAGATGTGCTAGATAGTATGGAACCAATAAATGAGGATGTGCTGGACAGTATAGAACCTTGAGAGGAAGATGTGCAGGACAATATGGAACCTAGATATTAGGATTTCTGGACAGTATGGAACCTTGACATGGAGATGTACGGACAGTATTGTACATAGAGATGATTATGTGCTGTACAGTATGGAACCTGGAGAAAAAGATGTGCGGGACAGTATGGAACCAAGAAATGAGGATGTGTGGGACAGTATGGAACCTAGAGATAACGAACTGCTGGACAGTATGTAACCTATAGAGGTAGATGTGCTGGACATTTTAGAACCTAGAGCTAAGGATGTGCTAGACTGTATAATTACTATAGAGAAAGATATGTGGGACAGTATGGAACCAAGAAATGAGGATGTGCTGGACAGTATGGAACTTAGAGATAAGAATGTGCTGGACTGTATGAAACCTACAGATAAGGATGTGCTGGACAGTATGGAACTTAGAGATAAGAATGTGCTGGACTGTATTAAACCAAGAAATTAGGATGTACTGGACAATAGGAACCCAGAGAGGAAGATGTGCTGGACAGTATGGAACCCAGAGAGGAAGATATGTGAGACAGTATGAAACCTATGGATGAAGATGTGCTGGACAGTATGGAATCCAGAGATGGAGATGTGTTGGACAGTATGGAACCTAGAATTGAGGATGTGCAGGATATTATAGAACCTAGAGAGGAAGATTTGTGGGACAGCTTTGAACCCACAAATGAGGACATACTGGACTGTATGGAACCAAAATATGAAGATGTGCTGGACTGTATGGAACCAAAATATGAAAATGTGCTGGACAGTATGCAGCCTAGATAGGAAGATGTGTGGGACAGTATGGAACCAAGAAATGAGGATGTGTGAGACAGTATGGAACCTAGAGATAAGGATATTTTGGACAGTAGGGAACCTAGAGAGAAACATATGCTGGACTGTATGGAACCAAGAAATTAGGCTGTGCTGAACAGTATGGAACCTAGAGAAAAAGATGTGCGGGACTGTATGGAACCTAGAGAGAGCAAGATTTGTGGGAGAGTATGGATCCTAGAGATGAAGATGTGTGCCACAGTGCAGAACCTAGAGATGAGGATGTGTGGGACAGTATGGAACCTAGAGAGTAAGATGTGTAAGACAGTATGGAACCTAGGTATGAAGATGTGCTGGACAGTTTGGTACCCAGAGATGAGGATGGGCTGGTCTGTATGGAACCCAGAGATGGCAATGTGAGGGACAGTATAGAACTTAAAAAGGAAGATTTGTGGGACAGCATGGAACCAAGAAATGAGGATGTGCTGGACTGTATGGAACCTAGAGAAAGGGATGTGTGAAACAGTATTGAACTAAGAAATGATGATGTGCAGGACAGTATGGAACCTTGAAATGGAGATGTGCAGGACAGTATGGAAACTAGAGATAAGGATATGCTGGACAGTATGGAACCTAGAGATGGGTCTGAGTGTGAAAGCATGGAATCTTGAGATAGGGTTGTGTGGGACAGTATGGCACCTAGAGATGAGGATGTGTGGGACAGTATGGAACCAAGAAAATAGGGTGTGTTGGACAGTATTATTATTTTATTATTAACAGTTTTTTATAGCGCAGCATATTCCGTTGCGCTTTACAATAGGAGACAGTGATACAACAAATCGGGTATTTACAGACAGTCAAAGGTATGAGGGAGCTGCTCGCAAACTTACAATCTATAGGGAAATAGGCATTGCAACACAAGGATAGATATTCTTTATTGAATTAATTCCACGAATCCCGGTGTGCTGTATGATACGGTGATGGAAAATGTGAACATGAAAGAGAGTTGATATGTGTGGACTATACATTGGGGATGTGATTAGATAGGAATGGTATATGAAGGTTATAGGCTGGGCTGGTTCTGGAATTTGATAAGCTGCCTGAAGAGGTGAGTTTTCATGGAACGCTTGTAAGTTTAAAGACTGAAGAAGATTCTTTTGTTTGTAGAAGACCATTCCATAGAGTGGATGCAGCCCAAAGAAAGTCCTGCAATTTTTAATAGGAGCGAGTAATAAGTGTGGATGAGAGACGCAGATCTTGTGAGGAGCGAAGAGGTCGCGTTGGAAGATATTTTGAGATAAGAGAAGAGATGTATGTTGGTGTAGTTTGGTTTATGGCTTTGTGTGTAAGTAAAAGGATTTTGTATTAAATACGGTAGAATACAGGTAACCAATGAAGTGACTGATAGAGTATCTTTGCAGATGATGAACGACTGGCTAGGAAGATTATCCCTCTTACTGGTCTAATTCTTCTTTAACATTAGGTGGTCTTTATATACAGTAGGTGGCCATCTGGTGGTGTATATAGGTGGTCTACTCATAGTTGTTAATAGGGTAATCTCTGTAGGCGGCCTAATCCTTATTGCCAATAAAGTGGTCTCTCTCTGATTTACTCATATTGTGGTCTCTCTCTCTTTAGATGGTCTAATCTTCATTATCTCAGTGGTCTCTCTCTCTCTCTAGGTGGTCTAATCTTCCTTATCTCCATGGTCTATCACTCTAGGTGGTCTAATCTTCCTTATCTCTGTGGTCTCTCTCTAGGTGGTCTAATCTTCCTTATCTCCATGGTCTATCACTCTAGGTGGTCTAATCTTCCTTATGTCTGTGGTCTCTCTCTAGGTGGTCTAATCTTCCTTATGTCTGTGGTCTCTCTCTAGGTGGTCTAATCTTCCTTATCTCTGTGGTCCCTCTCTCTAGGTGGTCTATTCTTCCTTATCTCTGTGGTCTCTCTCTCTAGGTGGTCTAATCTTCCTTATCTCTGTGGTCTCTCTCTAGGTGGTCTAATCTTCCTCATCTCGTGGTCCCTCTCTCTAGGTGGTCTAATCTTACTTACCTTTATGGTCTCTCTCTAGGTGGTCTAATCTTCCTTATCTTTGTGGTCTATCTCTCTAGGTGGTCTAATCTTCCTTACCTCTGTGGTCTCTCTGGTCTCTCTCCAGATGTTAATGAACTACACATCCCAGGATGCTTTGCATTAGTTTTTCTATGTGGCCATGCTGAAACTGATGCAAGGCATGCTGGGATGTGTAGTTCCAACATCTGGAGGGCCGATGTTGCCCAGCCCTGCTCTAGGTGGTCTAATCTTCCTTACCTCTGTGGTCTCTCTCTAGGTGGTCTAATCTTTTTGGCTCATATTTCTTGTTTCTATCCTAAAGGTGGTCTTGCAGCTCTTATGTATACAGACACTGTACAGACATTTGTGATCATTGGAGGTGCTTGTGTTCTATCTGTATATGGTGAGTACATAAATAAATTAACCAGTGATGTCATAATGTCATCAGTAGAGACAGGATTATATGCATTTGCATATATGCATATGCATTTGCATATTTAGCCCATTCTCACTGGTTATTGCATATTTTACCTAAAACCTAGTGATGGTGCATATTTTAGGCCCTGCCCTCTTCCCACCCACGAGTCACAGCACTGATTTGCCCTGCTGCTGCTGGCCAGGTAGTGGTAGAGGCTGGGCAATATGTGCGCAGAGTGGGGAACCTTGGATGTACGCTATGTCTGACACTGCTCTAGGCTGCCAATCCATGTTGATAAAAGTCAGTCAGGGCGGATGCCATTACGAAGCTCCTGAACCTTTGCCTGCCCCTGGCCTGGGACTTTACACCAAGAGACAGACTTCTGCAGCAGAGGAGGTGGGCAGAAGGTTTGTGACATCACGCGGTGCGGAGGAAATGCCGTGTCACAGTGAGTATGCGGTGCAGGGAGGAAGCCTTCCACTATGCCACTCTCTCATGCTATGCTGACATTTGATCCATTGGCGCTGGAGATGAGGGTCCGTGTAGTTGATGCAAGAAGAGCTTTGGACGCTGCAGTAT
The DNA here is from genome assembly GCF_055691185.1 of Crinia signifera. Lineage (NCBI taxonomy): Eukaryota > Metazoa > Chordata > Amphibia > Anura > Myobatrachidae > Crinia > Crinia signifera. The sequence goes on from NC_139223.1 coordinate 807,485, forward strand.
GCTGTAGCAGCCAGGAAGAAAACAAATCCTGTGTATAGCACTAGACATCTGCAGATGCTGTGGGCCTAGGTTTATTTGCAACTAATTGTATGCGGATTTTTAAATAAATAAGTTAAAAATAACTTTTTTATTATTTAATGTAGCATATTTTAACACTTTTCATGCAGTTTTTAAGTATTTTGCATGCATATTTCAATCTTTTTTTGTTGCATATAATCCTGTCCCTAGTCATCAGACTACAGCAGGGGACTTCCAATCCACAATTTGCAACCACATGTAATGTTGTGTGGATTTCATTGATTAGGCAAAGTGAATATATATATTTGTCTGGCTCTGTAATTATCTACATACAGTGTTCTGTACCCATAATGTTCTATATCCAGATATATTGCAATGTCCTGTACCCAGTGCTATTTTTTAGCAGGAACCAGCAGGGACTCAGTTCCTGAACCTCTAATTAAATATGACATAATCAGGAACTGAAAATGTACTTTCCATAAGATAAGTTTTATTTTAAAGTCACCTGTGAGTGCCTTTGTTTCTAAATACAATATATACATCTATCTCTCCCTCCCTCTCTCTATTATATATGTTTTTTTTTATTTAATTGATCCACCCCCAGACCTGGAGTTCCTGAATCTATTTTTCCAGAAAATTAGTACTGCCTGTACCCATAATGTTCTACATCCAATATCACTGCCAATGTCACTGCCATGTCCTGTACCCATAATGTTCTACATCCAATGTCGCTGTCAATGTCCTGTACCCATAATGTTCTACATCCAATATCACTGCCAATGTCACTGCCATGTCTTTTACCCATAATGTTCTACATGCAATGTCACTGCCAATGTCACTGCCATGTCCTGTACCCATAATGTTCTACATGCGATGTCACTGCCAATGTCCTATACCCATAATGCTCTACATCCAATGTCACTGCCAATGTCCTCTACCCATAATGTTCTACATGAGATGTCACTGCCATGTCCTGTACCCGTAATGTTCTACATCCAATATTACTGCCAATGTCACTGCCATGTCTTTTACCCATAATGTTCTACATGCAATGTCACTGCCATGTCCTGTACCCATAATGTTCTACATCCAATATCACTGCCAATGTCACTGCCATGTCTTTTACCCATAATGTTCTACATGCAATGTCACTGCCAATGTCCTATACCCATAATGCTCTACATCCAATGTCACTGCCAATGTCCTCTACCCATAATGTTCTACATGCAATATCACTGCCAATGTCCTATACCCATAATGCTCTACATCCAATGTCACTGCCAATGTCCTCTACCCATAATGCTCTACATCCAATATCACTGCCATGTCCTGTACCCATAATGTTCTACATCCAATGTCACTGCCATGTCCTGTACCCGTAATGTTCTACATGCAATGTCTCTGCCATGTCCTGTACCCATAATGTTCTACATGCAATATCACTGCCAATGTCCTATACCCATAATGCTCTACATCCAATGTCACTGCCAATGTCCTCTACCCATAATGCTCTACATCCAATGTCTCTGCCATGTCCTGTACCCATAATGTTCTACATCCAATATCACTGCCAATGTCACTGCCATGTCTTGTACCCATAATGTTCTACATCCAATATCACTGCCAATGTCTCTGCCATGTCCTGTACCCATAATGTTCTACATCCAATATCACTGCCAATGTCACTGCCATGTCTTGTACCCATAATGTTCTACATCCAATATCACTGCCAATGTCACTGCCATGTCCTGTACCCATAATGTTCTACATCCAATGTCACTGCCATGTCTTGTACCCATAATGTTCTACATCCAATATCACTGCCAATGTCACTGCCATGTCTTTTACCCATAATGTTCTACATCCAATGTCACTGCCATGTCCTGTACAGTAAAGTTCTATATCTAGATATATTGCAATGTCCTGTACCCATAATGTTCTATATGCAATGTCTCTGCCATGTCTGGTACCCAATGTCACTGGATGTAGAACATTATGGGTACAGGACATGGCAGTGATATTGGATGTAGAGCATTATGGGTACAGGACATGGCAGTGACATTGGCAGTGATATTGGATGTAGAACATTATGGGTACAGGACATGGCAGTGACATTGGATGTAGAACATTATGGGTACAGGACATGGCAGGGACATCGCATGTAGAACATTACGGGTACAGGACATGGCAGGGACATCGCATGTAGAACATTATGGGTACAGGACATGGCAGTGACATTTTCAAAAAGAGAAAAAAGAAAAAAGGGTACTTGTGAGTTATCCGGGCGTCCGATTTTTTGATTGTATGCCTTAAGTTAAGGCATACAATCAGATGCGATGCGATGCGATATCGCATCGCATCGCATCGCATGCGACCATCGGATGCGATGACCCGATTTTTCCATAGGAATCAATGTTAAAATGGTTCCTATGGAAAAAGGGGTCCTTTTCATACCCCTACTATCCAAGTGGGCATGGAGTTGGATATAAACCTGTGGCGAGCGTAGCGATCCACCGAGCCCGAAGCGTGGCGAGCGAACGGTATTCCGTGTCCCCTCGCGGGGCTCGCTACGCTCGCCACGCTTCGGGCTCGGTGGCTCGCTACGCTCGCCACAGGTTTATATCCAACTCCATGCCCACTTGGATAGTAGGGGTATGAAAAGGACCCTTTTTCCCATTGAATTCCATGTTAAAATGGACTCAGTCCATTTTAACATTGATTCCTATGGAAAAATCGGGTCATCGCATCGCATCGCATCGCATCCGATGGTCGCATGCGATGCGATGCGATGTACCCGATCCGACCCGATTTCAAAATCGGACGCCCGGATAACTCACAAGTACCGAAAAAAGTACTCTCCTTTGTTTGGGGGCACGCTTTATCAAATAAAGAAAACTTTGATTTGTAGTATTTATAGATTTTAAAATATAACTTTTAATACTTTACATTTAAAAGGCTGTTGTTGACATAAACATGGACAGACTACATAAAACATAGAGAAGTGGTAGAAACCACTTTTTGAACTCGATAGAGTTCTTCCAGCAATATGTGGCTGGTATAAAATCAAATGTAAATTTTAATGATATAAATCTACATATAGTTAGTTTAATGCACTAACAAATGGGTAGTTTAATGCTAGTAGCGAAATGGATGGGTATAAAATTAAGTCCGGTCACTACCAATAAATTGTATGGTGTGTACTGTCCAATACAATATGAAGAAACAATTATTCAATTTGTTTCAAAATATTTGACGAATATAAATCTTCTAATGTGTGCCGACAACCAGGAAATGCAGTGGTAGCCACTATATATGGTTACAGTGATGCCTTATTGAAAATTAGTGATAAGACATATAGAGACTCCTCAGGCAGAAACAACACAACCACTGCTGTCGTGTCGACCAACTAGTCCTAGTCCCAAGTCGACACCGTGAGTGTGTAGCGTTGATAGCCTGTATGTATGGAGTAACGAATTTACAGAAAATATAGCATCTGCTGTCTCTTTCCCCGGGATAAGGTGCCCTGTTGATAGTTAATCAGTGCAGGGTCTAGCCCTGGGGTAGCCAACTCTAGTCCTCGAGAGCTACCAACAGTGCATGTTTTGCAGGTCTCCTCACAGAATCACAAGTGAGCTAATTAGCTCCACCTGTGGATCTTTTAAAATGTATCAGTGATTAATGAGTGCAGCTGTACAGCAGCTAGGTTGTCTGGAAAATGTGAACTGTTGGTAGCTCTCGAGGGCTAGGGTTGGCTACCACTGGTCTAGCCCAAATCCTTTAGGTAGAGATGAGAGTGCGATTAAAGTGAAAGAGATATAGAGAGTGCTAGAGTAGGGTGTATAGAAGAGACGGCTTATATCCAGTGGGTTAGTATGCTGCTGCTCCCCATTGTCTGTGCATTGATAGGGAGTGAGCGGTACTCACCAAAGGATTGCGTTATATAACCAGTGTATGATGCCCTATTGACTAATTGTCAGTGCAGGGTCTCCTTTGCCTGCAGCAATAGGAGGCAACTGGTGAATTACCATATAATATACATAGTACTATCAGTACCTCCCTTCTATAAATATTATTACTTATATCCTTTTTGCACAAACTTTGATTAGGGATACTCTCATCACCCCGGGCAAGAGTTGATAGGACCCTGCACTGACAATTAGTCAATAGGGCATCATACACTTGCACTAAAGTGATAGTAGATATCCCACTGGTTATATAACGCAATCCTTTGGTGAGTACCGCTCACTCCCTATCAATGCACAGACAATGGGGAGCAGCAGTGTACTAACCCACTGGATATAAGCCGTCTCTTCTATACACCCTACTCTAGCACTCTCTATATCTCTCAATTTAATCGCACTCTCATCTCTACCTAAAGGATTTGGGCTAGACCCTGCACTGATTAACTATCAACAGGGCACCTTATCCCAGGGAAAGAGACAGCAGATGCTATATTTTCTGTAAATTCGTTACTCCATACATACAGGCTATCAACGCTACACACTAACGGTGTCGACTTGGGACTAGGACTAGTTGGTCGACACGACAGCAGTGGTTGTGTTGTTTCTGCCTGAGGAGTCTCTATATGTCTTATCACTAATTTTCAATAAGGCATCACTGTAACCATATATAGTGGCTACCACTGCATTTCCTGGTTGTCGGCACACATTAGAAGATTTATATTCGTCAAATATTTTGACACAAATTGAATAACTGTTTCTTCATATTGTATTGGACAGTACACACCATACAATTTATTGGGAGTGACCGGACTTAATTTTACACCCATCCATTTCGCTACTAGCATTAAACTACCCATTTGTTAGTGCATTAAACTAACTATATGTAGATTTATATCATTAAAATTTACATTTGATTTTATACCAGCCACATATTGCTGGAAGAACTCTATCGAGTTCAAAAAGTGGTTTCTACCACTTCTCTATGTTTTATGTAGTCTGTCCATGTTTATGTCAACAACAGCCTTTTAAATGTAAAGTATTAAAAGTTATATTTTAAAATCTATAAATACTACAAATCAAAGTTTTCTTTATTTGATAAAGCGTGCCCCCAAACAAAGGAGAGTACTTTTTTCTTGTTTCTCTTTTTGAATCTGTACATTTTCTACTCTCAGGGGTGCACCTCCACATGAGTGACATAACCTATAATTATACATATTGTGGATCTATTATTATATACACACATTAAAACTACATTACTTGTTAATTTATTTGGTGTAACTTGTGCGCGGGTTTTTCCATTTATCCCCTTTCCCCAATCCCTACAATGGCAGAGGCATCGCATGTAGAACATTATGGGTACAGGACATGGCAGCGACAACGCATGTAGAACATTATGGGTACAGGACATGGCAGGCACATTGCATGTAGAACATTATGGGTACAGGACATGGCAGCGACAACGCATGTAGAACATTATGGGTACAGGACATGGCAGAGGCATTGCAAGTAGAACATTATGGGTACAGGACATGGCAGAGGCATTGCAAGTAGAACATTATGGGTACAGGACATGGCAGAGGCATTGCAAGTAGAACATTATGGGTACAGGACATGGCAGCGACAACGCATGTAGAACATTATGGGTACAGGACATGGCAGAGGCATTGCAAGTAGAACATTATGGGTACAGGACATGGCAGAGGCATTGCAAGTAGAACATTATGGGTACAGGACATGGCAGAGGCATTGCAAGTAGAACATTATGGGTACAGGACATGGCAGCGACAACGCATGTAGAACATTATGGGTACAGGACATGGCAGCGACAACGCATGTAGAACATTATGGGTACAGGACATGGCAGGCACATTGCATGTAGAACATTATGGGTACAGGACATGGCAGTGACATTGGATGTAGAACATTATGGGTACAGGACATGGCAGAGACATTGCATGTAGAACATTATGGGTACAGGACATAGCAGTGACATTGGATGTAGAACAGTGTTGCAAGTTCGCAATCCTATCGATTATCAATTGCCTGCGCATGTGTATGGATGGTAACATGCATGCACAAGCCCAAAATAGGGTTTGGATCATAAACGCAATACAGCTGCAGCTTAACTGGCAGGAAGCCGGCATTGGTGATACCATCCGTGTTGTGGAAGTGCCCAGGTGTTTTCAAGGAGGGTCTGTGACGTCAGCGCATGCCATGATTCCATGGTGAGTGAATTGAATGGATGTGCAACAGGTTAGCGGATAGACATATTTCCTATCGCAGACTTGCACAGGGCGGGTTCTCTTTCTGTCGGGGTAGCAGTTATCTACTCACAGACAACAGCGGTCAGATCTGAACCAGGTCCAAAGAACATTGAGGCCGTATTTTTACCACTTGTGTCGTTTGTGTCTTTCAGCATTTCTGGAGGTTGGGGGCTATGGTGCTCTCATGGAGAAATATATGGATGCTGTACCAAGCAATGTGGGTAATATATCAGCTGCTTGTGCATCCCCAAGACCTGATGCTCTACACCTGTTGCGTGATGCTTATTCTGGAGACCTGCCATGGCCGGCTCTCATATTGGGACTGACCATTGTGTCCACCTGGTACTGGTGCAGTGATCAGGTGTGGTACCTCTGTTGTGTATATTTTCAGAACTTTCCACTTCACCCAACTAACTTCTCTTCATCCCCACACCCAAGCGTCACACTACCTCGCCTGCTGGCACCACCACAAATCAGACCAGGGATAGAGGGAGATCACTTCCACAGACATGGCTAAAGCCCCCTACCTAGTGTAGGTCACCTCCATCTTGGTTTGGTGACCTGAGGGCTTGATGGCAGACTCCAGGAACCTGATCTATGTCTCCTCTGCTGTTCTAGGTGATTGTCCAGCGCTGTCTGGCTGCCCGTTCTCTAACACACGTCAAGTTGGGATGTGTGCTATGCGGCTACCTGAAGATTCTTCCTATGTTCTTAATGGTGATGCCGGGAATGATCAGCAGAGTTTTGTACGCAGGTAACCACCAATACCAAAGGAAATACAGTGGGTCTACAATAATTCCCACATTTCCCTACTGTTAGGCTATCTAACCCCTACCATATTTACACCTCTGGAATGATATGTATACAGAAAGGGAAGGGGACAGGGGAATGGGGATCGCACCAGTCTCTTATGTACTGTTTTAAATTTGTTCTGTAATTTTGTGGTGTTTGTTAATCTATATCCTTTAGGACTACTGACTGAAGGAGTTTATAATCTCCAATGGGTCACCACAGCCCTTGGTGCATGTCCCTTTGGGTTTCTTAGGTGACAGTCAGTGGTGCACCCCGAGTTTTGAGAAGGTCATGTACGACTATTAGGTTCAAGAGAGAACCAGAAGAAAGGAAAACTCTATTTGGGGGCACTCTTATGTCCTAAAGGAATATCTGTGCTGTGACTATTAATAATACGTAACTTTTATTGATAGTTTATTAAAATTATGACCACCTTGTGTTTATTTATTGTCTCACACTTTGCAAAATATTTCAACACATTCAGCAATCCATGATTTGTTCATCCTTAAAAATTGACCATCATATAGCAAGCCACTTATCATCAAAAGTCGGATGTCTGTGTGGTTAAATCATCGGTCATTAGTTTCTAATTTTGCCGTCTCTATGTATGTGCTTGTTTTCAATTCGCAATTTGATATTGGGAAATTAGGGAAAATAGTGGCAGCCCTATATGGGGATAATTCACTTCTGCTTTTCACCCTTCATGTTTGTCAACAGAGGAAGGAGAATGAGAGAGTGGGTTTCCCCAGGGTTGTAACTGAGAGATAGGTTGGGTAGTTAACTGTAGTGTAAACACACGCACAACTTTGAGAAAGCTATTTGCGAAACGTACGTCAGTAGCAGCGGGTCACGTGGTGCACACACGTGACCGCAGGTATCGGAACCGGGCACAATCCAGAGAAGCCGCATGCGGACAGCCGGGGAGACGTGTATCAGGGCGGTAAAGGTAACAAGGGGGGACGCCGGAGTGTCCAGCAAAAACACCCGCAGGGTGGTGCGGACATCCGGGCGATCCAACCGAGTCATGCATTGCAAGTGGATGTGATATCGGCATACACCGTTTGTGTCTACACTCAGTGGGAGTGGGTATCATGCACAGCAGGTGGGCCAATGTCAATTGCTGATATTATAAACACAAGGTTTTGAGGCATATATGACAGACACTATAAAGGTTATGGTAATATATATGTGCTAATTTCCACTCATAGGTGGATGGTCATTGCTTATACTACAAACATAGGTGGATTGTAATTGTGCCTCTTGCTTATATTATAACACACGCAGGTTGGAGAAAACTTGTATTGGACACTGCAATACTGAGCAGTGTGGGACATAACTAGGTGAATGCAGTGGTGCCTATTTATGAGCCGCACCTGAGATCTTTTTCATATACCCTTTAGAAACATTGGACTCCCTTAATGTGATTGGTGATTCAACGACTCTTACCTCCCATGTATAGAAACAATGTGTAACACGCTGTGTAAATAATTTGGGGAGCAAGTCGACACAGTGTCTACCTATTTGACTGCTCCACAGGCAGTAGGTGGATGGTCTGTGCTTATAACATAACACACACATGCTGGGGAGCCCTACATTGGACACTACAAGTGGGGGTAGCGTGAAGCGAGAATCATGTGGTTTTCAGCTGCCACCGGTAAGGTGTCACACCTGCGGTCCTCTCAATATATTCCTCAGGAGCATTGGACTCCTTTAATGTGTTTGGGCATATGACGATTCTAGGTACTTGTTTCCTATCTGGGCGCCCAGGTTTTCTACGTACGGCACCGTAATGAAATCGGATCGCATCGCATCGGATTCGGTACTCGATGATGTACGATGGCATACGATGCTATCCGATACGATTTCATTTTAAAAATGGGGGTAAAATCGGGGCCATCGCGGGCATCGCGGCCGCTAAAAAATCGGGTGCGATGGGCCAGACGCGATGCCCGCGATTTCCCCATAGAGAACAATGTTAAATGCCTCAATTTAGCCAAATTATCATAGGAACAATAGTAAATGGGCCAAAAACACCCCTGAACATTGAAATGTCCCCCCAAAAGTAGTTGACGCCACCCCGCCATCAACGTGAACCCGAAGCGTGGCGAGCGCAGCGAGCCCGCGAGGGGCGGCGGTACGCGTCCTCCGACCTTTTCATGCCCTACTATCCACTAGGGCGTGGAGTGAGAATAGAATAGTGTGGCGAGCGCAGCGAGCCACCGAGCCCGAAGCATGGCGAGCGCACGCGGATACCTTCACAGTTATACGCGTCCCCTCGCGGGCTTCCCAGGTGTCCATGGCGACGCGGACACCTGGGAAGCCCGCGAAGGGACGCGTTTACCTGTGAAGGTATCCGCGTCCCCTCGCGGGGCTCGCTGCGCTCGCCACGCTTCGGGCACGGTGGCTCGCTGCGCTCGCCACACTATTCTATTCTCACTCCACGCCCTAGTGGATAGTAGGGCATGAAAAGGTCGGAGGACGCGTACCGCCGCCCCTCGGGGGCTCGCTGCGCTCGCCACGCTTCGGGTTCACGTTGATGGCGGGGTGGCGTCAACTACTTTTGGGGGGACATTCCACTGCTCTGTGGGTTTTTTGGGGGTTTCTGGCCCATTTACCATTCTTCCCTATGCTGATTTGGGTAAATTGATCCATTTAACATTGTTTCCTATGGGAAATCGAATCGGATCGCATCGCATCGCATCGTTCAATATCGTGTATGTGCATTTGTGGTATCCAATGCGATGCGATCCGATTTTTATACGGAGAATAGCATGGTGCGCAATTAACGTAGCGGGCGCCCAGATAGGAAACAAGTACCCGATTCTACCTCCCATATAAAAAGAAGGTGTAACCTATATTACAAGTAAAACTTTTTTGACACAGTGTCAACAGTTCTGACTGCTCTATAGGCAGTACAGTTACTGGTAAATACTCAAATACCTTGACCTGATACCCGGCTCTTAATAAAGCAAAAATTGTATTTGCTGAGACAAAGTATGCTGTCGCCTGTGTGGAGCTTAGAGATAAATTTATGGTAAGAAATATGCATGCATTATTTTTTACATTTACATTTACATTTACATTTTTTACATTTACATTTACTTACATTTTTTTTACATGCATTATTTTTTACATTTACTATCCCAAAAATACGGCAATTCGTATTCGTATTGATGTGCTATCAATACGAATACGAATTGCCGTATTTTCGGGATAGTAAATGTAAAAAATAATGCTGCTTTCCCACTGCCTACACGGGTAAAGACCCGTTTTTTTTAAACGGGTCTTTAAACGGGTAAGAGTCATAAGACTCTTTCCCACTGCAGCTTTTAAACGGTAAATTACCGTTTAAAAGCTGTTTTTGTCACATTCACACTTACCCGTTTAAAAACCCGTTTAAGCAGTGTAAAGATAGGGGGGGGGGGGAGAATTTAAAAAAAAAAAACGGCGTGGGGTCCCCCCCACTGCCGTAACCAGCACCAGGCTGAAAGAGCCGGGGCTGGTAATAAAAAATCAGGAAACCCGACAAATAGGGGTTCCCTGATTTTTTACAACCAGCCCCAGGCTCCAGGTCCGGGGCTGGTTCCCAAAATACGGGGGACAAAATGACTAGGGGTCCCCCGTATTTTAAGAACCAGCCCCAGGCACAACCAGCCAGCAGGGTAATGCCACAGCCGGGGGACACTTATGATATAAGTTCCCGCGGCCAAAGCATTAACCCTACCGACCAGTCAGCCTGGCCAGGGGCCCTGGGGGAGTGGGGACCCCCCCAATAAAGGGGTCCCCCCCCTCCAGGACTTACCTGACCAGGCTGAAGCCTGGTGCTGTCCCCGGTGACCCTGGAGCGGTGGTCACCGGGCTGATGGTATTGTGTAAAAAAATAGAATAAAAACCATTGTCTTTTACTGGTGAACTATGAGTCCCAGCAAGCCTCCCCCGCAAGCTGGGACTTGGAGAACCACAAGTCCCAGCCTGCGGGGCATTAAAGGGCCCGCTGGGTCTTGTAGTTCCACAGTAAAAGAAAGAGTTAAATAAACACACTGACACACGTGAAAAATGAAAGTTTAATACATACATAACACATACATACTGATACTTACCTATCTTGAGCCCGTAGGTAGCCCTGGTCCTGATGTCCTGGTCCGTGTCGGCGTCTGTATCCAGTCGGCATCCCTGTCGGCGACGGCGTCGGCGGTCCGGAGTCCGAAGAAATCCATTTGGGAAGCTGTGGAAGGAAATCCTACTCACCTGTCCCAGCGCGACGTAGTCCAGGTAAGGTCTTTGCAAAAAAAACAAACCGACACCCGAACCAGACCGGACTGACGGAGACACACGTGTGTTTGTTTACATCGTGCGGCTCCGCCTCCCGAATGCCGCTATTGGCCGCCTTGCGGCCTAGCGGCTCCTGATTGGCCGCTAGGCCGCAAGGCGGCCAATAGCGGCATTCGGGGGCGGAGCCGCACGATGTAAACACCGTGTGTCTCCGTCAGTCCGGTCTGGTTCGGGTGTCGGTTTGTTTTTTTTGCAAAGACCTTACCTGGACTACGTCGCGCTGGGACAGGTGAGTATGGTTTCCTTCCACAGCTTCCCAAATGGATTTCTTCGGACTCCGGACCGCCGACGCCGTCGCCGACAGGGATGCCGACTGGATACAGACGCCGACACGGACCAGGACATCAGGACCAGGGCTACCTACGGGCTCAAGATAGGTAAGTATCAGTATGTATGTGTTATGTATGTATTAAACTTTCATTTTTCACGTGTGTCAGTGTGTTTATTTAACTCTTTCTTTTACTGTGGAACTACAAGACCCAGCGGGCCCTTTAATGCCCCGCAGGCTGGGACTTGTGGTTCTCCAAGTCCCAGCTTGCGGGGGAGGCTTGCTGGGACTCATAGTTCACCAGTAAAAGACAATGGTTTTTATTCTATTTTTTACACAATACCATCAGCCCGGTGACCACCGCTCCAGGGTCACCGGGGACAGCACCAGGCTTCAGCCTGGTCAGGTAAGTCCTGGAGGGGGGGGGACCCCTTTATTGGGGGGGTCCCCACTCCCCCAGGGCCCCTGGCCAGGCTGACTGGTCGGTAGGGTTAATGCTTTGGCCGCGGGAACTTATATCATAAGTGTCCCCCGGCTGTGGCATTACCCTGCTGGCTGGTTGTGCCTGGGGCTGGTTCTTAAAATACGGGGGACCCCTAGTCATTTTGTCCCCCGTATTTTGGGAACCAGCCCCGGACCTGGAGCCTGGGGCTGGTTGTAAAAAATCAGGGAACCCCTATTTGTCGGGTTTCCTGATTTTTTATTACCAGCCCCGGCTCTTTCAGCCTGGTGCTGGTTTCGGCAGTGGGGGGGGACCCCATGCCGGTTTTTTTTTTAACGGGTAAAGGGCTACCCCTTTCCCACTGCCGAAAAAACGGCTATAACACGGTAAAAACACTGCTTTTTACACGGGTAACAAAAACCGGTATTTGTTACCCGTGTAAAGCAACCTGGAGCTTTCCCACTGCAGCTCTAGCCGTTTAAAAAGGCTAAAAAAACGGCATTTACACGTGTAAAGCCTGCAGTGGGAAAGGGGTATAAGTAGCAATTGTTAGTGTTTGGTGTTGCAGGAAGTATAACTAATAGTGAGGATATAATTGTACTCCACTCTCCCTCCAACTCTTCTACTATTTACTACACTGTGTTTCATGGTTGATATGAGAGCTGCCAACAATTCCAGGAATATACAGTATCCTGCAATGCTTATACAGTATCAGGGTCACCTGCAATATAACTGACAGCACTGTAATCAACCATATAATCTAAATTCGGTCACAACCCGGGAGGACCCCACTCTCTCATTCTCTCTCCGCTATTCCTAATAAGAGGGAGAAAAGCAGATGTGGTGCATTTTCCGTCAGGGCTGACCACCTACATATATCTTCTATACTAATGGTCTGGTCAGTATCTCTTTAACTATCTCGTAGTGAACTGGAAGGCTCACTGTGGTTCATCAGGGAAGCACCCTGCAATGCCTGTATGGTAACAGGGGCACCAGGAAGTACTGTGTTTACACTACAGTTAACTACCCAACCTATCTCTCAGTCACAACCCTGGGGAAACCCACTCTCTCATTCTCCTTCCTCTGTTGACAAACATGAAGGGTGAAAAGCAGAAGTGAATTATCCCCATATAGGGCTGACACTATTTTTCCTTAATTTCCCAATATCAAAGTGCGAATTGAAAACAAGCACATACATAGAGACGGCAAAAGGAGAAACTAATGACCGATGATTTAACCACACAAACATCCGACTTTTGATAATAAGTGGCTGGATATATGATGGTCATTTTTTAAGCATGAACAAATCATGGATTGCTGAATGTATTGAAATATTTCGCAATGTGTGAGAAAATAAATAAACACAAGGTGGTCATAAATTTAATAACCTATCAATAAAACCTCTGGAATGATGCAATGTATAGCTTGGACTCAGAGTAATTTCTTGTTACAGATGAAGTAGCCTGTGTTGTCCCCTCGGAGTGCTATAGGATTTGCGGTGTGGAATCTGGCTGCTCTAATACAGCGTACCCAAAGCTGGTTGTGAAGCTGATGCCGAGAGGTAGGTCTCCATACACAGAAGAGGTCACCTGTAGAGTGTAATCTGGAGAGCAGGGCCCTCCTACCTCTCGGTCTGTTATTACCTAGTCTTCTGTTTTATTCCAAAGCAGAATATGCTGGTGACACAGGTAAATGTTAAAGCTGCATGTGATGTTAGGAGGCAAGGCAACATCAGGGTATATACACTGGAGCCATTTCTGTGAGCCCCACTATATGTGCTGCACTGTCCACGGCTCTATTCGTTATACCGTATGGAGGGCACAGTGACCGCTAACACACTGCTCTGTTTATGCCCAATATTGTATATTACTGTAGTGCTTGATCTCGGTGTGCCACATTGTAAGAGGGAGGCACTTACCTCAGTGTGCCTCATTGTAGGAGGCTGGCGCTTACCTCAGTGTGCCGCATTGTACAAGGGTGGTGCTTACCTCAGTGTGCCGCATTGTACGAGGGTGGCGCTTACCTCAGTGTGCCTCATTGTACGAGGGTGGCGCTTACCTCAGTGTGCCGCATTGTACGAGGGTGGCGCTTACCTCAGTGTGCCGCATTGTACGAGGGTGGCACTTACCTCACTGTGCCTCATTGTACGAGGGTGGCGCTTACCTCAGTGTGCCACATTGTACGAGGGTGGCACTTACCTCAGTGTACCACATTGAACGATGGAGACGCTTACCTCAGTGTGCCGCATTGTACGAGGGAGGTGCTTACCGCAGTGTGTCACATTGTACGAGGGAGGCGCTTACCTCAGTGTGCCGCATTGTACGAGGGTGGCGCTTACCTCAGTGTGCCGCATTGTACGAGGGTGGCGCTTACCTCAGTGTGCCGCATTGTACGAGGGAGGTGCTTACCTCAGTGTGCCGCATTGTACGAGGGAGGCGCTTACCTCAGTGTGCCGCATTGTACGAGGGAGGCGCTTACCTCGGTGTGTCACATTGTACGAGGGAGGCGCTTACCTCAGTGTGCCGCATTGTACGAGGGTGGCGCTTACCTCAGTGTGCCGCATTGTACGAGGGTGGCACTTACCTCACTGTGCCTCATTGTACGAGGGTGGCGCTTACCTCAGTGTGCCACATTGTACGAGGGTGGCACTTACCTCAGTGTACCACATTGAACGATGGAGACGCTTACCTCAGTGTTCCGCATTGTACGAGGGTGGCACTTACCTCAGTGTACCACATTGAACGATGGAGACGCTTACCTCAGTGTGCCGCATTGTACTAGGGTGGCGCTTACCTCAGTGTGCCGCATTGTACGAGGGTGGTGCTTACCTCAGTGTGCCGCATTGTACGAGGGTGGCGCTTACCTCACTGTGCCGCATTGTACGAGGGTGGCGCTTACCTCAGTGTGCCGCATTGTACGAGGGTGGCGCTTACCTCAGTGTGCCGCATTGTACGAGGGTGGCACTTACCTCACTGTGCCTCATTGTACGAGGGTGGCGCTTACCTCAGTGTGCCACATTGTACGAGGGTGGCACTTACCTCAGTGTACCACATTGAACGATGGAGACGCTTACCTCAGTGTGCCGCATTGTACGAGGGTGGCGCTAACCTCAGTGTGCCGCATTGTACGAGGGTGACGCTTACCTCAGTGTGGAGCATTGTATGATGGAGGTGCTTACCTCAGTGTGCCGCATTGTACGAGGGAGACGCTTACCTCAGTGTGCCGCATTGTACGAGGGAGGCGCTTACCTCGGTGTGTCACATTGTACGAGGGAGGCGCTTACCTCAGTGTGCCGCATTGTACGAGGGTGGCGCTTACCTCAGTGTGCCTCATTGTACGAGGGTGGCGCTTACCTCAGTGTGCCACATTGTACGAGGGTGGCACTTACCTCAGTGTACCACATTGAACGATGGAGACGCTTACCTCAGTGTGCCGCATTGTACAAGGGAGGTGCTTACCGCAGTGTGCCGCATTGTACGAGGGTGGTGCTTACCTCAGTGTGCCGCATTGTACGAGGGTGGCGCTTACCTCACTGTGCCGCATTGTACGAGGGTGGCGCTTACCTCAGTGTGCCGCATTGTACGAGGGTGGCGCTTACCTCAGTGTGCCGCATTGTACGAGGGTGGCACTTACCTCACTGTGCCTCATTGTACGAGGGTGGCGCTTACCTCAGTGTGCCACATTGTACGAGGGTGGCACTTACCTCAGTGTACCACATTGAACGATGGAGACGCTTACCTCAGTGTGCCGCATTGTACGAGGGTGGCGCTAACCTCAGTGTGCCGCATTGTACGAGGGTGGCGCTTACCTCAGTGTGGAGCATTGTATGATGGAGGTGCTTACCTCAGTGTGCCGCATTGTACGAGGGAGACGCTTACCTCAGTGTGCCGCATTGTACGAGGGAGGCGCTTACCTCGGTGTGTCACATTGTACGAGGGAGGCGCTTACCTCAGTGTGCCGCATTGTACGAGGGTGGCGCTTACCTCAGTGTGCCGCATTGTATGAGGGTGGCACTTACCTCACTGTGCCTCATTGTACGAGGGTGGCGCTTACCTCAGTGTGCCACATTGTACGAGGGTGGCACTTACCTCAGTGTACCACATTGAACGATGGAGACGCTTACCTCAGTGTGCCGCATTGTACAAGGGAGGTGCTTACCGCAGTGTGCCGCATTGTACGAGGGAGGCGCTTACCTCAGTGTGCCGCATTGTACTAGGGTGGCGCTTACCTCAGTGTGGAGCATTGTACGAGGGTGGTGCTTACCTCAGTGTGCCGCATTGTACGAGGGAGGCGCTTACCTCGGTGTGTCACATTGTACGAGGGTGCCGCTTACCTCAGTGTGCCACATTGTACAAGGGTGGCACTTACCTCAGTGTACCACATTGAACGATGGAGACGCTTACCTCAGTGTGCCGCATTGTACGAGGGAGGCGCTTACCTCAGTGTGCCGCATTGTACTAGGGTGGCGCTTACCTCAGTGTGGAGCATTGTATGATGGAGGTGCTTACCTCAGTGTGGAGCATTGTACAAGGGTGGCGCTTACCTCAGTGTGCCGCATTGTACGAGGGTGGCGCTTACCTCCGTGTGCCTCATTGTAGGAGGGTGGCGCTTACCTCGGTGTGTCGCATTGTACGAGGGAGACGCTTACCTCAGTGTGCGTCATTGTACGAGGGGGACGCTTACCTCAGTGTTCCGCATTGTACGAGGGTGGTGCTGACCTCAGTGTGCCGCATTGTACGAGGGAGACGCTTACCTCAGTGTGCCGCATTGTACGAGGGAGGCGCTTACCTTAGTGTGCCACATTGTACGAGGGAGGCGCTTACCTCAGTGTGCCGCATTGTACGAGGGAGGCGCTTACCTCAGTGTGCCGCATTGTATGACGGAGGTGCTTACCTCAGTGTGCCGCATTGTACGAGGGAGGCGCTTACCTTAGTGTGCCACATTGTACGAGGGAGGCGCTTACCTCAGTGTGCCGCATTGCACGAGGGAGGCGCTTACCTCAGTGTGCCGCATTGTATGACGGAGGTACTTACCTCAGTGTGCCGCATTGTACGAGGGAGGCGCTTACCTCAGTGTGCGTCATTGTACGAGGGAGGTGCTTACCTCAGTGTGCCGCATTGTATGACGGAGGTGCTTACCTCAGTGCGCAGCATTGTACGAGGGAGGCGCTTACCTCTGTGTTCCACATTGTACGAGGGAGACGCTTACCTCAGTGTGCCGCATTGTACGAGGGAGACGCTTACCTCAGTGTGCCGCATTGTACGAGGGAGACGCTTACCTCAGTGTGCGTCATTGTACGAGGGAGGTGCTTACCTCAGTGTGCCGCATTGTATGACGGAGGTGCTTACCTCAGTGCGCAGCATTGTACGAGGGAGGCGCTTACCTCCGTGTGCCTCATTGTAGGAGGGTGGCGCTTACCTCGGTGTGTCGCATTGTACGAGGGAGACGCTTACCTCGGTGTGCCGCATTGTACGAGGGAGGCGCTTACCTCGGTGTGCCGCATTGTACGAGGGAGGCGCTTACCTCCGTGTGCCTCATTGTACGAGGGAGGCGCTTACCTCAGTGTGCCGCATTGTATGAGGGAGACGCTTACCTCAGTGTGCGTCATTGTACGAGGGAGGTGCTTACCTCAGTGTGCCGCATTGTACGAGGGAGACGCTTACCTCAGTGTGCGTCATTGTACGAGGGAGGCGCTTACCTCAGTGTGCCGCATTGTACGAGGGAGACGCTTACCTCAGTGTGCCGCATTGTACGAGGGAGACGCTTACCTCAGTGTGCCTCATTGTACGAGGGAGACACTTACCTCAGTGTGCCACTTGATATGAGGGAGGCGCTTACCTCAGTGTGCCGCATTGTACGCAGGAGGCGCTTACCTCAGTGTGCTGCAATGTACGAGGGTGGAGCTTACCTAATTGTGCCGCATTGTACAAGGGTGGCGCTTACCTCAGTGTGCCGCATTGTACCAGGGAGGCGCTTACCTCAGTGTGCCGTATTGTACAAGGGAGGCGCTTACCTCAGTGTGCCGCATTGTACGAGGGAGGCGCTTACCTCAGTGTGCGTCATTGTACGAAGGAGGCGCTTACCTCAGTGTGCCGCATTGTACCAGGGAGGCGCTTACCTCAGTGTGCCGTATTGTACGAGGGAGGCGCTTACCTCAGTGTGCCGCATTGTACGAGGGAGATGCTTACCTCAGTGTGCCACATGATATGAGGGAGGCGCTTACCTCAGTGTGCCACATTGTACGCGGGAGGCGCTTACCTCAGTGTGCCACATTGTACGAGGGATGCGCTTACCTCAGTGTGCCGCATAGTACGAGGGAGGAGCTTACCTCAGTGTGTCACATTGTACGAGGGAGGCGCTTACCTCAGTGTACCACATTGTACATGGGAGGCGCTTACCTCAGTGTACCACATTGTACGAGGGAGGCGCTTACCTCGGTGTGCTGCATTGTACGAGGGAGGCGCTTACCTAACTGTGCCACATTGTACGAGGGTGGCGCTTACCTCAGTGTGCGTCATTGTACGAGGGAGGCGCTTACCTCAGTGTGCCACATTGTACGAGGGAGGCGCTTACCTCAGTGTGCCACATCAGAATCACGGTGGGTGGACCCTGAGATATCGCATGCCCCAACTCCAATAGATGATCTGCTTAGATTACCTAAACAACTCCGTCCTGATCTCTCCTCGACTCTCCCAACTACTAGGGCCTCCATTGCAACTTGGGATGCCTTGATCTCTAGACTTTAGGAGATATTTTAGAAGGCCAGTATATTCTCCCCTTCTCCGCTCTCCAGCAGAGATTTTCTCT
This sequence comes from Crinia signifera, assembly GCF_055691185.1. Lineage (NCBI taxonomy): Eukaryota > Metazoa > Chordata > Amphibia > Anura > Myobatrachidae > Crinia > Crinia signifera. The sequence goes on from NC_139223.1 coordinate 826,370, forward strand.
CCCTAAAGCCGAACTATTACATTACTTTCAAATCTGCTATTGGTGGAATACTGCTCCTAATCCTACTAATACACCCAGTAACTTTGACTCACGTATCTACTTTCGCCAACCCCTTCCTGACAGAGCCAGTTTTTGCGTTCCTGACAGAGCCCTTTTTTTCAAATATGACATGTATCACTTAAGTGGGTATAACTTTTTTTTGCTTTTACTTATCCCAGTGATTTTGAGATTGTTTTCTCGTGACACATTGTACTTCAAGTTAGTGGTAAATTTTGGTCGATACAGTCTGTGTTTTTTTGTGAAAAATACCAAAATGTCGTAAAAAAATGGAAAATTTTGCGATTTGCAAAATGTTAAATTTTCTGCTTGTGAGACAAATAATCTTACCACTCAAAATAGTTAGGGCGGGATGCTATATGACTCACCGCCGCGGCCCCGGGTGTTTTTCTGCGCCGCTGTATGTTATATCCTCAGGCGGATCAGTGCTTCTCTCAGCACTTCCGCATTCTTGATGTTATCGGTGCGCGCTGCTCTCCCCATAGGGTTGTGCAGGAGAAGCGCGCGCACCCTATGCTGTTACATCCGCCGCGCTAGTACAAGCTGTGTGGTAACTCGCCTCCCTTGGCTGGCGGAGAGGCCAGCGGTAATAGAACAAATGTACACATACATACATTTAAACCATGGTGACCCATACCACACAATGACCCGTTTCACAAATATTTGGGCGCCATAATACATAGGAAACTTACTTGTCCCCGAGTGAAATGGCTGCCCTGACACAATTATGCAAGACGCGCACTTCTAGCTGAGCAGCGTCCAGGAAGGTGCCCAGTGCGCATGTCCGCTATGCACACAGCGGGCGCATGCGCGCTAGACTAAAAACGGAGATCGCGCAGGGGTCAGTTACCGCAAACAGATTGCGGTAACTGAATTCTTACAGCATATGGAGATGAGAAGAGCGGAAACGCCGCGAAGTAGTGACGGTCACCTTGCGGTAAGTATGCACATTCGCCGCGATTATACCAGCATCCCGCCCCTAATAACTAACATAGACCATATGTATACTTTATGTTGCCATCATTATTTCAACCTCATTTTCATTTTTTTGGACACTAGGAGGCTTAAAATATGAATAGCAAATTCTCAAATTTTCAAGAAAATTTCAAACACTGATTTTTTTAGGGACCAGTTCAGTTCTGATGTGACTTTGAGGGACTTGTATGTGAGACACCCCCATAAATTATGCCATTTCAAAAACTGCACCCCTCACAGTATTCAAAACAGCATTTTGGAAGTTTGTTAACCCTTTAGGTGTTTCACAGGAATTAAAACAAAGTGTAGGTGAAATTTCAAAATTTAATTTTTTTTGCAGATTTTCAATTTTAATACATTTTTCTAAGGTACACAGCAGATTTTACTAGAGAAATGTGACTAAAAATTGATTCCCCCAATTCTTTGGTTTTCATAAATATCCTATATGTGGCCCTAGTGTGCACGGTGACCAAACCACAGGCTTCATAATAGAAGGAGCACCTACTTGATTTTGGAGCCTCCTTTTTATGAGATTATTTTTTAGGCACCATGTAGGTTTCTAGGCACCATAAGATGCTAAAAGTTAGGAACCCCCCCACAAGTGACCCCATTTTGCAAACTACACCCTTCAGGGAATTCATCTAGGGGTATAGTGTACATTTCAAACCCCCAGGGGTTTCACCAATTGTGGTACAACTGGGCAGTGAAAATGAAAAAAATTAATTTTTCATTTTCACAGCCCAGTTGTATCAAAATTGGTGAAACCCCTGGGGGTTTGAAATGTACACTATACCCCTTGATGAATTCCCTGAAGGGTGTAGTTTGCAAAATGGGGTCACTTGTGGGGGGGTTCCACTGTATGGGTGTTTCGGGGGTCATTCAACCAGAATCTGTGCTGCAAAATCCAAATATCACTCCTTCCCTTCTGAGTCCTGCCATGCACCCAACTGGTATTTTTTGGTCACATGTGAGGCATTGCCGTACTCGGGAGAAATTGGGGCACAGATTTTGGGGTGCTTTGTCTCCTTCATTCCTTGTGAAAATGAAAAATTTTGAGCCAGATCTGCATTTTTGTGTAAAAAAATGTAATTTTTTACAGAAAAATGCAGTTCTGGCTCAAAATTTTTCATTTTCACAAGGAATGAAGGAGACAAAGCACCCCAAAATCTGTGCCCCAATTTCTCCCGAGTACGGCAATGCCTCACATGTGACCAAAAAATACCAGTTGGGTGCATGGCAGGACTCAGAAGGGAAGGAGTGATATTTGGTGGTGGAATGAATGGTGGGTGCTATGTCGCATTAGCAAGACCCCCGAAGCACCAATACAGTGGAACCCCCCCACAAGTGACCCCATTTTGGTCACCAGCTTTGGAAAGGGGGCTGGCGCTGCGGCTGGCGGGGGGGTGGGAGGGGTGCTGGCGCTGCGGCAGCCGGGTGGGTGGGAGGGAGGGGGGCTGCCGGGTGGGAGGGGGGGGGCTGGCGATCGGTGGTGATCGGTGCTGTACTTAACAGCACCGATCACCACCGATCACTGTGTTACCGAGCGGCTTAGCCGCCGGTAACACAGAAAACGCTGCAATTGGCTGTTCACATTTGAACAGCCAATCGCAGCGATCGCCGCGAGGGGGGATGTCTGCTGTCAGGGACAGCAGACATCTCCAAACTGTCACCGCGTCTATAGACGCGGTGACAGTTTAAAACCATGACGTATATATACGTCTTCGGTCGGGAAGTACCTCCCGACCATGACGTATATATACGTCATATGTCGGGAATATCTTTCTATATATATATATATATATATATATATATATATATATATATATATATATATATATATATATATATATATATATATATATATATATATATATGTGTGTTTGTGTGTGTGTGTGTGTGTGTGTGTGTGTATATATATATATATATATATATATATATATATATATATATATACACATATATATGTGTATATATATATATACATATATATATGTGTATATATATATATATATACATATATACACATACATATATGTGTGTATATATATATATACACATACACACACATATATATATATATATATTTCAGTACATTTTTTTTTTTTAACCCATTGCTGCTGCGGCTTGCGGGGGGGGGGTGGGAGGGGGGAAGCGCTGCGTGCGCTGAGGCTGCCTAGTGCTGCTGCTGCCGGGGGAGCTGGGGGAGCTGCCGGGTGAGTGCCGGGTGGGTGGGAGGGGGGTGCTGCTCATCGGTGGTGATCGGTGCTGTACTTAACAGCACCGATCACCACCGATCCCTGTGTTACCGAGCGGCTTAGCCGCCGGTAACACAGGAAACGCTGTGAATGGCTGTTCAGATTTGAACAGCCAATCACAGCGATCGCCGACCGGGGGGGGCACCCCTGCCCCCCCTGGGCGGCGAGGGGGGGATGTCTGCTGTCAGGGACAGCAGACATCTCCTAACTGTCACCGCGTCTATAGACGCAGTGACAGTTAGAAGCCATGACGTACATGTACGTCAAATGTCGGGAAGGGGTTAACCTACCAAACTCCAGAGGGGATGTTACATTTTGGTACAAACTATTGCAAGACATTCCAAATTCCCCTAAATCAAATGCACAGACAAAGTGGGAAGTTGACCTGGGTATGACCTTGTCAGACGCTCAATGGGGCAAAATCTTTCTTTCCTCTTATACCATGTCAAAGTGTATGAACCATACCGAGATGCACATTAAACTAATACACAGATTATATTTAACCAGACTACACTCCTTCTGGCCCTCATGGTCCAAATTTTGTTGGAGACAATGTGGTAGCATCGGCCATATATATCACATATTCTGGTCTTGCCCCCTCCTTACCGTGTTCTGGAGGGATGTATTTGACTTAGCAAATCAGGTCCTAGATACAGCAATAACGCCCACTCTCTTAATAGCTTTATTCAATACCTTCCCTGACACGGTCTTGCCTACACAAAAGCTATGTTCTAGGCCACATATTTATTGCGGCCCGCGCAGCCCTGGCCCAGTGTTGGAAACAACCCACCCTCCCCTACTTTTAAAAGTGATTCAGAAAATCAACTTTAACTACACCGTGGAAACGCAATATTCTTCCGATTCAAGCTCTACGCCTTCTTCCATAGCACTCTGGGTGCTCTGGCATGAATATATTACTGTTGGAGTAGGTACATCACACGCTCCCAAGTCACCCCCTTCAATTTAGCCTTAATGAGACGCAGGAAGACCCTACAAATCCTCTGTGATCCCTTATTCCCCACTCTAGGATCTACTTGTGTTTACTGCATTAGAGATACTTGCTTAGTTACTCCGTTAGATTTTGGTTGATATTTTACCTGTTGTGCCTGTTTAGGTTTACTTAAATCTCATTATGTTCCGTATGACGATATTTCTTGTCTATGTATGTACAGAGTCTGTGTATCTCCCCCCTCCCCATGCCCCCCCCCCCCCCCCTGTATCCCCCCTCCCTTTCTCCCTTCTCCTTTTTCTATATTCTGTAACCCTCCAACTAAAAGTTAAATATTTCTCAATAAAATATTGATGTTAAAGAAATAAGGAGACCAGACCAATTCCTTTAAAGTAGACAAACAGATCAAACGCCATATATATATATATATATATATATATATATATATATATATATATAGCAGCATATACCCCGGCACTCGGTTAGAGTTCAGCATGTCAATGTGCTCCGGTGCCTTCCATGGAACGATACCTTCATAGACTGGAAATAAGGCGGCACTCGTCAGACTTCGTTTGCAGTGAAAAGAAAAGTAGTTTATTCCGACATATGTTTCGGGCTGAGCCCGTCGTCAGGGACAAACAATGATACAAACAGTGCACATATATATACACATCCCACCCCCTCATTAGCCCCAACAGATCACAGCTGGGTCCCGACACGCCGATCACCTCCACGTCCGCCACTGTGCGTCCAATCCTGACGTCAGAGGCTAGCAGCGTCGGACCCAAATGTTCACAGGTGGTGTCAATCAGTTTACTTCATTAAAATCTGTACAGAAAATACAAAATACAAACAGGTACAATAAATACCAGAAGATTGTACATATTTTAAAAAGCAAAAGCACATATGATCGCTTGATGGTCACAATATTAAACAACATTTTTATATATTTAAATATTTATTATCAATAGCATTTTAAACATTTTATTAGTTAAATAAACACATGTATATATACCGGAATTGTAAGGATCAAGAAAATTTTCAATGGGTACATAATTTAAAGAGATCTGAGATACAAAGCTGAAAATTAGTATTGTTTACAAGAAACAAGACAGACCCAAATACTCGTTTAACCCCTTTGGCGCAATGGTCTCAAGTTTGTGTATCCATTTACACTCTAATTGTACTGTGGGGAAGACCAGTACAGGTTGAGTATCCCGTATCCAAAATGCTCGGGACCAGGAGAATTTTGGATAACGGATTATTCCATATTTCGGAATATTTTAATATTTCAATGATGTATTTTGAAGTATCTTGCATGTATGCTGTATAAACACATAAAATACACACAAATATATTTTATTACCACATAAAATGCACACAAATATATTTTGTTTGTTCAAAAAACAAGGGGCGAAATGTAATAGGGTGTGATTTTTGGACATGTGCGATTTTGGGTGAAAAACGGCCGAAATCGCACATTTTCCGAAAATCGCACATTTAATAGGTTCAAAATCGCGGTAAAAAATCGCACTTTTTACCGCGAAATCGCACTTTTAGAAGTGCGATTTTTAGTCACATTTCAATTCGCATCCAGATGTTTTCCCATTATAAAGTATACAACTCGCAAATGTAATAGGGTGTGATTTTTGGTAAATGTTACCAAAAATCGCAAAAAAAATAGACCAGGTTCTGACAGGCGAATTTGACAGAACCATGCACAGATCATTGAGATCTGTGCATGGTCCTGTTAATAAAAATGTGTAAAAGTGTTTTTATAAAAAAAAAACGGCGTAGGGTCCCCCTTCCTAAGCATAACCAGCCCCGGGCTCATTGAGCCGGACCTGGTTCCAAAAATACGGGGGGACAAAAAGCATAGGGGTCCCCCGTATTTCTGAAACCAGCCCCGGACTCTTGGACCGGTCCTGGTTCCAAAAATACAGGGGACAAAAAATCTGGGGGTCCCCCGTATTTTGAAACCAGCACCAGGCTCCAACAGCCCACGGTGTCATGCCACAGCCGGGGGACACTTTTTATACAAGGTCCCCCGGCCAAAACATGAGCACCGTGGCTGGTCAGCCTTGGACGGGGTACCTGGAGGAGTGGGGACCCCCCCAATAAAGGGGTCCCCCCCAGGCTTCACCCGTCCAGGGCTGAAGCCCGGGGCTGTCACCGGCGTCCGTGGCCAGTGGACGCCGGCCTGATAGGGTTAAATCGATCATACGTTACATTGCTTTATACCGGAGAACTACAAGTGCCAGCAGACCTCCCCCGCATGCTGGGACTTGGAGAACCACAAGTCCCAGCATGCGGGGCATTAATGGGCCCGCTGGGACTTGTAGTCCATCTGTAAAAAGAATGTTTATAAAAAACACACACACAGAGAAGTAAAAGTTTATTACACACACACACACCTCACTTTTACACCAGCGTTACTTACCATTCCTGGATCCAGCGCTGGTCTGGCTGCTTCACAGCCGGCTCCCCCCGAACTGACAGGCAGCGGGGAGAACCGGCTTTCTCCGTTGCCTCTAATAGCTTCTGTAGCGCTGTTCCAGCGCTACAGAGGCTGAGAGCGCGATTGGCCGATACATCTCCATGGAGACGCATAGCTCAGTCCTGATTGGCTGAGCTATGCGTCTCCATGGAGACGTATCGGCCAATCGCGCTCTCAGCCTCTGTAGCGCTGGAACAGCGCTACAGAAGCTGTTAGAGGCAACGGAGAAAGCCGGTTCTCCCCGCTGCCGGCTGTGAAGCAGCCAGACCAGCGCTGGATCCAGGAATGGTAAGTAACGCTGGTGTAAAAGTGAGGTGTGTGTGTGTAATAAACTTTTACTTCTCTGTGTGTGTGTTTTTTATAAACATTCTTTTTACAGATGGACTACAAGTCCCAGCGGGCCCATTAATGCCCCGCATGCTGGGACTTGTGGTTCTCCAAGTCCCAGCATGCGGGGGAGGTCTGCTGGCACTTGTAGTTCTCCGGTATAAAGCAATATAATGTATGATCGATTTAACCTTATCAGGCCGGCGTCCACTGGCCACGGACGCCGGTGACAGCCCCGGGCTTCAGCCCTGGAAGGGTGAAGCCTGGGGGGGGGGAACCCTTTATTGGGGGGGTCCCCACTCCTCCAGGTACCCTGTCCAAGGCTGACCAGCCACGGTGCTCATGTTTTGGCCGGGGGACCTTGTATAAAAAGTGTCCCCCGGCTGTGGCATGACACCGCGGGCTGTTGGAGCCCGGTGCTGGTTTCAAAATACGGGGGACCCCCAGATTTTTTGTCCCCCATATTTTTGGAACCAGGACCGGTCCAAGAGTCCGGGGCTGGTTTCAGAAATACGGGGGGACCCCTATGCTTTTTGTCTCCCTGTATTTTTGGAACCAAGTCCGGCTCAATGAGCCCGGGGCTGGTTATGCTTAGGAGGGGGGACCCCACGCCGTTTTTTTTAAAACTTTTTTTTTTTTGCACAAAATCGCATTTATGAAAATGCGCACATTTTCATGACTGAAAATGCGCACATTTTCATGACTAAAAATCGCCCAAAATCGCATTTTTTGACGCTAATTCGCATCTCATTACATATGCGAATTCGCGGCAAAAAAACGCGATTTTTAAAGGTGAGATTTCTGGCGAGTTTGGAACTCGTCCAAAAATCACACCCTATTACATTTCGCCCCAGGTTTCAAAACATGAAACAAAATTTGTGTACTATCTCAGATATTGAATTTGAATGCCAAGCAATCATGTCCTTGCACATATATAGTGCCAGTTACATATCATTCCCTCAGTAGTGCTGTTACAAATGTCCTCAGTGAGTTTTTAGCAAAAAAAATATTTTTTTTTCACTTTCTGGAATGTATGGTTTTCGGAATAATTCGGATAACGGATACTCGGATACGGGATACTCAACCTGTACCACCTTTAAAGAAAGGATGGCTAACCACCGGTTGGTCATACGCTCAGCGTTAAATTCTGGAACGAGTGATCAACCAATGGCCAGACATTGTGCCAGATTTGGGCACTCTGTATCATCTATACGATCAAAATTAATTGATCACATACCAGCTTTAAGAAGAGGGGGCAATAGGAATAAATTGTTATTGCAATTAGAGTGTAAATGGATACACAAACTTGAGACCATGCACTTTTTCACTGCAAACGAAGTCTGACGAGTGCCGCCTTATTTCCAGTCTATATATATATATATATATATATATATATATATATATATATATATATATATATATATATATATATATATATATATATATATATATATATATAATATGAAAAAGGAAGTGAGAAGGGATCCTCCTAGTGTAGTATATTTATATAGAACTTATTGTAATCCTGTTCTACCCAGACTTACACAGACCGGAATAACTTCTATCGCCACCTCATTCCTTCCAGTTCTCATGGTTTATAGCCACCTCATTCTTCCCAGTTTTGCCGGGCTATCGCCACCTCATTCTTTCCAGTTCTTATGGGCAATCACCACCTTATTCTTCCCAGTTTCCTTGGGCTATTGCCGCCTCTCCTTTCCCAGTTCTCCCGGGCTATCATCACCTCATTATTTCCAGTTCTCCTGGGCTATCGCCACCTCATTCTTCCAAGTTCTCCCAGGCTATCGTCACCTCATTGTTTCCAGTTCTCCCAGGCTATCGCCACCTCATTCTTCCAAGTTCTCCCAGGCTATCGTCACCTCATTGTTTCCAGTTCTCCCAGGCTATCGCCATCTTATTCTTCCAAGTTCTCCCAGGCTATCGTCACCTCATTATTTCCAGTTCTCCCAGGCTATCGCCATCTCATTCTTCCAAGTTCTCCCAGGCTATCGTCACCTCATTATTTCCAGATCTCCCAGGCTATCGCCATCTCATTCTTCCAAGTTCTCCCAGGCTATCGTCACCTCATTATTTCCAGTTCTCCCAGGCTATCGCCATCTCATTCTTTGCAGTTTGCAAAGGGCTATTGTCACCTTATTCTTCCCAGTTTTCCTGAGCGTTCTCCCAGGCTATCGCTACTTCATTCTTCCCAGTATTCCCAGGTTATCGTCACCTTATTATTCCCAGTTTTTCCAGGCTATCACCACCTTATTCTTCACAGTTTACCTGGACAATCGCCACCTCATTCTTTCCAATTCTCCCCGGGCTATTGCCACCTCATTCTTTCCAGTTCTCCCGGGTTATCACCCCCTCATTCTTCCCAGTTTTCCCGGGTTATTGCCACCTCATTCTTCACAGTTATATAGTTACATAGTAGGTAAGGCTGAAAAAAGACTTGCGTCCATCTAGTTCAACCTGGTATAGATATCCATTGCTGATTTGGTAGGTTCTGGTATTTTACAGAAAAATTATATTTCTTATTTGTACCCATGGATGTTTTTCTCCAGTAAATGTTTGTCCAACTTTGCCTTGAACGCATTTAATGAGCCAGCCATTACCACCTCTCTGGGAAGAGAGTTTCAGAGTTTGACTGTTCTGACCGTAAAGAAATTCTTTCTACTAGCTGAATAAAATCTTTTTTCTTCTAATCTATACTCATGCCCTCGCGTCCTAGATTCCTTTCTAGTAGAAAAGAGGGTGTGTGACAGTTCCTTATATTGGCCCTTGATAAACTTGTACATGTTGAGCATGTCCCCCCTTAAACGTCTCTTTTCTAATGTAAATAGTCCCAAATTGCTTAATCTCTCCCCGTAGCTTAAATTCTCCATTCCCCTAATAAGCTTTGTTGCTCGCCTTTGGACTTTTTCTAATTCTATGATGTCCTTTTTATAGTGTGGGGCCCAGAACTGTACTCCGTACTCTAGGTGAGGTCTCACCAATGCTTTATATAGTGGCATAATTACCCTTGAGTCCCTAGTTTCCATTCCCCTCTTAATACATGCCAGAATTTTGTTGGCCTTTTTTGTAGCTACATTACAATGGGCACTACATCCTAGTTTGCTGTCTATTCGGACTCCTAGATCCTTTTCAAGTATGGAATTACCCAGTTCCTCTCCGCTAAGGTTGTAACTTGCACACTGGTTGTGTCTTCCAAGGTGCATAACCTTGCATTTATCTACATTGAACCTCATCTTCCATTTTTTTGCCCACTCATCTAGAATTGCAAGATCATTTTGAAGCATGGTGACATGCTAATGTCACCTCATTATTTCCAGTTCTCCTGGGATATCGCCACCTCATTCTTTGCAGTTTTCCCGGGCTATCGCCACCTTATTCTTCCCAGTTTCCCTAGGATATCGCCACCTCATTCTTCCCAGTTCTCCTGGGCTATTGCCACCTTATTCTTCCCAGTTCTCCCTGGCAATTGCCACCTTATTCTTCCCAGTTTCCTTGGCTATTGCCGCCTCATTCTTCCCAATTCTCCCGGACTATCGTCACCTTATTATTCCAGTTATCCTGGGCTATCCCGATGTCATCCTTCGCAGTTTTCCCAGGCTATCGCCACATTATTCTTCCCAGTTTCCCCAGGATATCGCCACCTCATTCTTAGCAGTTTTCCCATGCTATTGCCACCGTATTATTCCCAGTTCTCCCTAGCTATTCTCTCCTCATTATTTCCAGTTCTCGTGGGCTATCGTCATCTCATTATTTCCAGATCTCCCGGGCAATCGACACCTTATTCTTCCCAGTTCTCCCTGGCTATCCTCTCATTATTTCCAGTTCTCCTGGGCTATCGCCACCTCATTATTTCCAGTACTCCAGGGTAATCGCACCTTATTCTTCCCTGTTTTCCCAGGCTATCGCCACCTCATTCTTCCCAGTTCTCCCTGGCTATTGCCACTGTATTCTTCCCAGTTCTACCTGGCTATCCTCACCTCATTATTTACAGTACTCCAGGGCAATCACCACCTTATTCTTCCCAGTTTTCCCGGGCTACCGCCACCTCATTCTTCCCAGATTTCCTGGGCGATCGCCACGTCATTGTTCCCAGTTCTCCCGGGCCATCGCTACCTTATTCTTCCAAGTTGCCCCGGGCTATCGCCACCTCATTCTTCAGTTCTCCCAGGCTATCGTCACCTCAGTATTTCCAGTTCTCCCTGGCTATCGCCACCTCATTCTTTGCAGTTTTCCCGGGCTATTGCCACCTTATTCTTTCCAGTTTTCCTGGGCTTTCTCCCGGGCTATCGCCATCTCAATCTTACCAGTATTCCCAGGCTATCATCACCTTATTATTCCCAGTTTTCCCAGGCTATGACCACCTTATTCTTCACAGTTTACCAGGGCAATCGCCACCTCATTGTTCCCAGTTCTCCAGGGCCATCACCACCTCATTATTTCCAGTTCTCTTGGGCTATCACCACCTCATTCTTCCCAGTTTTCCCGGACTATCGCCTCCTCCTTCTTCCCAGTTTTCCTGGGCTATCGCCATCTCATTGTTACCAGTTCTCCCGGGCCATCGCCACCTCATTGTTCCCAGTTCTCCCGGGCCATCGCCACCTCATTAATTCCAGTTCTCTCGGGCTATCACCATCTCATTATTCCCAGTTTCCCGGCTATCGCTACCTCATTCTTCCCAGTTTTCCTGGGCTATAGCCAACTTATTCTTCCAAGTTGCCCCAGGCTATCGCCACCTCATTCTTCCAAGTTCTCACGGTTTACCATCACCTCATTCTTCCATGTTTTCCCGGGCTGTCGCCAACTTATTCTTTCCAGTTCTCATGGGCTATCGCCACCTCATTCTTCGCAGATTTCCCAGGATATTGCCACCTCATTCTTAGCAGTTCTACCGGGCTATAGCCACCTTATTCTTCCCAGTTTTCCTGTGCTATTGCCACCTTATTCTTACCAAATTTTCTTGGTCTATTGCCACCTCTTTTTTCCTAGTTCTCCTGGGCTATCATCACCTCATTATTTTTAATTCTCCTTGGCAATCGCCACCTTATTCTTCCCAGTTTTCCCAGGCCATCGCCACCTCATTATTTCCTGTTCTCTCGGGCTATCACCACCTCATTCTTCCCAGTTTTCTGGGCTATCGCTACCTCATTCTTCCCAGTATTCCCAGGCTATCGTCACCTTATTCTTCACAGTTAACCTGGGCAATCACCACCACATTCTTTCCAGTACTCCCAGGCTATCGCCACCTCATTCTCTCCAGTTCTCCAGGGCTATCATCACCTCATTATTTCCAGTTCTCCAAGGATATCGCCACCTCATTGTTCCCAGTTCTCCTGGGCCATCACCACCTCATTATTTCCAGTTCTCTTGGGCTATCACCACCTCATTCTTCCCAGTTTCCTGGGTTATAGCCACCTCATTCTTCCCAGTATTCCCAGGCTACCGTCACCTTATTATTCCCAGTTTGCTCAGGCTATCACCACCTTATTCTTCACAGTTTACCCAGGCAATCACCACCACATTCTTTCCAGTTCTCCCAGGCTATCGCCACCTCATTCTCTCCAGTTCTCCTGGGCTATCGTCACCTCATTACTCCCAGTTGTCCCGGGCTATCACCACCTCATTCTTCTCAGTTTTCCCGTACTATCGCCTCCTCATTCTTCCCAGTTTTCCTGGACCATCGCCACCTCATTGTTCCCAGTTCTCCCGGTCCATCGCCACCTCATTGTTCCCAGTTCTCCTGGGCCATCGCCACGCATTGTTCCCAGTTCTCCCGGGCCTATTGCCACCTCATTAATTCCAGTTCTCTCAGGCTATCATCACCTCATTATTCCCAGTTTCCCGGGCTATCGCTACCTCATTCTTCCCAGTATTCCCAAGCAATCACCACCACATTATTTCCAGTTCTCCCAGGCTATCGCCACCTCATTCTCTCCAGTTATCCTGGGCTATCATAGCCTCATTATTTCCAGTTCTCCCAGGATATCGCCACCTCATTGTTTCCAGTTCTTCCGGGCTATTGCAACCTCATTCTTCCCAGGCTATCGCACCTCATTCTTTTCTGTTCTATGGGGCTATCACCACCTCATTCTTCCTAGTTTTCCCGGGCTTTCGCCACCTTAATCTTCCCAGTTCTCCATGGCTATTGCCACCTTATTCTTCCCAGTTCTCCCTGGATATCCTCACCTCATTCTTCCCAGTTCTCCAGGGCTATCGCCACCTCAGTATTTTCAGTTCTCCTGGGCTATCGCCATCTCATTCTTCCCAGTTGTCTCGGGCTATTGCTACCTCAATCTTCACAGTTTTCCTCATTCTTCTAAGTTCTCATGGTCTATCGCCACCTTATTCTTCCCAGTTTCCCCAAGCTATCGCCACCTCATTCTTCCCAGTTCTCCTGGGCTATCACCACCTCATTACGTATTTTACACACTGTTCCATTTCATGTGCTGCACTTATATTCACCCACACACCACCTATACTTCCCCCACATGTATGATACACAGTTACATTTCACATGCTGTACTTACTCCCAGCTTCACACCACCTATACTTCCCTCACATGCATGATACATGCGGTCCCATTTCATGTGCTGCATACTCCCACCACCTATACTTCCCCCACGCGTATGATACAGGTGTGGTATAGGGTTCCGACAATCGGGATCCCGACAGTCATTATCCCATCTGGCCGGATGCAGACAGCATGGTGAGTGCAACAAAGCCCCTTGCGGGCACAGTGGCTCGCTACGCTCGCCACCTGATTTGTTCTCCCTCTATGGTGGTCGTGGACCCCACGAGGGAGAATAGCCGGTGGCTGTTGGGCCGCCATGTGTCGGTGTGTTGATTGTCGGGATCCCGACATTGGATAAATGACTGTCGGGACCCCGTCCGGCACCCATATGATACACTAGGTGCCATTTCATGCACTGCCCTTACTCCCACTACCTATCCTTACCCCACATGTATGACGCATGCTGTACCATTTCATGCGCTTCAGATACCCCCCACACCACGTATACTTCAGGGTTCGTTTTTCTGATGCTCAGGCACCATTCCATATAGCCTCTGTGACCGCTGTGTCACCCTGCAATTGGGCTCGTGTCCTAGTCGTCCGGATGATTTTATATCTTCATTGTATAGGAGCCTCCATGGACACCCTTCTATTTGGACCTGTCCCTTGGAATTCTGGTAACCTAGTCTTCTAATTCAGGGGCAGATTTATTAAGCTCGGTGAAGTGATAAACTGTCTGGTTTTTATCACCGGCCAATCAGCTCCTAACTGTGTAGTTACAGGCTTGGTTTGAAAAATTACAGGTAGGAGCTGATTGGCCAGTGATAAAAACCAGACAGTTTATCACTTCACCGAGCTTAATAAATCTACCCCTCAAAGCTGCACCTTCCTGATGCACTACTAGGTCAACCAGCTCTTCCCAACTTACATATATATTCTGGCAGATGCTCAATTAGTTTAGTAATACCACTAAGGTGCATGACAGGAAGGGGTGATTCTGGGTAAGAAAAAAAAATGCATTGTTTCCTTTAGCACATTCTGCCCAACTTATCGGTTATGCTCCTATGTTCTTTGATTCAGCATGTGTCACATGCTGCTGTGCAGGAAGGGAACGAGTGACAAGCTGCTGTGGGTGGGTGACATGCATACCCTCCAACATGACCCATTGCATTCGGTACACAATGCTCTGCTCCTGGACTTCCCTCGTAATGTACGAGTGCCGTCACCTGAGATGAAACACCTTTCTCGTCCATTACCTAGTTCCACACAGGTGATGGCAATCATACATTAAGAGGGAAATCCAGGAACAGAGCATTGCGTTTCCCGAATGCAATGGGTCATGTTGGAGGGTATGTGACATGTAAAAAGCTGCTGTGTGGGGTGACACGTGATAAGCTGCTGTGCGGGGTGACGTGACCAGCAGCTTGGATGTTGCTGGCTAACATGACACTTGGGCTATAGCTGTGTGTGACTGACAGCCACTAATCCCTCTGATCTCAGGTCTCCGGGGGTTGATGCTGGCCGTGATGCTTGCGGCTCTCATGAGCAGTCTCGCCTCTATCTTTAATAGCAGTAGCACACTCTTCACAATGGATGTCTGGAGGAAGCTGAGACCTCTGGCCCCAGAGAAAGAGCTGCTCCTGGTGGGGAGGTGAGTGACACCGTAGCAGAAGCCAAGGAGCTCCCAGTGTCCAGTCCATGGGATGACCACCCTTCTCTTCCAGGGTTTGGACAGTGTGCCTGGTGGCCTTCAGCATCGCCTGGATTCCAGTGGTGCAAGCGGCACAAGGGGGACAGCTCTTTGACTACATTCAGTCTGTAGCCAGTTTCCTTGCTCCACCCATTGCGGCGGTCTTCTTCCTGGCGCTGTTTGTGAGGAGAGTGAATGAGCCAGTAAGATCTCTCCCTGGATGTCACCAAAGGGCAGAATCTTCATCCCCATCCAAATACCCGGCCCCCATATACCCAGCCCCTAACCAGTCTATTGAGACAAGACGCTTTGTCCAAACCAAATTGAGCATCCAAGCTGCACCTTCCTAATCCATCACCCCGCAAAACGTTCATCCAGATTGTGCCTTCCTAATCCGTCACCTGCAAACCACTGATCCCGAGAGAACCTATACTCCCCTCACACGCTGTTCCATCTCACCACAGCTATACTTCCCTCACACATATGATACACGCTGTTCCATCTCACCACAGCTATACTTCCCTCACACATGTATGATACACGCTGTTCCATCTCACCACAGCTATACTTCCCTCACACACATGATACACGCTGTTCCATCTCACCACAGCTTTACTTCCCTCACACGTATGTTACACGCTGTTCCATCTCACCACAGCTATACTTCCCTCACACATATGATACACGCTGTTCCATCTCACCACACCTATACTTCCCTCACACATGTATGATACACGCTGTTCCATCTCACCACAGCTATACTTCCCTCACACACATGATACACGCTGTTCCATCTCACCACAGCTTTACTTCCCTCACACGTATGTTACACGCTGTTCCATCTCACCACAGCTATACTCCCCTCACACGTATGATACACGCTGTTCCATCTCACCACACCTATACTTCCCTCACACATATGATACACGCTGTTCCATCTCACCACAGCTTTACTTCCCTCACACGTATGTTACACGCTGTTCCATCTCACCACAGCTATACTCCCCTCACACGTATGATACACGCTGTTCCATCTCACCACACCTATACTTCCCTCACACATATGATACACGCTGTTCCATCTCACCACAGCTATACTTCCCTCACACATATGATACACGCTGTTCCATCTCACCACAGCTATACTTCCCTCACATGTATGATACACACTGTTCCATCTCACCACAGCTATACTTCCCTCACACATATGATACACGCTGTTCCATCTCACCACAGCTATACTTCCCTCACATGTATGATACACGCTGTTCCATCTCACCACAGCTATACTTCCCTCACACATATGATACACGCTGTTCCATCTCACCACAGCTATACTTCCCTCACATGTATGATACACGCTGTTCCATCTCACCACAGCTATACTTCCCTCACACATATGATACACGCTGTTCCATCTCACCACAGCTATACTTCCCTCACATGTATGATACACGCTGTTCCATCTCACCACAGCTATACTTCCCTCACACATATGATACACGCTGTTCCATCTCACCACAGCTATACTTCCCTCACACATATGATACACGCTGTTACATTTCATGTGCTGCACTTACTCCAACACCACCTATACTTCCCTCACACATATGATACACACTGTTCCATCTCACCACAGCTATACTTCCTCCACATGTATGATACACGCTGTTCCATCTCACCACACCTATACTCCCCTCACACGTATGATACACACTGTTCCATCTCACCACAGCTATACTTCCCTCACATGTATGATACACGCTGTTCCATCTCACCACAGCTATACTTCCCTCACACATGATACACGCTGTTCCATTTCATATGCTGCACTTACTCCAACACCACCTATACTTCCCTCACATGTATGATACACACTGTTCCATCTCACCACAGCTATACTTCCCTCACATGTATGATACACGCTGTTCCATCTCACCACAGCTATACTTCCCTCACACATGATACACGCTGTTCCATTTCATATGCTGCACTTACTCCAACACCACCTATACTTCCCTCACATGTATGATACACACTGTTCCATCTCACCACAGCTATACTTCCTCCACACGTATGATACACGCTGTTCCATCTCACCCAAGCTATTCTTCCCCCACACGTATGATACACGCTGTTCCATCTCACCCAAGCTATTCTTCCCCCACACGTATGATACACGCTGTTCTATCTCACCCCACACATATGATACACGCTGTTCCATTTCATGTGCTGCACTTACTCTCACCCCCACCTATACTCCCCTCACACATATGATACACGCTGTTCCATCTCACCACAGCTATACTTCCCTCACATGTATGATACACGCTGTTCCATCTCACCACAGCTATACTCCCCTCACACATATGATACACGCTGTTCCATCTCACCACAGCTATACTTCCCTCACACGTATGATACACGCTGTTCCATCTCACCACAGCTATACTTCCCTCACATGTATGACACACGCTGTTCCATCTCACGAGCTGCACTTACTCTCACCACCTATACTTCCCTCACACGTATGATACACGCTGTTCCATCTCACCCCACACATATGATACACGCTGTTCCATTTCATGTGCTGCACTTACTCTCACCCCCACCTATACTCCCCTCACACATATGATACACGCTGTTCCATCTCACCACAGCTATACTTCCCTCACATGTATGACACACGCTGTTTCATCTCACAAGCTGCACTTACTCTCACCACCTATACTTCCCTCACACGTATGATACATGCTCTTTCATCTCACCACACCTATACTCCCCTCACACATATGATACACGCTGTTCCATCTCACCACACCTATACTCCCCTCACACATATGATACATGTGGCTCTCACGTGCTGCACTTGCTCCCACCCCCACACCACCTATACCCCCACAAGTATGATACATACGGCTCTCACGTGCTGCAGTTACTACCACCCCGCACCACATATACTTCCCCAACACATATGATACAGGCCATAACGGTGTCTCTCTCTCGCTCTCTCCTTAGGGTGCGTTCTGGGGTCTGATTGGAGGGTTGTTCCTGGGTCTGTGCCGCATGGTGCCTGAATTTGTCTTTGGATCAGGCAGCTGTTCTGTGCCTAGTTCCTGCCCGGCGCTGATCTGTGGCGTCCATTACCTCTACTTCGCCATTATCCTCTTCCTATGTACCACAGTGATAATTCTGACAGTGTCGTACTTAACCCCTCCAATACCAGACTCACAGGTAAGGCCTCTGCCCATCGCTCATAGCAACTGCAGCAAATACCAGCAGCTCAGTCACATGCAGTACACAGGTGTCACATATCACATCACTCAGCACTTTCTACTCCGTATACAGCCTCAGTCACACACAGTATACAGGTGTCACATATCACATCACTCAGCGCAGTCTGCTCCGTATACAGCCTCAGTCACACACAGTATACAGGTGTCACATATCACATCACTCAGCGCAGACTGCTCCGTATACAGCCTCAGTCACACGCAGTATACAGGTGTCACATATCCCATCACTCAGCGCAGTCTGCTCCGTATACAGCCTCAGTCACACACAGTATACAGGTGTCACATATCACATCACTCAGCGCTTTCTACTCCGTATACAGCCTCAGTCACACACAGTATACAGGTGTCACATATCACATCACTCAGCGCAGTCTGCTCCGTATACAGCCTCAGTCACACAGTATACAGGTGTCACATATCACATCACTCAGCGCAGTCTGCTCCGTATACAGCCTCAGTCACACGCAGTATACAGGTGTCACATCACTCAGCGCAGTCTGCTCCGTATACAGCCTCAGCCACACACGGTATACAGGTGTCACATATCACATCACTGAGCGCAGTCTGCTCTGTATACAGCCTCAGTCACACGCAGTATACAGGTGTCACATATCCCATCACTCAGCGCAGTCTGCTCCATATACAGCCTCAGTCACACGCAGTATACAGGTGTCACATATCACATCACTCAGCGCAGTCTGCTCCGTATACAGCCTCAGTCACACACAGTATACAGGTGTCACATATCACATCACTCAGCACAGTCTCCTCCGTATACAGCCTCAGTCACACGCAGTATACAGGTGTCACATATCACATCACTCGGCACAGTCTGCTCCGTATACAGCCTCAGTCACACACAGTATACAGGTGTCACATATCACATCACTCATCGCAGTCTGCTCCGTATACAGCCTCAGTCACACACAGTATACGGGTGTCACATACCACATTACTCAGCGCAGTCTGCTCCGTATACAGCCTCAGTCACACACAGTATACGGGTGTCACATACCACATCACTCAGCGCAGTCTCCTCCGTATACAGCCTCAGTCATACACAGTATACAGGTGTCACACATCACATCACTCAGCACAGTCTGCTCCGTATACATCCTCAGTCACACGCAGTATACAGGTGTCACATCACATCACTCAGCACAGTCTGCTCCGTATACATCCTCAGTCACACGCAGTATACAGGTGTCACATCACATCACTCAGCACAGTCTGCTCCGTATACAGCCTCAGTCACACACAGTATACAGGTGTCACATATCACATCACTCAGCACAGTCTGCTCCGTATACAGCCTCAGTCACACGCAGTATACAGGTGTCACATATCACATCGCTCAGCACAGTCTGCTTCGTACACAGCCTCAGTCACACGCAGTATACAGGTGTCACATCACTCAGCGCAGTCTGCTCCGTATACAGCCTCAGTCACACACAGTATACAGGTGTCACATATCACATCGCTCAGCGCAGTCTGCTCCGTATACAGCCTCAGTCACACGCAGTATACAGGTGTCACATATCACATCACTCAGCGCAGTCTGCTCCGTATACAGCCTCAGTCACACGCAGTATACAGGTGTCACATATCACATCACTCAGCGCAGTCTGCTCCGTATACAGCCTCAGTCACACGCAGTATACAGGTGTCACATATAAAATCACTCAGCGCAGTCTGCTCCGTATACAGCCTCAGTCACACGCAGTATACAGGTGTCACATATCCCATCACTCAGCGCAGTCTGCTCCGTATACAGCCTCAGTCACACACAGTACACAGGTGTCACATATCACATCACTCAGCGCTTTCTACTCCGTATACAGCCTCAGTCACACACAGTATACAGGTGTCACATATCACATCACTCAGCCCTTTCTACTCCGTATACAGCCTCAGTCACACGCAGTATACAGGTGTCACATATAAAATCACTCAGCGCAGACTGCTCCGTATACAGCCTCAGTCACACGCAGTATACAGGTGTCACATATCCCATCACTCAGCGCAGTCTGCTCCATATACAGCCTCAGTCACACACAGTATACAGGTGTCACATATCCCATCACTCAGCGCAGTCTGCTCCGTATACAGCCTCAGTCACACACAGTATACAAGTGTCACATATCACATCACTCAGCGCAGTCTGCTCTGTATACAGCCTCAGCCACACGCAGTATACAGGTGTCACATATCCCATCACTCAGCGCAGTCTGCTCCGTATAAAGCCTCAGTCCCACACAGTACACAGGTGTCACATATCACATCACTCAGCACAGTCTGCTCCGTATACAGCCTCAGTCACACGCGGTATACAGGTGTCACATATCACATCACTCAGCACAGTCTGCTCCGTATACAGCCTCAGTCACAGACAGTATACAGGTGTCACATATCACATCACTCAGCGCTTTCTACTCCGTATACAGCCTCAGTCACACACAGTATACAGGTGTCACATATCATATCACTCAGCGCAGTCTGCTCCGTATACAGCCTCAGTCACACACAGTATACAGGTGTCATATCACATCACTCAGCGGTCTGCTCCGTATACAGCCTCAGTCACACGCAGTATACAGGTGTCACATATCACATCGCTCAGCGCAGTCTGCTCTGTATACAGCCTCAGTCACACACAGTATACAGGTGTCACATATCATATCACTCAGCGCAGTCTGCTCCGTATACAGCCTCAGTCACACACAGTATACAGGTGTCATATCACATCACTCAGCGCAGTCTGCTTTGTATACAGCCTCAGTCACACACAGTATACAGGTGTTACATATCACATCACTCAGCGCTTTCTACTCCGTATACAGCCTCAGTCACACACAGTATACAGGTGTCACATATCATATCACTCAGCGCAGTCTGCTCCGTATACAGCCTCAGTCACACACAGTATACAGGTGTCATATCACATCACTCAGCGGTCTGCTCCGTATACAGCCTCAGTCACACGCAGTATACAGGTGTCACATATCACATCGCTCAGCGCAGTCTGCTCTGTATACAGCCTCAGTCACACACAGTATACAGGTGTCACATATCATATCACTCAGCGCAGTCTGCTCCGTATACAGCCTCAGTCACACACAGTATACAGGTGTCATATCACATCACTCAGCGCAGTCTGCTTTGTATACAGCCTCAGTCACACACAGTATACAGGTGTCATATCACATCGCTCAGCGCAGTCTGCTTTGTATACAGCCTCAGTCACACACAGTATACAGGTGTCACATATAATATCACTCAGCGCAGTCTGCTCCGTATACAGCCTCAGTCACACACAGTATACAGGTGTCACATATCCCATCACTCAGCCCTTTCTACTCCGTATACAGCCTCAGTCACACGCAGTATACAGGTGTCACATATAAAATCACTCAGCGCAGACTGCTCCGTATACAGCCTCAGTCACACGCAGTATACAGGTGTCACATATCACATCACTCAGCGCAGTCTGCTCCGTATACAGCCTCAGTCACACACAGTATACAGGTGTCACATATCACATCACTCAGCGCTTTCTACTCCGTATACAGCCTCAGTCACACACAGTATACAGGTGTCACATATCATATCACTCAGCGCAGTCTGCTCCGTATACAGCCTCAGTCACACTCAGTATACAGGTGTCACATATCACATCACTCAGCACAGTCTGCTCCGTATACAGCCTCAGTCACACACAGTATACAAGTGTCACATTTCACATCACTCAGTGCAGTCTGCTCCGTATACAGCCTCAGTCACACACAGAATACAGGTGTCACATATCACATCACTCAGCGCAGTCTGCTCCGTATACAGCCTCAGTCACACACGGTATACAGGTGTCACATCACTCAGCGCAGTCTGCTCCGTATACAGCCTCAGTCACACGCAGTATACAGGTGTCACATATCACATCACTCAGCGCAGTCTGCTCCGTATACAGGCTTAGTCACACACGGTATACAGGTGTCACATATCACATCACTCAGCGCAGTCTGCTCCGTATACAGCCTCAGTCACACACAGTATACAGGTGTCACATATCCCATCACTCAGCGCAGTCTGCTCCGTATACAGACTCAGTCACACGCAGTATACAGGTGTCACATATCCCATCACTCAGCGCAGTCTGCTCCGTATACAGCCTCAGTCACACGCAGTATACAGGTGTCACATATCACATCACTCAGCCCTTTCTGCTCCGTATACAGCCTCAGTCACACACAGTATACAGGTGTCACATATCACATCACTCAGCGCTTTCTACTCCGTATACAGCCTCAGTCACACGCAGTATACAGGCATCACATATCACATCACTCAGCGCAGTCTGCTCCGTATACAGCCTCAGTCACACGCAGTATACAGGTGTCACATATAAAATCACTCAGCGCAGACTGCTCCGTATACAGCCTCAGTCACACGCAGTATACAGGTGTCACATATCACATCACTCAGCGCAGTCTCCTCCGTATACAGCCTCAGTCACACACAGTATACAGGTGTCACATATCACATCACTCAGCGCAGTCTGCTCCGTATACAGCCTCAGTCACACACAGTATACAGGTGTCACATATCACATCACTCAGCTCCGTATACAGCCTCAGTCACACGCAGTATACAGGTGTTACATATCACATCACTCAGCGCAGTCTGCTCCGTATACAGCAGTGGTAGCCAACCCTAGCCCTCGAGAGCTACCAACAGTTCACATTTTCCAGAGAACCTAGCTGCTGCACTCATTAATCACTGACACATTTTAAAAGATCCACAGATGGAGCTAATTAGCTCACTTGTGATTCTGTGAGGAGACCTGCAAAACATGCACTGTTGGTAGCTCTCGAGGACTAGGGTTGGCTACCCCAGGTATACAGCCTCAGTCATACGCAGTATACAGGTGTCACATATCCCATCACTCAGCGCAGTCTGCTCCGTATACAGCCTCAGTCACACGCGGTATACAGGTGTCACATCACTCAGCACAGTCTGCTCTGTATACAGCCTCTGTCACACACACAGTATACAGGTGTCACATATCCCATCACTCAGCACAGTCTGCTCTGTATACAGCCTCTGTCACACACACAGTATACAGGTGTCACATATCCCATCACTCAGCACAGTCTGCTCTGTATACAGCCTCTGTCACACACACAGTATACAGGTGTCACATATCCCATCACTCAGCACAGTCTGCTCTGTATACAGCCTCTGTCACACACACAGTATACAGGTGTCACATATCCCATCACTCAGCACAGTCTGCTCTGTATACAGCCTCTGTCACACGCAGTATACAGGGGTCACATCACTCCGCACAGTCTGCACTGCATACAGCCTCATGAGACACCTGTATACTGTGTGTGACTATCACATAACTCAGCGCAGTCTGCTCTGTATACAGCCTCAGTCACACGCAGTATACAGACTCTCCCATGACCTGGTGTGCTATGAAGGGTGTTTGGCGTGACTGCAGCAGTGATGTATGACGACACGTCTATTGGACACATTTGTAGACACTGGAAAGCAATGAAATAAATGGTCATTATCACTCCACAGCTCCAGCGCTTGGTGTTCAGCCTCCGGAACAGTCAGGAGCCACGAGAAGAGATGGGAAAAGCAGGTACTGGGATCTATTGAGCACAGCTTAGTACACACGGCTGTATTATTGGGCATTGCCTATTACAAATCGTGTGTATAGTGTGGAACAGACACTGGAAGAGAACAGAGTCTGTGTAGCTAGACGGGAGACCCCCAATACAAGGAGGCAGGTAGGCAATGTAACAAAGCAATGAAGAAGGCAAGTCAGATGCTTGGTTGCATAGGGAGAGGTATCAGCAGTAGAAAGAAAGAAGTAATAATGCCACTGTATAGGTCATTGGTACGACCTCATCTAGAGTATTGTGTTCAATTCTGGAGGCCATATCTCCAGAAGGATATAAATACATTAGAGACTGTACAAAGAAGAGCAACTAAAATGGTGCATGGCCTACATCACAAATCGTACCAGGAAAGACTTAATATGTATACTTTAGAGCAGAGTAGGGAAAGGGGGGACATGATAGAAACTTTCACATATATCAAGGGTTTTACCAAGGTACAGGTGGGAGACATTCTTCACAGGAGGAGGAGCAGCAGAACACGAGGACATGCACTGACACTAGGGGAGGAAGGTACAGGTGGGAGACATTCTTCACAGGAAGAGGAGCAACAGAACACGAGGACATGCACTGACACTAGGGGGAGGAAGGTACAGGTGGGAGACATTAGTCACAGGAAGAGGAGCAGCAGAACACGAGTACATGCACTGACACTAGGGGGAGGAAGGTACAGGTGGGAGACATTCTTCACAGGAGGAGGAGCAGCAGAACACGAGGACATGCACTGACACTAGAGGGAAGAAGGTACAGGTGGGAGACATTCTTCACAGGAAGAGGAGCAGCAGAACACGAGGACATGCACTGACACTGGGGGGAGGAAGGTACAGGTGGGAGACAGTCACAGGAAGAGGAGCAGCAGAACACGAGGACATGCACTGACACTAGAGGGAGGAAGGTACAGGTGGGAGACATTCTTCACAGGAGGAGGAGCAGCAGAACACGAGGACATGCACTGACACTAGGGGGAGGAAGGTACAGGTGGGAGACATTCTTCACAGGAGGAGGAGCAGCAGAACACGAGGACATGCACTGACACTAGAGGGAAGAAGGTACAGGTGGGAGACATTCTTCACAGGAAGAGGAGCAGCAGAACACGAGGACATGCACTGACACTAGGGGGAGGAAGGTACAGGTGGGAGACAGTCACAGGAAGAGGAGCAGCAGAACACGAGGACATGCACTGACACTAGGGGGAGGAAGGTACAGGTGGGAGACATTAGTCACAGGAAGAGGAGCAGCAGAACACGAGGACATGCACTGAAACTAGAGGGAGGAAGATTCAGGTGGGAGACATTCTTCACAGGATGAGGAGCAGCAGAACACGAGGACATGCACTGACACTAGAGGGAGGAAGATTCAGGTGGGAGACATTCTTCACAGGAAGAGGAGCAACATAACACGAGGACATGCACTGACACTAGAGGGAGGAAGGTACAGGGGAAATGTGAGGAAGAATTACTTCACAGAAAGAGTAGTAGATAAGTGGAACAGCCTCCCAACAGAGGTGGTAGAGGCAAATACAGTAGTACAATATAAACATGCTTAGGATAGGCATAGTGATATCCTTACAAAGAAATAAGGATCAAATATGGTTTGAGGTAACATGTTTACAAAAGGGGCAGACTAGATGGGCCAAGTGGTTCTTATCCGCCATCATATTCTATGTTTCTATGACCCCCCCCCCAGAAGGGGACACCATTATGATGCAGGCGGCAGAGGAAGACCCCAATACCAATGACAGGGAAGGAGGCTCGTCTCGTACAAGGTGATTTATTGCATTGTGTAGAAATGGGCGTCCTCTCTCCACAGGGACCACAGATACCAGCACTCCAGAGAGCGGCTCGGCCCTGCCCAGTATCACAGAGGACCCGCGGCTGGCACGATTGGCCAATGTGAACGCTCTGATCATGATGACCTGTGCCATCTTCCTCTGGGCGTACTATGCTTAAATAAAAGTCTTCTCTCCTGGATGTCCGTGTGTCAGTGCTCGATGCCATCTTCGTCTTGGGGCAGGGCAATGCTCTGCAGACTGGGGGCCGGGATGTGCAGCTTACGGAGGGTCTTCAGGAAATGTTTAGGAGGGGGACACCGCAGTACAATAGGATCACCACCAGGGGAGAGTGGGATGGTCACCTGCGCAGAGTGAAGATGGAGGAGCAGAGACCGGGCTTGAGGGAGGGTGATTCCGAGAGCGCGCAACACAGACTGCGGGGGTTTCTGGGAAGAGAGAGGTCAGATGATTCATTACTCACAGAGACACTAGCCCATGCCACCTTACCCTCATCACTCACAGACACTAGCCCGTGCCGCCTTACCCTCATCACTCACAGAGACACTAGCCCGTGCCGCCTTACCCTCATCACTCACAGACACTAGCCCGTGCCGCCTTACCCTCATCACTCACAGAGACACTAGCCCGTGCCGCCTTACCCTCATCACTCACAGACACTAGCCCGTGCCGCCTTACCCTCATCACTCACAGACACTAGCCCGTGCCGCCTTACCCTCATCACTCAGAGACACTAGCCCGTGCCGCCTTACCTCATCACTCAGACACTAGCCCGTGCCGCCTTAATCTCATTACTCAGAGACTAGCCTATGTTACCTTACCCTCATTACAGAGATAGTAAGACTAGCCCGTGCCACTTTACTTAGATACTAGCCCATGCCTCATCCTCATTCTAAGACTAACCTGTGTCGTCTTACCCTTACTCAGAGACTAGCTCGTGCCGCCTTACACTAATCACTCACAGAAAGACTAGCCTGTGTCGTCTTACGGGCTAGTCTCTCTGTGAGTGATGAGGGTGTCGTATCACCCTCATGTGAGAGAGTGAGTCCCAGCTGTTACCTGAGGAGCCAGACGAGCCCAATTAGAGTACTTGTGGTCTCCAAGAATTGGACAGTTCAATGCGAGAGCGAGATGGGTCCGAAGCTGGTGCTTTACCCCTAGGGAGAGAGATGGACCTCTGTTACAGACGAGAGAGAGCGAGAGAGTGACGTCTGGTACAACTGGGTCAGACGCAGGCGGCAACCACATAACCAGCGCCACCAGGGTCAGACGCAGGCGGCAACCACATAACCAGCACCACCAGGGTCAGACGCAGGCGGCAACCACATGACCAGCGCCACCAGGGTCAGACGCAGGCGGCAACCACATGACCAGCGCCACCAGGGTCAGACGCAGGCGGCAACCACATGACCAGCGCCACCAGGGTCAGACGCAGGCGGCAACCACATAACCAGCGCCACCAGGGTCAGACGCAGGCGGCAACCACATAACCAGCACCACCAGGGTCAGACGCAGGCGGCAACCACATGACCAGCGCCACCAGGGTCAGACGCAGGCGGCAACCACATGACCAGCGCCACCAGGGTCAGACGCAGGCCGTAACCACATAACCAGCGCCACCAGGGTCAGACGCAGGTGGCAACCACATAACCAGCACCACCAGGGTCAGACGCAGGCGGCAACCACATGACCAGCGCCACCAGGGTCAGACGCAGGCGGCAACCACATGACCAGCGCCACCAGGGTAAGACGCAGGCGGAAACTACATAACCAGCACCACCAGGGTCAGACGCAGGCGGCAACCACATGACCAGCGCCACCAGGGTCAGACACAGGCCGTAACCACATAACCAGCGCCACCAGGGTCAGACGCAGGCGGCAACCACATAACCAGCGCCACCAGGGTCAGACGCAGGCGGCAACCACATAACCAGCACCACCAGGGTCAGACGCAGGCGGCAACCACATAACCAGCGCCACCAGGGTCAGACGCAGGCGGCAACCACATGACCAGCGCCACCAGGGTCAGACGCAGGCCGTAACCACATAACCAGCGCCACCAGGGTCAGACACAGGCGGCAACCACATAACCAGCACCACCAGGGTCAGACGCAGGCGGCAACCACATGACCAGCGCCACCAGGGTCAGACGCAGGCCGTAACCACATAACCAGCGCCACCAGGGTCAGACGCAGGCCGTAACCACATAACCAGCGCCACCAGGGTCAGACGCAGGTGGCAACCACATAACCAGCACCACCAGGGTCAGACGCAGGCGGCAACCACATGACCAGCGCCACCAGGGTCAGACGCAGGCCGTAACCACATAACCAGCGCCACCAGGGTCAGACGCAGGTGGCAACCACATAACCAGCACCACCAGGGTCAGACGCAGGCGGCAACCACATGACCAGCGCCACCAGGGTCAGACGCAGGCGGCAACCACATGACCAGCGCCACCAGGGTAAGACGCAGGCGGAAACTACATAACCAGCACCACCAGGGTCAGACGCAGGCGGCAACCACATGACCAGCGCCACCAGGGTCAGACACAGGCCGTAACCACATAACCAGCGCCACCAGGGTCAGACGCAGGCGGCAACCACATAACCAGCGCCACCAGGGTCAGACGCAGGCGGCAACCACATAACCAGCACCACCAGGGTCAGACGCAGGCGGCAACCACATAACCAGCGCCACCAGGGTCAGACGCAGGCGGCAACCACATGACCAGCGCCACCAGGGTCAGACGCAGGCCGTAACCACATAACCAGCGCCACCAGGGTCAGACACAGGCGGCAACCACATAACCAGCACCACCAGGGTCAGACGCAGGCGGCAACCACATGACCAGCGCCACCAGGGTCAGACGCAGGCCGTAACCACATAACCAGCGCCACCAGGGTCAGACGCAGGCCGTAACCACATAACCAGCGCCACCAGGGTCAGACGCAGGTGGCAACCACATAACCAGCACCACCAGGGTCAGACGCAGGCGGCAACCACATGACCAGCGCCACCAGGGTCAGGCACAGGCGGCAACCACATGACCAGCGCCACCAGGGTCAGGCACAGGCGGCAACCACATAACCAGCACCACCAGGGTCAGACGCAGGCCGTAACCACATAACCAGCGCCACCAGGGTCAGACGCAGGCGGCAACCACATAACCAGCACCACCAGGGTCAGACGCAGGCGGCAACCACATGACCAGCGCCACCAGGGTCAGACGCAGGCCGTAACCACATAACCAGCGCCACCAGGGTCAGACGCAGGCCGTAACCACATAACCAGCGCCACCAGGGTCAGACGCAGGCGGCAACCACATGACCAGCGCCACCAGGGTCAGGCACAGGCGGCAACCACATGACCAGCGCCACCAGGGTCAGGCACAGGCGGCAACCACATAACCAGCGCCACCAGGGTCAGGCGCAGGCGGCAACCACATAACCAGCACCACCAGGGTCAGGCGCAGGCGGCAACCACATAACCAGCACCACCAGGGTCAGACGTAGGCGGCAACCACATGACCAGCGCCACCTGGGTCAGACGCAGGCGGCAACCACATAATCAGCACCACCAGGGTCAGACGAAGTCCGTAACCACATGACCAGCGCCACCAGGCTGCAACCACATAATCAGCGCCACCAGGGTCAGACGCAGGCGGCAACCACATAACCAGCGCCACACGCAGTCAGTAACCACATGATCAGCACCACCAGGGTCAGACGCAGGCGGCAACCACATAACCAGCGCCACCAAGGTCAGACACAGGCGGCAACCACATAACCAGCGCCACCAGGGTCAGACGCAGGCGGCAACCACAAAACCAGCGCCACACGCAGTCAGTAACCACATGATCAGCACCACCAGGGTCAGACGCAGGCGGCAACCACATAACCAGCGCCACCAGGGTCAGACGCTAAGTGATAACCAGCGCCACCAGGGTTAGAGACACAGGTGGTAACCACATAACCAGCACCACCAGGGTCAGACCAGGGACGGATAGTTACTATTATATATTGTGCTGTTAACGCTCTAGTCTATACCAACAATAAAAGTTACCATCCTTTCACGGTTCTAGATAATAAGCCCCAGACTGGGTCCAGCTGCCCCTCCATGACTCAGGTGATACCATTACCACAGAACATGTCACACACTGGTCAGCTTCTGGCCATGTCTATTGCCCGTAATCCCCTGCCCCCACATACAGTATACCCGGGTTCACGTCATGTGACCCTTTACACAAAAGACTCACCGGTCAGAGGCTGAAGTTCTATCAGCGAGGCCCCCGATACTTGCTCCAGAGTGCGGTAACGTGTCACAGCCTCACGTGCCGAACTACTGATACGGAACCGCTGCAGTGATCCGCCTGGTGACACTCGGAACCGTGGACATAGCGCCATCTGAGGAGAGATGGGTCATTAGGTAGACACCCTCAGCCCGAACACCCAATTCCCAGGCCAACAGAGGCATCCCACGGACCAGGACAATGTCATCCAAGATCACCAAGCATGGTGAGCATCCGAGGAAAGCAGGCCACCAATATGGCAGAACCACAATGCAAGCAAATAACCTAGTCACGATCTGCACATATACCCAGCACGTAGGGTACAGCCCCCAGCAGTCCGCATATATAACCAGCAGTCCGGGTACAGCCCCCAGCAGTCCGCATATATAACCAGCAGTCCGGGTACTGCCCCCAGCAGTCCGCATATATAACCAGCACTCCAGGTACAGCCCCAACGGTCTGCATATATAACCAGTGCACCGGGTACAGCCCCAACGGTCTGCATACCGAGATTTATGGCTTACCTGTTAAATCTCTTTCTTCGAGGACGTCAGGAGCCACAGGGATAACAGTAGGTAGAGAGTGAGGGTCACGACCATTCCAGCACCAGAAAGGATAAACTTCTGGTGCCTAGAGACAGCCCTGGCTCCTCCCCTCCTATACCCCGCCTCCTAGGCCTGGCTCCTCCCCTCCTCTACCCCGCCTCCTAGGCTAATTACTTTCAGTTTTTTCCCTGAGCCAGGCAGGAGACAAGATAGAAGGAAGAGAAACCCATACAGAGACACATTCAACAAATATATGTGTGTGTGGTTGCTCAATAGAGAAACCGTAACTGTAACATGGTTAAAAATCCCTCTGTTGAGGGTATTTACACAAGTTCACTCAACGGAGGAACTATGAACTTCAATACCAATTAAGCAGGCGCGGCAGGGAGGGATCCCTGTGGCCCCTGACATCCTCGAAGAAAGAGATTTAACAGGTAAGACATAAATCTCGGTTTCTTCTGCGGCAGACGTCAGGGGCCCCAGGGATAACAGTAAGACGTCCTAAAGCGGCCCAGGGTGGGGACGCGCCTGGGCCGCAGCTAGTACACTCCGGCCAAATGCTGAGTCCTGTGAGGCAAACGTATCAAATGCGTAGAAGTGTAAGAAAGTCTGAGGAGACGACCAGGTCGCCGCCCTGCAAAGTTGCTCTGCTGTTAAACCACCCCTAACAGCCCAAGACGCACCCACAGATCTAGTGGAATGAGCCCGAACCGGGAGGGAGGCGCCCAAGTAAGGTTGTTTGATGACAGACCTCAGCCACCGGGCAATAGTCTGCTTTGTAGCAGGCCAACCTCTCTTTTAAAATCCATAGAAGACCAAGAGAGAGTTAGATTTGCTAAGGGTTTTAGTGCGGTGCACATAGATGCGTAACGCAGGTACCACATCCAGAAAATGCTGCTCAGGAGAAGCATCCAGCCTACACTATCTCCTGGTTAACATGAAACCATAAGGAGGAGGATGTTTTACACCTGCGCTGCTGAATCTATATTGTTTTGCCTGTGAGCTTTGCTGAACAAAAGGACAACCGGAGACACTCAGTAATAATGTATCAAAATTTTATGCATATAAAAAGAATTAGTAAAAAAGTATATAGTTTTTAAATTGACACAAATATATCATTAAAATCAAGTACAATTATGATAAAGCATGCTCAATAGGTATATGAAGCAGAAAACACTCTCCACTTAGGTCACAAACAGATATTTTAAATGCTTAGTAGCAAGGAGCAAAGATTATGCAAGAATTGCAGCCAGTCTTGTTAGTTAGCAGAAATAAGCTGTTAGATGATGGGGGGAGGGTTGCGGGAAACACAAGCCAATGCCGATGAATAGAGGCAGATAGAATATGCACAGAGGACAAGTAGCGTAGCACCTTTTTAGCGTATGTAGCGCAGATGGAGTAGTTCAAGAGACGCACTTATGTCCTGGATAATATGCTCACCCTCCTTGAGATGGATAGCCGGAGGGGCCGGGGAGCACGATGGTGAATGCAGCTCAACCCGGTGCACGTGGTGGTACTGTGTCTGTAGCTCTAACGGGGAACCCGGAAGTGTCGAGGGCTCAACCCGGAGTGAAGGCTTAGTGACGTCCGCCGGAGAGGGGGGCTCCGATAGGCTGCCGGCTGGAGTGGGAAGCCGTAGGCAGTATTGAACGGTGGGAGATGTAGTAGGCTGGCTGTAGTTGGGCTCAATTGGTAGCGTGAGCCGGCTCCAAGATGGCGAGACTGTGATCTCAAACAGTGGGAGGTTTCTGCAGAGTAGCGGAAGTAGGCGTCAACGCGTTTCGTACCCTTGGAAACGGGAACTTTCTCAAGACAATTGAGAAATTTTGATTGTCTTGAGAAAGTTCCCGTTTCCAAGGGTACGAAACGCGTTGACGCCTACTTCCGCTACTCTGCAGAAACCGCCATGTTCTTGTTTGATGGGTACATGCAGATGTCGAGGGATGCCATGTAGTCCCCTTGTTGCAACACTAGAACAATGGACCGCAAGGTTTCCATCTTGAAATTTGGGACCCGGAGGAATTTGTTGAGCCTCTTTAGATTTAAAATGGGATGGAAGGTCCCAATGGGCTTCCGCACCAAGAAAAGACTGGCGTAAAAACCTGTGCCTTGTTGCGACACCGGAACGAGGGTTATGACACCTGCGGACAGTAGTTTTTGTATGGCCTGTTCCAGAGCTACGCACTTTTCCAAGTCCTTAGGAGAACTTGTTGAAAAGAACGAGCTTGGCGGTCGACGGCGAAAGGTTATAGAATAGCCTTTGGAGACTACATCTCGAACCCATGCATCTGTCGTGGATTTTAGCCACAAGTCCGAAAACCGTAGCATGCAACCCCCCACCCTGGGATCCCCCCGGGTGGAGCGCCGCCCCGTCATGCCGAGGGCTTATCCTCGGGTTTGTGGTTGGGGCGTCTGGTGGGCCAGGCACGTTTTCCCCTGGCTTTAGAGGGCTTTGCGGGCTGGGGCTGAGTCCTTGTGAACGACTGCCCCCTACCCCTGCCCTGAAAACGAAAGGACTGGAATGCCGGTCGGGGGCGTGGAGCAGGAGTGGATGGCAGGAAAGCCGCCTTTAAAGCAGCCACTGTGGCCACGATTTTGTCCAACTCTGATCCAAACAATAGAGAGCCCGCAAAAGGTAACGCCTCTAGAGTTTGTTTGGAATCAGCATCTGCTTTCCAAGAGCGAAGCCACAGAGAGCGTTGTGCCGCCACTGCCGAGGCGGACGCTCGTGAGGTAAGAGTGGCTGCATCTAATGCGGCCTCCCCAAAATATAGTGCGTCTGATACATAATGTCGAGGATAGGAAACATGTCATCTACACTATCTCCCTCAGTAATAATATTTGTGAGGACAGAAATCCATTTTACCATGGCCTTCGCCACCCAGGCAGATGCCAGAGTAGGCCACGCAACCGCCCCAGAAGTTGTAAAGATGAGCTTAAGAAAGTTCTCCAACTTTCTGTCAGCGGGATCCTTACGGGAAGCGGTTGGAATGGGGAGAGTATTCTTAGCGATATGTGCATACACTTTGGGAGCAGTCTCGCACCGTACCCTATCCTCTGAAGGGAGCAGGTAATGGGAATTAAACCGCTTAGGGAGTGGAAACTTCCTATTTGGTAACTTCCTAACCCAGGCCTCCCCAAGGACATCCTCCCAAGGACATCCTCTAGTACAGAAGACTTAGGGAACACTGACAGAGTCCACTTGGGACGCTTAAAGGATGGGCCCACAGACTGAGAGGGCTCAGAGACATCATGTAAATTTAAGACGTCTCTAACAATTACATGGCCCCTACATCAACGCGTGCTGCGATGTCGCTTTTTGAGGCTTCATGAGCATCTCCGTCTACCCTGTTGTTAACCAGCTGTTCCTCCTCCTCATCAGTGTCATCTGCATCAGTGTCCTGATGGAGGAGGGTGGAAGGAATCCCCCTGACCCCGCCCCTATGGCCCTGAACAGAGTCTGCCAATGCACGTGCCCATACAGGCTCCTCGGAGGGGGGGCACATGCCCAATACCCGGATATTCCCGGCTGCAGGGATGGTGCAGCAGAGAGCCTGTCTATTAACTGCGACATGACCTGGGTAAGCTGGGCCCAGGCAGGTTCCTGAGAGGAAGCTACCACAGGGGCTGTGCATGCGTCTTTATACATTGTAAGCATAACCCCTCTACAAGCTTGGGTACGCCCGCTTTGCAACGCGTGCAGGACACCAATATAGGGGCCCATGTGTCATCTCCGCTCTCCTCTGACATTGTACAAGAGGTAGCTGACTGTAACATTTAACACAATATACTTTCTGACAGGCAGGGACAGTGTTAAAACAATGAGACAGCACACAGACAGAGTATACAATGCAAAATAAAAAACCTGGCACTGGGCTCCGCAAAGCACTAAGGCCGGCAGGAGCATAAATTACTGTAACCTGGTGTCCTTGAAGGAGAGGTACAGGGGGGAATTGCCCAGATGGCCAAGCCGTGAAGAGATGGAACTTCAGACTGGCAGAGAGCTCTCTGTGTCCTTCTCACACATGCAGCAGGCAGGCAGGAAGGAAGAGACCAGGGCAGGAAACACACGTGGGTACATCCTAGCTCCTGTCTCCGGGGGAGGGGCTGTGTGAGGAGAGGCTCCCTCCCCCTACTAGCAAATGGCCGCCGGGCCTAAATGACTCATGCGGTGCCGGTAAAATGGCAGAGATCCGGCGCTTGCCGGGCAGCCACGCATACCGACGCCGCTGCCCACACTCAAGTCTCCCTGGTGGTCCAGCGGAGCAGAATGCACAACCTTATTAGAAGGCGGCGGGTCTGCCACTTGCTAGTGCAGCCTGGCGATCCCCCTCGCCGGGCTGCTCAGCCGCTATACATTGCGCGCCTGCACGCTCCCGGCAGGGAGCGCGTTACATTAAGCGGTTGTCACCGCTGGAGTCCCGGTCCCCCTAACAGTCACATCCGGGCTGCTGCCGACTTCTCACACACCCTCCCCTAACAGTCACATCAGTCACACACCCTCCCCTAACAGGCACATCCGGTCTGCTGCCGACATCACACACCCTCCCCTAACAGTCACACACCCTCCCCTAACAGTCACATCCGGGCTGCTGCCGACGTCACACACCCTCCCCTAACAGTCACATCCGGGCTGCTGCCGACGTCACACACCCTCCCCTAACAGTCACATCCGGGCTGCTGCCGACGTCACACACCCTCCCCTAACAGTCACATCCGTGCTGCTGCCGACGTCACACACCCTCCCCTAACAGTCACATCCGGGCTGCTGCCGACGTCACACACCCTCCCCTAACAGTCACATCCGGGCTGCTGCCGACGTCACACACCCTCCCCTAACAGTCACATCCGGGCTGCTGCCGACGTCACACACCCTCCCCTAACAGTCACATCCGGGCTGCTGCCGACGTCACACACCCTCCCCTAACAGTCACATCCGGGCTGCTGCCGACGTCACACACCCTCCCCTAACAGTCACATCCGGGCTGCTGCCGACGTCACACACCCTCCCCTAACAGTCACATCCGGGCTGCTGCCGACGTCACACACCCTCCCCTAACAGTCACATCCGGGCTGCTGCCGACATCACACACCCTCCCCTAACAGTCACATCCGGGCTGCTGCCGACATCACACACCCTCCCCTAACAGTCACATCCGGGCTGCTGCCGACGTCACACACCCTCCCCTAACAGTCACATCTGGGCTGCTGCCGACGTCACACACCCTCCCCTAACAGGCACATCCGGGCTGCTGCCGACGTCACACACCCTCCCCTAACAGTCACATCCGGGCTGCTGCCGACGTCACACACCCTCCCCTAACAGTCACATCCGGGCTGCTGCCGACGTCACACACCCTCCCCTAACAGTCACATCCAGGCTGCTGCTGACATCACACACCCTCCCCTAACAGGCACATCCGGGCTGCTGCCGACGTCACACACCCTCCCCTAACAGTCACATCTGGGCTGCTGCCGACGTCACACACCCTCCCCTAACAGGCACATCCGGGCTGCTGCCGACGTCACACACCCTCCCCTAACAGGCACATCCGGGCTGCTGCCGACATCACACACCCTCCCCTAAGAAGCCTATGCTTACAATGACACTCCCAGCTAAATGGCCGGGGTCCACCCACACTCCCTATCAATGTGCATTCGGTTTGCAAATAGAAACATTGCAAACATATTTGCAGAAGCCGTTCCTCGCACATGCTCATTGCACCCTTTTCCGGTAACCGCCAGCTTTGTGCAAACACCATAGCATTGCTCCAATGTGTGGTCAGTGGGGAGAGAAGGTACTAACGCTAACCAATCACCTTGTAATGTTTCTGGGGTCCTGGCGTCTCCTTCTCTATGATGGGAATGTCCACAATTCCTTCCAGCGGGGCAGGAACCCCAAGACATACAGCCCTGCCAACGACAGGAGGACGGCACAAGTCACATACAATAACATTATGGGGTAATTGAGACCTAACCGCACAATAATCGATAGACTGCTCATACCCGAGGCCGTCCTAGGATTCTTTATTTATTCGTAGGCTGGTCGCAAGGTGACTGACATGCAGTGGGCGTGGGAAGTGGGCATTTCCGGGAAACCGCTGGGCATGGCTGAGCAGCGTCAGCACCGGATGTGACTGTATT
Source organism: Crinia signifera (assembly GCF_055691185.1). NCBI lineage: Eukaryota > Metazoa > Chordata > Amphibia > Anura > Myobatrachidae > Crinia > Crinia signifera. Next base: position 863,392 of record NC_139223.1, read on the forward strand.
CATCGCAGCCGCTAAGTCCTGGGCTACGCAGCGCCCGGTACGATTAGTGCCATGGTGAGCGGCGTCCGACAGGATTTCAACATATTTGTTCGGCCACCGTACACAGCCATTTGATAGGGGCGGAGGCTGAACCGAACGCTGGCCACTGCAAATGTATGGCTGTGTGATCAGTACTGAATTAGGCCTACATTCTTATGGTGGAGCCAATGTACCTTCATAATGCTAGACTGCCATGTGAGCCACCCCCACTAGGGATTAGGCCACGGGATGAGCCACACCTACGAGGGGGTAGGCAGCCAGGAGAACCACACTATCCAGAGGGGGTTAGCCGCCAGGCGAGCCACACCCACCAGAGTGGGCAACACACGGAGAGCCAGACCCACCAGAACCACACCCACAAGGGGGTAGGCTGCCAGTAGAACCACACTATCCAGAGGGGGTTAGCCGCCAGGCGAGCCACACCCACCAGAGTAGGCAACACATGGAGAGCGACACCCATCGAAGAGGGCAGGACACAAGGATAGCCACACCCACCAGAGAGGGCAGGCCTCTAGTAGAACCACACCTACTTAAGGACCTTCTCTCACCAATACCCCCTCATATCTCTCCAGCACCCCCCACCAACCTTCTCTCACCACCACCTCCTCCTACCAGTAGACCCTCTCTCTCACCAACACCCCCACCTCTCACCAGTAAACCTTCTCTCTCACCACCTCCTCCTCTCACCACCACCACCACCTTCTCCTCCTCCTCTCACCAGTATACCTTCTCTCTCACCAGCACACCCACTTCTCACCAGTAAACCTTCTCTCTCACCACCTCCTCCTCCTCTCACCAGTAAACCTTCTCTCACCACCACCTCCTCCTCCTCTCTCACCAGCACCCCCACCAGTAAACGTTCTCTCACCACCTCCTCTCTCACCAGCACCCCACCTCTCGCCAGTAAATCTTCTCTCTCACCACCTCCTCCTCCTCTCACCAGACCTTCCACTCACCAGCACCCCGACCTCTCACCAGTAAACCTTCTCTCACCACCTCCACCACCTCCTACTAGTAGACCCTCTCTCTCACCTCCTCCTATCTCACCAGCACCCCCACCTCTCACCAGTAAACCTTCTCTCACGAGTAGACCCAGTCTCTCTCACCTCCTCATCCTCTCCCACCAGCACCCCCACCTCTCACCACCTCCTCCTCCTCTCACCAGTAGACCCTCTCTCTCTCACCAGCACCCCCACCTCTCACCAGTAAACCTTCTCTCTCACCACCTCCTCCTCCTCTCACCAGTAGACCTTCTATCTCACCACCTCCTCCTCCTCTCCAACCAGCACTCCCACCTTTCACCAGTAGACCAGTAGACCACCCTCCTCTCACCAGTAAACCTTCTCACACCACCACCTCCTCCTACCAGTAGACACTCTCTCTCACCTCCTCCTCTCTCACCAGCACCCCTTCTCTCTCACCACCTCCTCCTACCAGTAGACCCTCTCTCACCAGCACCCCCACCAGTAGACCCTCTCTCTCTCACCACCTCCTCTCACCAGTAGACCCTCTCTCTCACCAGCACCCCCACCTCTCACCACTAAACCTTCTCTCACCACCTCCTCCTCCTCACCAGTAGTCCTTCTCTAACCAGCACCCCCACCTCTCACCAGTAAACCTTCTCTCTCACCACCTCCTCCTCCCACCACCAGTAGACTCACCCTCTCTCACCTCCTTCTAATCTCTCACCAGCACCCCCACCTCTCACCAGTAAACCCTCTTTCTCTCTCGGTCTCTCTCACCACCTCCTCCTCTCTCACCAGCACCACCCACTCTCACCAGTAGACCACCCTCCTCTCACCAGTAAACCTTCTCACACCACCACCTCCTCCTACCAGTAGACACTCTCTCTCACCTCCTCCTCTCTCACCAGCACCCCTTCTCTCTCACCACCTCCTCCTACCAGTAGACCCTCTCTCACCAGCACCCCCACCAGTAAACCTTCTCTCTCACCACCTCCACCTCCTCTCACCAGTAGACCCTCTCTCTCTCACCACCTCCTCTCACCAGTAGACCCTCTCTCTCACCACCTCCTCCTCACCAGTAGACCTTCTCTAACCAGCACCCCCACCTCTCACCAGTAAACCTTCTCTCTCACCACCTCCTCCTCCCACCACCAGTAGACTCACCCTCTCTCACCTCCTTCTAATCTCTCACCAGCACCCCCACCTCTCACCAGTAAACCCTCTTTCTCTCTCGGTCTCTCTCACCACCTCCTCCTCTCTCACCAGCACCACCCACTCTCACCAGTAGACCACCCTCCTCTCACCAATAGACCCTCTCTCTCACCAGAAGACATTCCACTCTCCAGCACCCCACCAGTACAGTGGGGAGCAAAAGTTTGGGCACCCCAGGCAAAAAATCATTTTAATGTGCAAAAAGAAGCCAAGGAAGAATGGAAAATCAAATTACATATTAGATATTCTTATACCCTGTCAAAAAAGGTTTGATTTTATTTCCATCATTTACACTTTCAAAATAACAGCAAAAAAAATGGCGTCTGCAAAAGTTTGGGAACCCGGCAGAGTTTATAGCATGCACAGTGCCCCCTTTGGAAAGACCTGGCATGGATTGCTCTCAGTCATTGTCTGGAAAGACCAGGTGATGTCAATCTCAAAGGTTTTAAAAGCCCAGACTCATCTGACCTTGCCCCAACAATCAGCACCATGGGTTCCTCTAAGCAGTTGTGTAGAACACGGATACTGAGAATAGTTGTCGCTCACAAAGCAGGAGAAGGCTATAGGAAGATAGCAAAGCGTTATCAGGTGCCCATATCCTCTGTTCGGAATGTAATTAAGAAATGGCCGTCATCAGGAACAGTGGAAGTTAAAGCAAGACCTGGAAGACCAAGAAAAATATCAGACAGAACAGCTCGCAGGATTGTGAGAAAAGCAAGACAAAATCCACGTGACTGCACGATCCCTCCAGGAAGATCTGGCAGACACTGGAGTTGTGCTACACTATTCCTCTATAAAGAGATACTTGTACAAATATGGTCTTCATGGAAGAGTCATCAGAAGGAAACCTCTTCTTCTACGTCCTCACCACAAAAATCAGCGTTTGAAGTTTGCAAATGAACATATAGACAAGTCTGATGCATTTTGGAATCAAGTTCTGTGGGCCGATGAGGTTAAAATATAACTTTTTGGCCAGAATCAGCAAAGGTACGTTTGGAGAAGGAAGGGCACAGAATTTAATGAAAAGAACCTCTGTCCAACTGTAGTGTTCCCGCTAGGCTGTTTTAGCGGGGCGCTGCACCCTACCCAATTTTTAAAGGGCAAAATGCACCCTGCCCCTCTAGCAGCGCCACACTAAAGCTCAGGGGAAGCCCAGCGCCGCCGTAGACGGCGATGCCCGATGCTTCCCCGGCAGCACAGCGACTTCGGAGGGGCCGGGCCCGCCCCCTTTGATGACGTTGTGGCCCGGGCACGGCCCTCTTGTGGTGTCGGCGGGCCCGGTCCGCTCCACGGCCCCCTGCCTGCTCTAAATGCTAGAGTGAACAGTACAACTGTTAAGCATGGGGGTGGATCAATCAGGCTTTAGGGTTGTATTGCAGCCAATGGCACAGTGAATATTTCACGAGTAGAAGGAAAAATGGATTCAATAAGATTCCAGCAAATTTTGGACGCTAACTTGATGCCATCTGTGAAAAAGATGAAGTTAGAGAGAGGCTGGCTTCTACAAAATGATCCTAAACACCCCTCAAAATCCACAGTGGATACATCAAGAGGCGTAAACTGAAGGTTTTGCCATGGCCTTCACAATCTCCTGACCGCCACATAATTGAAAATCTATGGATAGACCTTAAAAGAGCCGTGCGTCACAGACAGCCCAGAATCTCTAGAACAGAAAGACTTTTGTAAGGAAGAATGGGCGAAAATACCTCAAAAAAGCATTTACAAGCTGTGATACTTGCCAAAGGGGGCAGTACAAGGTATTAACTCTGCAGGGTGCCCAAACTTTTGCAGACGTCATTTTTTGTTTTCTGTTATTTTCAGTGTAAAATATGATGGAAATAGAATCAAACTTTTTTTAGACATATTAAATTTGATGCCTTTTGGAGGTTTTTCCATCTTTCCTTGGCTTCTTTTTGCATATTAAAATGATTTTTTACATGGGGTACCCAAACTTTTGATACCCACTGTACCTCCACCTCCTCTCACCAGCAGACCACCCTCTCTCTCACCAGCAGACCACCCTCTCTCTCACCAGCAGACCACCCTCTCTCTCACCAGCAGACCACCGTCCACTCACCAGCAGACCACCGTCCACTCACCAGCAGACCACCGTCCACTCACCAGCAGACCACCCTCTCCTCACCAGCAGACCACCCTCTCTCTCACCAGCAGACCACCGTCCACTCACCAGCAGACCACCGTCCACTCACCAGCAGCACACCGTCCACTCACCAGCACACCGTCCACTCACCAGCACACCGTCCACTCACCAGCACACCGTCCACTCACCAGCACACCGTCCACTCACCAGCACACCGTCCACTCACCAGCACACCGTCCACTCACCAGCACACCGTCCACTCACCAGCACACTGTCCACTCACCAGCACACCGTCCACTCACCAACAGACCCACCTCTCACCTGCACCTCCCCCACCTCTCACCAGTAGACCCTGTGTATCCTGCGTTCCCGCATTAGGCTCTGCACATGCTCTGCAGCCTCTGCACTCCTGGCTAGGATTAATGCCCCAGTGGTATCTTTGTCCAAACCGTGACAAACTTTCAGAGGCTCAGCCCCTCTTCCAAACAGCATCTGCGACAAAGCCGGGAGCAGGGAGGCCACACTCTGGGGCAGGGAGGGGCCACCTGTGGAATGGAAGCAGACATATGAATACACACAGACAGGGGTAATAGGGGGCAGCACTGACAGAGGTAACTGCTCCACCATCCTCACCATGTGTAGGCAGCCCATAAGGTTTGTTTATCAGCACAAGATCAGAGTCCTGCTGCAATACCCAGCTCCTCAGCTCCCGCAGGCTGATGGCGGCACTAGGGCCCTGGGGAGACAGTAAGCAGACCATATATACCGGTGTATAACAGAGTCTGCACGCAGGGGAGATGGTGCGTACCCGCACACAACTACAGCTACCATTCATCCATCCGCTCAGCATCCTCCAACACAGGGACACCCCTCTATATCCCCAGTAAGCAGACCATATATACCGGTGTATAACAGAGTCTGCATGCAGGGGAGATGGTGCGTACCCGCACACAACTACAGCTACCATTCATCCATCCGCTCAGCATCCTCCAACACAGGGACACCCTCTATATCCCCAGTAAGCAGACCATATATACCGGTGTATAACAGAGTCTGCATGCAGGGGAGATGGTGCGTACCCGCACACAGCTACAGCTACCATTCATCCATCCGCTCAGCATCCTCCAACACAGGGACACCCTCTATATCCCCAGTAAGCAGACCATATATACCGGTGTATAACAGAGTCTGCATGCAGGGGAGATGGTGCGTACCCGCACACAGCTACAGCTACCATTCATCCATCCGCTCAGCATCCTCCAACACAGGGACACCCTCTATATCCCCAGTAAGCAGACCATATATACCGGTGTATAACAGAGTCTGCATGCAGGGGAGATGGTGCGTACCCGCACACAACTACAGCTACCATTCATCCATCCGCTCAGCATCCTCCAACACAGGGACACCCTCTATATCCCCAGTAAGCAGACCATATATACCGGTGTATAACAGAGTCTGCATGCAGGGGAGATGGTGCGTACCCGCACACAGCTACAGCTACCATTCATCCATCCGCTCAGCATCCTCCAACACAGGGACACCCTCTATATCCCCAGTAAGCAGACCATATATACCGGTGTATAACAGTCTGCATGCAGGGGAGATGGTGCATACCCGCACACAGCTACAGCTACCATTCATCCATCCGCTCAGCATCCTCCAACACAGGGACACCCCTCTATATCCCCAGTAAGCAGACCATATATACCGGTGTATAACAGAGTCTGCATGCAGGGGAGATGGTGCGTACCCGCACACAACTACAGCTACCATTCATCCATCCGCTCAGCATCCTCCAACACAGGGACACCCTCTATATCCCCAGTAAGCAGACCATATATACCGGTGTATAACAGAGTATGCATGCAGGGGAGATGGTGCGTACCCGCACACACAGCTACCATTCATCCATCCGCTCAGCATCCTCCAACACAGGGACACCCTCTATATCCCCAGTAAGCAGACCATATATACCGGTGTATAACAGAGTCTGCATGCAGGGGAGATGGTGCGTACCCGCACACAGCTACAGCTACCATTCATCCATCCGCTCAGCATCCTCCAACACAGGGACACCCTCTATATCCCCAGTAAGCAGACCATATATACCGGTGTATAACAGAGTCTGCATGCAGGGGAGATGGTGCGTACCCGCACACAACTACAGCTACCATTCATCCATCCGCTCAGCATCCTCCAACACAGGGACACCCTCTATATCCCCAGTAAGCAGACCATATATACCGGTGTATAACAGAGTCTGCATGCAGGGGAGATGGTGCGTACCCGCACACAGCTACAGCTACCATTCATCCATCCGCTCAGCATCCTCCAACACAGGGACACCCTCTATATCCCCAGTAAGCAGACCATATATACCGGTGTATAACAGTCTGCATGCAGGGGAGATGGTGCGTACCCGCACACAACTACAGCTACCATTCATCCATCCGCTCAGCATCCTCCAACACAGGGACACCCTCTATATCCCCAGTAAGCAGACCATATATACCGGTGTATAACAGAGTCTGCATGCAGGGCAGATGGTGCATACCCGCACACAACTACAGCTACCATTCATCCATCCGCTCAGCATCCTCCAACACAGGGACACCCCTCTATATCCCCAGTAAGCAGACCATATATACCGGTGTATAACAGAGCCTGCATGCAGGGGAGATGGTGCATACCCGCACACACAGCTACAGCTACCATTCATCCATCCGCTCAGCATCCTCCAACACAGGGACACCCTCTATATCCCCAGTAAGCAGACCATATATACCGGTGTATAACAGAGTCTGCATGCAGGGGAGATGGTGCATACCCGCACACAACTACAGCTACCATTCATCCATCCGCTCAGCATCCTCCAACACAGGGACACCCTCTATATCCCCAGTAAGCAGACCATATATACCGGTGTATAACAGAGTCTGCATGCAGGGGAGATGGTGCGTACCCGCACACAGCTACAGCTACCATTCATCCATCCGCTCAGCATCCTCCAACACAGGGACACCCTCTATATCCCCAGTAAGCAGACCATATATACCGGTGTATAACAGAGTCTGCATGCAGGGGAGATGGTGCGTACCCGCACACAGCTACAGCTACCATTCATCCATCCGCTCAGCATCCTCCAACACAGGGACACCCTCTATATCCCCAGTAAGCAGACCATATATACCGGTGTATAACAGAGTCTGCATGCAGGGGAGATGGTGCGTACCCGCACACAGCTACAGCTACCATTCATCCATCCGCTCAGCATCCTCCAACACAGGGACACCCTCTATATCCCCAGTAAGCAGACCATATATACCGGTGTATAACAGTCTGCATGCAGGGGAGATGGTGCGTACCCGCACACACAGCTACAGCTACCATTCATCCATCCGCTCAGCATCCTCCAACACAGGGACACCCCTCTATATCCCCAGTAAGCAGACCATATATACCGGTGTATAACAGAGTCTGCATGCAGGGGAGATGGTGCGTACCCGCACACAGCTACAGCTACCATTCATCCATCCGCTCAGCATCCTCCAACACAGGGACACCCTCTATATCCCCAGTAAGCAGACCATATATACCGGTGTATAACAGTCTGCATGCAGGGGAGATGGTGCGTACCCGCACACAACTACAGCTACCATTCATCCATCCGCTCAGCATCCTCCAACACAGGGACACCCTCTATATCCCCAGTAAGCAGACCATATATACCGGTGTATAACAGAGTCTGCATGCAGGGGAGATGGTGCGTACCCTCACACAACTACAGCTACCATTCATCCATCCGCTCAGCATCCTCCAACACAGGGACACCCTCTATATCCCCAGTAAGCAGACCATATATACCGGTGTATAACAGAGTCTGCATGCAGGGGAGATGGTGCGTACCCGCACACAGCTACAGCTACCATTCATCCATCCGCTCAGCATCCTCCAACACAGGGACACCCTCTATATCCCCAGTAAGCAGACCATATATACCGGTGTATAACAGAGTCTGCATGCAGGGGAGATGGTGCGTACCCGCACACAGCTACCATTCATCCATCCGCTCAGCATCCCCCAACACAGGGACACCCCTCTATATCCCCAGTAAGCAGACCATATATACCAGTATGTGTATAACAGAGTCTGCATGCAGGGGAGATGGTGCGTACCCGCACACAGCTACAGCTACCATTCATCCATCCGCTCAGCATCCTCCAACACAGGGACACCCTCTATATCCCCAGTAAGCAGACCATATATACCGGTGTGTAACAGAGTCTGCATGCAGGGGAGATGGTGCGTACCCGCACACAGCTACAGCTACCATTCATCCATCCGCTCAGCATCCTCCAACACAGGGACACCCTCTATATCCCCAGTAAGCAGACCATATATACCGGTGTATAACAGAGTCTGCATGCAGGGGAGATGGTGCGTACCCGCACACAGCTACAGCTACCATTCATCCATCCGCTCAGCATCCTCCAACACAGGGACACCCTCTATATCCCCAGTAAGCAGACCATATATACCGGTGTATAACAGAGTCTGCATGCAGGGGAGATGGTGCGTACCCGCACACAGCTACAGCTACCATTCATCCATCTGCTCAGCATCCTCCAACACAGGGACACCCTCTATATCCCCAGTAAGCAGACCATATATACCGGTGTATAACAGAGCCTGCATGCAGGGGAGATGGTGCGTACCCGCACACAGCTACAGCTACAGCTACCATTCATCCATCCGCTCAGCATCCTCCAACACAGGGACACCCTCTATATCCCCAGTAAGCAGACCATATATACCGGTGTATAACAGAGTCTGCATGCAGGGGAGATGGTGCGTACCCGCACACAGCTACAGCTACCATTCATCCATCCGCTCAGCATCCTCCAACACAGGGACACCCTCTATATCCCCAGTAAGCAGACCATATATACCGGTGTATAACAGTCTGCATGCAGGGGAGATGGTGCATACCCGCACACAACTACAGCTACCATTCATCCATCCGCTCAGCATCCTCCAACACAGGGACACCCTCTATATCCCCAGTAAGCAGACCATATATACCGGTGTATAACAGAGTCTGCATGCAGGGGAAATGGTGCGTACCCTCACACAGCTACAGCTACCATTCATCCATCCGCTCAGCATCCTCCAACACAGGGACACCCTCTATATCCCCAGTAAGCAGACCATATATACCGGTGTATAACAGAGTCTGCATGCAGGGGAGATGGTGCGTACCCGCACACAGCTACAGCTACCATTCATCCATCCGCTCAGCATCCTCCAACACAGGGACACCCTCTATATCCCCAGTAAGGAGACCATATATACCAGTGTATAACAGAGTCTGCATGCAGGGGAGATGGTGCGTACCCGCACACAGCTACAGCTACCATTCATCCATCCGCTCAGCATCCTCCAACACAGGGACACCCCTCTATATCCCCAGTAAGCAGACCATATATACCGGTGTATAACAGAGTCTGCATGCAGGGGAGATGGTGCGTACCCGCACACAACTACAGCTACCATTCATCCATCCGCTCAGCATCCTCCAACACAGGGACACCCTCTATATCCCCAGTAAGCAGACCATATATACCGGTGTATAACAGAGTCTGCATGCAGGGGAGATGGTGCGTACCCGCACACAACTACAGCTACCATTCATCCATCCGCTCAGCATCCTCCAACACAGGGACACCCTCTATATCCCCAGTAAGCAGACCATATATACCGGTGTATAACAGAGTCTGCATGCAGGGGAGATGGTGCGTACCCGCACACAGCTACAGCTACCATTCATCCATCCACTCAGCATCCTCCAACACAGGGACACCCCTCTATATCCCCAGTAAGCAGACCATATATACCGGTGTATAATACAGTCTGCATGCAGGGGAGATGGTGCGTACCCGCACACAGCTACAGCTACCATTCATCCATCCGCTCAGCATCCTCCAACACAGGGACACCCTCTATATCCCCAGTAAGCAGACCATATACCGGTGTATAACAGAGTCTGCATGCAGGGAAGATGGTGCGTACCCGCACACAGCTACAGCTACCATTCATCCATCCGCTCAGCATCCTCCAACACAGGGACACCCCTCTATATCCCCAGTAAGCAGACCATATATACCGGTGTATAACAGAGTCTGCATGCAGGGGAGATGGTGCGTACCCGCACACACAGCTACCATTCATCCATCCGCTCAGCATCCTCCAACACAGGGACACCCTCTATATCCCCAGTAAGCAGACCATATATACCGGTGTATAACAGAGTCTGCATACAGGGGAGATGGTGCGTACCCGCACACAGCTACAGCTACCATTCATCCATCCGCTCAGCATCCTCCAACACAGGGACACCCTCTATATCCCCAGTAAGCAGACCATATATACCGGTGTATAACAGTCTGCATGCAGGGGAGATGGTGCGTACCCGCACACAGCTACAGCTACCATTCATCCATCCGCTCAGCATCCTCCAACACAGGGACACCCCTCTATATCCCCAGTAAGCAGACCATATATACCGGTGTATAACAGAGTCTGCATGCAGGGGAGATGGTGCGTACCCGCACACAACTACAGCTACCATTCATCCATCCGCTCAGCATCCTCCAACACAGGGACACCCTCTATATCCCCAGTAAGCAGACCATATATACCGGTGTATAACAGAGTCTGCATGCAGGGGAGATGGTGCGTACCCGCACACAACTACAGCTACCATTCATCCATCCGCTCAGCATCCTCCAACACAGGGACACCCCTCTATATCCCCAGTAAGCAGACCATATATACCGGTGTATAACAGAGTCTGCATGCAGGGGAGATGGTGCATACCCGCACACAACTACAGCTACCATTCATCCATCCGCTCAGCATCCTCCAACACAGGGACACCCTCTATATCCCCAGTAAGCAGACCATATATACCGGTGTATAACAGAGTCTGCATGCAGGGGAGATGGTGCGTACCCGCACACAACTACAGCTACCATTCATCCATCCGCTCAGCATCCTCCAACACAGGGACACCCCTCTATATCCCCAGTAAGCAGACCATATATACCGGTGTATAACAGAGTCTGCATGCAGGGGAGATGGTGCATACCCGCACACAACTACAGCTACCATTCATCCATCCGCTCAGCATCCTCCAACACAGGGACACCCTCTATATCCCCAGTAAGCAGACCATATATACCGGTGTATAACAGAGTCTGCATGCAGGGGAGATGGTGCGTACCCGCACACAACTACAGCTACCATTCATCCATCCGCTCAGTATCCTCCAACACAGGGACACCCTCTATATCCCCAGTAAGCAGACCATATATACCGGTGTATAACAGAGCCTGCATGCAGGGGAGATGGTGCGTACCCGCACACAACTACAGCTACCATTCATCCATCCATCCGCTCAGCATCCTCCAACACAGGGACACCCTCTATATCCCCAGTAAGCAGACCATATATACCGGTGTATAACAGAGTCTGCATGCAGGGGAGATGGTGCGTACCCGCACACAACTACAGCTACCATTCATCCATCCGCTCAGCATCCTCCAACACAGGGACACCCTCTATATCCCCAGTAAGCAGACCATATATACCGGTGTATAACAGAGTCTGCATGCAGGGGAGATGGTGCGTACCCGCACACAGCTACAGCTACCATTCATCCATCCGCTCAGCATCCTCCAACACAGGGACACCCTCTATATCCCCAGTAAGCAGACCATATATACCGGTGTATAACAGAGTCTGCATGCAGGGGAGATGGTGCGTACCCGCACACAGCTACAGCTACCATTCATCCATCCGCTCAGCATCCTCCAACACAGGGACACCCTCTATATCACCAGTAAGCAGACCATATATACCGGTGTATAACAGAGTCTGCATGCAGGGGAGATGGTGCGTACCCGCACACAGCTACAGCTACCATTCATCCATCCGCTCAGCATCCTCCAACACAGGGACACCCTCTATATCCCCAGTAAGCAGACCATATATACCGGTGTATAACAGAGTCTGCATGCAGGGGAGATGGTGCGTACCCTCACACAACTACAGCTACCATTCATCCATCCGCTCAGCATCCTCCAACACAGGGACACCCTCTATATCCCCAGTAAGCAGACCATATATACCGGTGTATAACAGAGTCTGCATGCAGGGGAGATGGTGCGTACCCGCACACAGCTACAGCTACCATTCATCCATCCGCTCAGCATCCTCCAACACAGGGACACCCCTCTATATCCCCAGTAAGCAGACCATATATACCGGTGTATAACAGAGTCTGCATGCAGGGGAGATGGTGCGTACCCGCACACAGCTACCATTCATCCATCCGCTCAGCATCCTCCAACACAGGGACACCCCTCTATATCCCCAGTAAGCAGACCATATATACCGGTGTATAACAGAGTCTGCATGCAGGGGAGATGGTGTGTACCCGCACACAGCTACAGCTACCATTCATCCATCCGCTCAGCATCCTCCAACACAGGGACACCCTCTATATCCCCAGTAAGCAGACCATATATACCGGAGTATAACAGAGTCTGCATGCAGGGGAGATGGTGCGTACCCTCACACAACTACAGCTACCATTCATCCATCCGCTCAGCATCCTCCAACACAGGGACACCCTCTATATCCCCAGTAAGCAGACCATATATACCGGTGTATAACAGAGTCTGCATGCAGGGGAGATGGTGTGTACCCGCACACAGCTACAGCTACCATTCATCCATCCGCTCAGCATCCTCCAACACAGGGACACCCTCTATATCCCCAGTAAGCAGACCAGGTACTTGTTTCCTATCTGGGCGCCCACTAAGTTAATTGCGCACCATGCTATTCTCCGTACTGAAATCTGATCGCATCGCATCGTACACATACACGATATTGAACGATGCGATGCGATGCGATGCGATTCGATTTCCCATAGGAAACAATGTTAAATGGCTCAATTTAGCCAAATTATCATAGGAACAATAGTAAATGGGCCAAAAACACCCCTGAACATTGAAATGTCCCCCCAAAAGTAGTTGACGCCACCCCGCCATCAACGTGAACCCGAAGCGTGGCGAGCGCAGCGAGCCCGCGAGGGGCGGCGGTACGCGTCCTCCGACCTTTTCATGCCCTACTATCCACTAGGGCGTGGAGTGAGAATAGAATAGTGTGGCGAGCGCAGCGAGCCACCGAGCCCGAAGCGTGGCGAGCGCAGCGAGCCCCGCGAGGGGACGCGGATACCTTCACAGGTAAACGCGTCCCTTTGCGGGCTTCCCCGGTGTCCGCGTCGCCATGGACACCTGGGAAGCCCGCGAGGGGACGCGTATAACTGTGAAGGTATCCGCGTCCCCTCGCGGGGCTCGCTGCGCTCGCCACGCTTCGGGCTCGGTGGCTCGCTGCGCTCGCCACACTATTCTATTCTCACTCCACGCCCTAGTGGATAGTAGGGCATGAAAAGGTCGGAGGACGCGTACCGCCGCCGCTCGCCACGCTTCGGGTTCACGTTGATGGCGGGGTGGCGTCAACTACTTTTGTGGGGACATTTCAATGTTCAGGGGTGTTTTTGGCCCATTTACTATTGTTCCTATGATAATATGGCTAAATTGAGCCATTTAACATTGTTTCCTATGGGAAATCGGATCGCATCGCATCGCATCGCATCGTTCAATATCGTGTATGTGTACGATGCGATGCGATCCGATTTCAGTACGGTGCCGTACGTAGAAAACCTGGGCGCCCAGATAGGAAACAAGTACCGCAGACCATATATACCGGTGTATAACAGAGTCTGCATGCAGGGGAGATGGTGCGTACCCGCACACAGCTACAGCTACCATTCATCCATCCACTCAGCATCCTCCAACACAGGGACACCCTATATATCCCCAGTAAGCAGACCATATATACCGGTGTATAACAGAGTCTGCATGCAGGGGAGATGGTGCGTACCCGCACACAGCTACCATTCATCCATCCGCTCAGCATCCTCCAACACAGGGACACCCTCTATATCCCCAGTAAGCAGACCATATATACCGGTGTATAACAGAGTCTGCATGCAGGGGAGATGGTGCGTACCCGCACACAGCTACAGCTACCATTCATCCATCCGCTCAGCATCCTCCAACACAGGGACACCCTCTATATCCCCAGTAAGCAGACCATATATACCGGTGTATAACAGAGTCTGCATACAGGGGAGATGGTGCATACCCGCACACAGCTACAGCTACCATTCATCCATCCGCTCAGCATCCTCCAACACAGGGACACCCTCTATATCCCCAGTAAGCAGACCATATATACCGGTGTATAACAGAGTCTGCACGCAGGGGAGATGGTGCGTACCCGCACACAACTACAGCTACCATTCATCCATCCGCTCAGCATCCTCCAACACAGGGACACCCCTCTATATCCCCAGTAAGCAGACCATATATACCGGTGTATAACAGAGTCTGCATGCAGGGGAGATGGTGCGTACCCTCACACAGCTACAGCTACCATTCATCCATCCGCTCAGCATCCTCCAACACAGGGACACCCTCTATATCCCCAGTAAGCAGACCATATATACCGGTGTATAACAGAGTCTGCATGCAGGGGAGATGGTGCGTACCCGCACACACAGCTACCATTCATCCATCCGCTCAGCATCCTCCAACACAGGGACACCCTCTATATCCCCAGTAAGCAGACCATATATACCGGTGTGTAACAGAGTCTGCATGCAGGGGAGATGGTGCGTACCCGCACACAGCTACAGCTACCATTCATCCATCCGCTCAGCATCCTCCAACACAGGGACACCCTCTATATCCCCAGTAAGCAGACCATATATACCGGTGTATAACAGAGTCTGCATGCAGGGGAGATGGTGCGTACCCGCACACAACTACAGCTACCATTCATCCATCCGCTCAGCATCCTGCAACACAGGGACACCCTCTATATCCCCAGTAAGCAGACCATATATACCGGTGTATAACAGAGTCTGCATGCAGGGGAGATGGTGCGTACCCGCACACAACTACAGCTACCATTCATCCATCCGCTCAGCATCCTCCAACACAGGGACACCCCTCTATATCCCCAGTAAGCAGACCATATATACCGGTGTATAACAGAGTCTGCATGCAGGGGAGATGGTGCGTACCTGCACACAGCTACAGCTACCATTCATCCATCCGCTCAGCATCCTCCAACACAGGGACACCCTCTATATCCCCAGTAAGCAGACCATATATACCGGTGTATGACAGAGTCTACATGCAGGGGAGATGGTGCGTACCCGCACACAGCTACAGCTACCATTCATCCATCCGCTCAGCATCCTCCAACACAGGGACACCCTCTATATCCCCAGTAAGCAGACCATATATACCGGTGTATAACAGAGTCTGCATGCAGGGGAGATGGTGCGTACCCGCACACAACTACAGCTACCATTCATCCATCCGCTCAGCATCCTCCAACACAGGGACACCCTCTATATCCCCAGTAAGCAGACCATATATACCAGTGTATAACAGAGTCTGCATGCAGGGGAGATGGTGCGTACCCGCACACACAGCTACCATTCATCCATCCGCTCAGCATCCTCCAACACAGGGACACCCTCTATATCCCCAGTAAGCAGACCATATATACCGGTGTATAACAGAGTCTGCATGCAGGGGAGATGGTGCGTACCCGCACACAACTACAGCTACCATTCATCCATCCGCTCAGCATCCTCCAACACAGGGACACCCTCTATATCCCCAGTAAGCAGAAGATATACCGGTGTATAACAGAGTCTGCATGCAGGGGAGATGGTGCGTACCCGCACACAGCTACAGCTACCATTCATCCATCCGCTCAGCATCCTCCAACACAGGGACACCCTCTATATCCCCAGTAAGCAGACCATATATACCGGTGTATAACAGAGTCTGCATGCAGGGGAGATGGTGCGTACCCGCACACAGCTACAGCTACCATTCATCCATCCGCTCAGCATCCTCCAACACAGGGACACCCCTCTATATCCCCAGTAAGCAGACCATATATACCGGTGTATAACAGAGTCTGCATGCAGGGGAGATGGTGCATACCCGCACACAACTACAGCTACCATTCATCCATCCGCTCAGCATCCTCCAACACAGGGACACCCTCTATATCCCCAGTAAGCAGACCATATATACCGGTGTATAACAGAGTCTGCATGCAGGGGAGATGGTGCGTACCCGCACACAGCTACAGCTATCATTCATCCATCCGCTCAGCATCCTCCAACACAGGGACACCCCTCTATATCCCCAGTAAGCAGACCATATATACCGGTGTATAACAGAGTCTGCATGCAGGGGAGATGGTGCATACCCGCACACAACTACAGCTACCATTCATCCATCCGCTCAGCATCCTCCAACACAGGGACACCCTCTATATCACCAGTAAGCAGACCATATATACCGGTGTATAACAGAGTCTGCATGCAGGGGAGATGGTGCGTACCCGCACACAGCTACAGCTACCATTCATCCATCCGCTCAGCATCCTCCAACACAGGGACACCCCTCTATATCCCCAGTAAGCAGACCATATATACCGGTGTATAACAGAGCCTGCATGCAGGGGAGATGGTGCGTACCCGCACACAACTACAGCTACCATTCATCCATCCATCCGCTCAGCATCCTCCAACACAGGGACACCCTCTATATCCCCAGTAAGCAGACCATATATACCGGTGTATAACAGAGTCTGCATGCAGGGGAGATGGTGCGTACCCTCACACAGCTACAGCTACCATTCATCCATCCGCTCAGCATCCTCCAACACAGGGACACCCTCTATATCCCCAGTAAGCAGACCATATATACCGGTGTATAACAGAGTCTGCATGCAGGGGAGATGGTGCGTACCCGCACACAGCTACAGCTACCATTCATCCATCCGCTCAGTATCCTCCAACACAGGGACACCCTCTATATCCCCAGTAAGCAGACCATATATACCGGTGTATAACAGTCTGCATGCAGGGGAGATGGTGCATACCCGCACACAACTACAGCTACCATTCATCCATCCGCTCAGCATCCTCCAACACAGGGACACCCCTCTATATCCCCAGTAAGCAGACCATATATACCGGTGTATAACAGAGTCTGCATGCAGGGGAGATGGTGCATACCCGCACACAACTACAGCTACCATTCATCCATCCGCTCAGCATCCTCCAACACAGGGACACCCTCTATATCCCCAGTAAGCAGACCATATATACCGGTGTATAACAGAGTCTGCATGCAGGGGAGATGGTGCGTACCCGCACACAGCTACAGCTACCATTCATCCATCCGCTCAGCATCCTCCAACACAGGGACACCCCTCTATATCCCCAGTAAGCAGACCATATATACCGGTGTATAACAGAGTCTGCATGCAGGGGAGATGGTGCATACCCGCACACAACTACAGCTACCATTCATCCATCCGTTCAGCATCCTCCAACACAGGGACACCCTCTATATCCCCAGTAAGCAGACCATATATACCGGTGTATAACAGAGTCTGCATGCAGGGGAGATGGTGCGTACCCGCACACAACTACAGCTACCATTCATCCATCCGCTCAGCATCCTCCAACACAGGGACACCCCTCTATATCCCCAGTAAGCAGACCATATATACCGGTGTATAACAGAGTCTGCATGCAGGGGAGATGGTGCATACCCTCACACAACTACAGCTACCATTCATCCATCCGCTCAGCATCCTCCAACACAGGGACACCCCTCTATATCCCCAGTAAGCAGACCATATATACCGGTGTATAACAGAGTCTGCATGCAGGGGAGATGGTGCGTACCCGCACACACAGCTACCATTCATCCATCCGCTCAGCATCCTCCAACACAGGGACACCCTCTATATCCCCAGTAAGCAGACCATATATACCTGTGTATAACAGAGTCTGCATGCAGGGGAGATGGTGCGTACCCGCACACAACTACAGCTACCATTCATCCATCCGCTCAGCATCCCCCAACACAGGGACACCCTCTATATCCCCAGTAAGCAGACCATATATACCTGTATATAACAGAGTCTGCATGCAGGGGAGATGGTGCGTACCCGCACACAGCTACAGCTACCATTCATCCATCCGCTCAGCATCCTCCAACACAGGGACACCCTCTATATCCCCAGTAAGCAGACCATATATACCGGTGTATAACAGAGTCTGCATACAGGGGAGATGGTGCGTACCCGCGCACAGCTACCATTCATCCATCCGCTCAGCATCCTCCAACACAGGGACACCCTCTATATCCCCAGTAAGCAGACCATATACACCGGTGTATAACAGAGTCTGCATGCAGGGGAGATGGTGCGTACCCGCACACAGCTACAGCTACCATTCATCCATCCGCTCAGCATCCTCCAACACAGGGACACCCTCTATATCCCCAGTAAGCAGACCATATATACCGGTGTATAACTGAGTCTGCATGCAGGGGAGATGGTGCGTACCCGCACACACAGCTACCATTCATCCATCCGCTCAGCATCCTCCAACACAGGGATACCCTCTATATCCCCAGTAAGCAGACCATATATACCGGTGTATAACAGAGTCTGCATGCAGGGGAGATGGTGCGTACCCGCACACACAGCTACCATTCATCCATCCGCTCAGCATCCTCCAACACAGGGATACCCTCTATATCCCCAGTAAGCAGACCATATATACCGGTGTATAACAGAGTCTGCATACAGGGGAGATGGTGCGTACCCGCGCACAGCTACCATTCATCCATCCGCTCAGCATCCTCCAACACAGGGACACCCTCTATATCCCCAGTAAGCAGACCATATATACCGGTGTATAACAGTCTGCATGCAGGGGAGATGGTGCGTACCCGCACACAGCTACAGCTACCATTCATCCATCCGCTCAGCATCCTCCAACACAGGGACACCCTCTATATCCCCAGTAAGCAGACCATATATACCGGTGTATAACAGAGTCTGCATGCAGGGGAGATGGTGCGTACCCGCACACAACTACAGCTACCATTCATCCATCCGCTCAGCATCCTCCAACACAGGGAAACCCTCTATATCCCCAGTAAGCAGACCATATATACCGGTGTATAACAGAGTCTGCATGCAGGGGAGATGGTGCGTACCCGCACACAGCTACAGCTACCATTCATCCATCCGCTCAGCATCCTCCAACACAGGGACACCCTCTATATCCCCAGTAAGCAGACCATATATACCGGTGTATAACAGAGTCTGCATGCAGGGGAGATGGTGCGTACCCGCACACAACTACAGCTACCATTCATCCATCCGCTCAGCATCCTCCAACACAGGGACACCCTCTATATCCCCAGTAAGCAGACCATATATACCGGTGTATAACAGAGTCTGCATGCAGGGGAGATGGTGCGTACCCGCACACAACTACAGCTACCATTCATCCATCCGCTCAGCATCCTCCAACACAGGGACACCCTCTATATCCCCAGTAAGCAGACCATATATACCGGTGTATAACAGAGTCTGCATGCAGGGGAGATGGTGCGTACCCGCACACAGCTACAGCTACCATTCATCCATCCGCTCAGCATCCTCCAACACAGGGACACCCTCTATATCCCCAGTAAGCAGACCATATATACCGGTGTATAACAGAGTCTGCATGCAGGGGAGATGGTGCGTACCCGCACACAGCTACAGCTACCATTCATCCATCCGCTCAGCATCCTCCAACACAGGGACACCCTCTATATCCCCAGAAAGCAGACCATATATACCGGTGTATAACAGAGTCTGCATGCAGGGGAGATGGTGCGTACCCTCACACAACTACAACTACCATTCATCCATCCGCTCAGCATCCTCCAACACAGGGACACCCTCTATATCCCCAGTAAGCAGACCATATATACCGGTGTATAACAGAGTCTGCATGCAGGGGAGATGGTGCGTACCCGCACACAGCTACAGCTACCATTCATCCATCCGCTCAGCATCCTCCAACACAGGGACACCCCTCTATATCCCCAGTAAGCAGACCATATATACCGGTGTGTAACAGAGTCTGCATGCAGGGGAGATGGTGCATACCCTCACACAACTACAGCTACCATTCATCCATCCGCTCAGCATCCTCCAACACAGGGACACCCCTCTATATCCCCAGTAAGCAGACCATATATACCGGTGTATAACAGAGTCTGCATGCAGGGGAGATGGTGCGTACCCGCACACACAGCTACCATTCATCCATCCGCTCAGCATCCTCCAACACAGGGACACCCTCTATATCCCCAGTAAGCAGACCATATATACCGGTGTATAACAGAGTCTGCATGCAGGGGAGATGGTGCGTACCCGCACACAACTACAGCTACCATTCATCCATCCGCTCAGCATCCTCCAACACAGGGACACCCTCTATATCCCCAGTAAGCAGACCATATATACCGGTGTATAACAGAGTCTGCATGCAGGGGAGATGGTGCGTACCCGCACACAGCTACAGCTACCATTCATCCATCCGCTCAGCATCCTCCAACACAGGGACACCCCTCTATATCCCCAGTAAGCAGACCATATATACCGGTGTATAACAGAGTCTGCATGCAGGGGAGATGGTGCGTACCCGCACACAACTACAGCTACCATTCATCCATCCGCTCAGCATCCTCCAACACAGGGACACCCTCTATATCCCCAGTAAGCAGACCATATATACCGGTGTATAACAGAGTCTGCATGCAGGGGAGATGGTGCGTACCCGCACACAGCTACAGCTACCATTCATCCATCCACTCAGCATCCTCCAACACAGGGACACCCCTCTATATCCCCAGTAAGCAGACCATATATACCGGTGTATAATACAGTCTGCATGCAGGGGAGATGGTGCGTACCCGCGCACAGCTACCATTCATCCATCCGCTCAGCATCCTCCAACACAGGGACACCCTCTATATCCCCAGTAAGCAGACCATATATAACGGTGTATAACAGAGTCTGCATACAGGGGAGATGGTGCGTACCCGCGCACAGCTACCATTCATCCATCCGCTCAGCATCCTCCAACACAGGGACACCCTCTATATCCCCAGTAAGCAGACCATATATACCGGTGTATAACAGAGTCTGCATGCAGGGGAGATGGTGCGTACCCGCACACAGCTACAGCTACCATTCATCCATCCACTCAGCATCCTCCAACACAGGGACACCCCTCTATATCCCCAGTAAGCAGACCATATATACCGGTGTATAATACAGTCTGCATGCAGGGGAGATGGTGCGTACCCGCACACAGCTACAGCTACCATTCATCCATCCGCTCAGCATCCTCCAACACAGGGACACCCCTCTATATCCCCAGTAAGCAGACCATATATACCGGTGTATAACAGAGTCTGCATGCAGGGGAGATGGTGCGTACCCACACACAACTACAGCTACCATTCATCCATCCGCTCAGCATCCTCCAACACAGGGACACCCTCTATATCCCCAGTAAGCAGACCATATATACCGGTGTATAACAGAGTCTGCATGCAGGGGAGATGGTGCGTACCCGCACACACAGCTACCATTCATCCATCCGCTCAGCATCCTCCAACACAGGGACACCCTCTATATCACCAGTAAGCAGACCATATATACCGGTGTATAACAGAGTCTGCATGCAGGGGAGATGGTGCGTACCCGCACACAACTACAGCTACCATTCATCCATCCGCTCAGCATCCTCCAACACAGGGACACCCTCTATATCCCCAGTAAGCAGACCATATATACCGGTGTATAACAGAGTCTGCATGCAGGGGAGATGGTGCGTACCCGCACACAGCTACAGCTACCATTCATCCATCCGCTCAGCATCCTCCAACACAGGGACACCCCTCTATATCCCCAGTAAGCAGACCATATATACCGGTGTATAACAGAGTCTGCATGCAGGGGAGATGGTGCGTACCCACACACAACTACAGCTACCATTCATCCATCCGCTCAGCATCCTCCAACACAGGGACACCCTCTATATCCCCAGTAAGCAGACCATATATACCGGTGTATAACAGAGTCTGCATGCAGGGGAGATGGTGCGTACCCGCACACACAGCTACCATTCATCCATCCGCTCAGCATCCTCCAACACAGGGACACCCTCTATATCACCAGTAAGCAGACCATATATACCGGTGTATAACAGAGTCTGCATGCAGGGGAGATGGTGCGTACCCGCACACAACTACAGCTACCATTCATCCATCCGCTCAGCATCCTCCAACACAGGGACACCCTCTATATCCCCAGTAAGCAGACCATATATACCGGTGTATAACAGAGTCTGCATGCAGGGGAGATGGTGCGTACCCGCACACACAGCTACCATTCATCCATCCGCTCAGCATCCTCCAACACAGGGACACCCTCTATATCACCAGTAAGCAGACCATATATACCGGTGTATAACAGAGTCTGCATGCAGGGGAGATGGTGCGTACCCGCACACAACTACAGCTACCATTCATCCATCCGCTCAGCATCCTCCAACACAGGGACACCCTCTATATACCCAGTAAGCAGACCATATATACCGGTGTATAACAGAGTCTGCATGCAGGGGAGATGGTGCGTACCCGCACACAACTACAGCTACCATTCATCCATCCGCTCAGCATCCTCCAACACAGGGACACCCTCTATATCCCCAGTAAGCAGACCATATATACCGGTGTATAACAGAGTCTGCATGCAGGGGAGATGGTGCATACCCTCACACAGCTACAGCTACCATTCATCCATCCGCTCAGCATCCTCCAACACAGGGACACCCTCTATATCCCCAGTAAGCAGACCATATATACCGGTGTATAACAGAGTCTGCATGCAGGGGAGATGGTGCGTACCCGCACACAACTACAGCTACCATTCATCCATCCGCTCAGCATCCTCCAACACAGGGACACCCTCTATATCCCCAGTAAGCAGACCATATATACCGGTGTATAACAGAGTCTGCATGCAGGGGAGATGGTGCGTACCCGCACACAGCTACAGCTACCATTCATCCATCCGCTCAGCATCCTCCAACACAGGGACACCCTCTATATCCCCAGTAAGCAGACCATATATACCGGTGTATAACAGAGTCTGCATGCAGGGGAGATGGTGCGTACCCGCACACAACTACAGCTACCATTCATCCATCCGCTCAGCATCCTCCAACACAGGGACACCCTCTATATCCCCAGTAAGCAGACCATATATACCGGTGTATAACAGAGTCTGCATGCAGGGGAGATGGTGCGTACCCGCACCCAGCTACAGCTACCATTCATCCATCCGCTCAGCATCCTCCAACACAGGGACACCCTCTATATCCCCAGTAAGCAGACCATATATACCGGTGTATAACAGAGTCTGCATGCAGGGGAGATGGTACGTACCCGCACACAGCTACAGCTACCATTCATCCATCCGCTCAGCATCCTCCAACACAGGGACACCCCTCTATATCCCCAGTAAGCAGACCATATATACCGGTGTATAACAGAGTCTGCATGCAGGGGAGATGGTGCGTACCCTCACACAACTACAGCTACCATTCATCCATCCGCTCAGCATCCTCCAACACAGGGACACCCTCTATATCCCCAGTAAGCAGACCATATATACACCGGTGTATAACAGAGTCTGCATGCAGGGGAGATGGTGCATACCCTCACACAGCTACAGCTACCATTCATCCATCCGCTCAGCATCCTCCAACACAGGGACACCCTCTATATCCCCAGTAAGCAGACCATATATACCGGTGTATAACAGAGTCTGCATGCAGGGGAGATGGTGCGTACCCGCACACAACTACAGCTACCATTCATCCATCCGCTCAGCATCCTCCAACACAGGGACACCCTCTATATCCCCAGTAAGCAGACCATATATACCGGTGTATAACAGAGTCTGCATGCAGGGGAGATGGTGCGTACCCTCACACAACTACAGCTACCATTCATCCATCCGCTCAGCATCCTCCAACACAGGGACACCCCTCTATATCCCCAGTAAGCAGACCATATATACCGGTGTATAACAGAGTCTGCATGCAGGGGAGATGGTGCGTACCCGCACACACAGCTACCATTCATCCATCCGCTCAGCATCCTCCAACACAGGGACACCCTCTATATCCCCAGTAAGCAGACCATATATACCGGTGTATAACAGAGTCTGCATGCAGGGGAGATGGTGCGTACCCGCACACAACTACAGCTACCATTCATCCATCCGCTCAGCATCCTCCAACACAGGGACACCCTCTATATCCCCAGTAAGCAGGCCATATATACCGGTGTATAACAGAGTCTGCATGCAGGGGAGATGGTGCATACCCGCACACAGCTACAGCTACCATTCATCCATCCGCTCAGCATCCTCCAACACAGGGACACCCTCTATATCCCCAGTAAGCAGACCATATATACCGGTGTATAACAGAGTCTGCATGCAGGGGAGATGGTGCATACCCGCACACAGCTACAGCTACCATTCATCCATCCGCTCAGCATCCTCCAACACAGGGACACCCTCTATATCCCCAGTAAGCAGACCATATATACCGGTGTATAACAGAGTCTGCATGCAGGGGAGATGGTGCGTACCCGCGCACAGCTACAGCTACCATTCATCCATCCGCTCAGCATCCTCCAACACAGGGACACCCTCTATATCCCCAGTAAGCAGACCATATATACCGGTGTATAACAGTCTGCATGCAGGGGAGATGGTGCATACCCGCACACAACTACAGCTACCATTCATCCATCCGCTCAGCATCCTCCAACACAGGGACACCCCTCTATATCCCCAGTAAGCAGACCATATATACCGGTGTATAACAGAGTCTGCATGCAGGGGAGATGGTGCATACCCGCACACAACTACAGCTACCATTCATCCATCCGCTCAGCATCCTCCAACACAGGGACACCCTCTATATCCCCAGTAAGCAGACCATATATACCGGTGTATAACAGAGTCTGCATGCAGGGGAGATGGTGCGTACCCGCACACAACTACAGCTACCATTCATCCATCCGCTCAGCATCCTCCAACACAGGGACACCCTCTATATCCCCAGTAAGCAGACCATATATACCTGTATATAACAGAGTCTGCATGCAGGGGAG
The DNA here is from genome assembly GCF_055691185.1 of Crinia signifera. Lineage (NCBI taxonomy): Eukaryota > Metazoa > Chordata > Amphibia > Anura > Myobatrachidae > Crinia > Crinia signifera. The sequence goes on from NC_139223.1 coordinate 888,996, forward strand.
ATGGTGCGTACCCGCACACAGCTACAGCTACCATTCATCCATCCGCTCAGCATCCTCCAACACAGGGACACCCTCTATATCCCCAGTAAGCAGACCATATATACCGGTGTATAACAGAGTCTGCATGCAGGGGAGATGGTGCATACCCGCACACAGCTACAGCTACCATTCATCCATCCGCTCAGCATCCTCCAACACAGGGACACCCCTCTATATCCCCAGTAAGCAGACCATATATACCGGTGTATAACAGAGTCTGCATGCAGGGGAGATGGTGCATACCCGCACACAACTACAGCTACCATTCATCCATCCGCTCAGCATCCTCCAACACAGGGACACCCTCTATATCCCCAGTAAGCAGACCATATATACCGGTGTATAACAGAGTCTGCATGCAGGGGAGATGGTGCGTACCCGCACACAACTACAGCTACCATTCATCCATCCGCTCAGCATCCTCCAACACAGGGACACCCTCTATATCCCCAGTAAGCAGACCATATATACCTGTATATAACAGAGTCTGCATGCAGGGGAGATGGTGCGTACCCGCACACAGCTACAGCTACCATTCATCCATCCGCTCAGCATCCTCCAACACAGGGACACCCTCTATATCCCCAGTAAGCAGACCATATATACCGGTGTATAACAGAGTCTGCATGCAGGGGAGATGGTGCGTACCCGCACACAGCTACAGCTACCATTCATCCATCCGCTCAGCATCCTCCAACACAGGGACACCCTCTATATCCCCAGTAAGCAGACCATATATACCGGTGTATAACAGAGTCTGCATGCAGGGGAGATGGTGCATACCCGCACACAGCTACAGCTACCATTCATCCATCCGCTCAGCATCCTCCAACACAGGGACACCCTCTATATCCCCAGTAAGCAGACCATATATACCGGTGTATAACAGAGTCTGCATGCAGGGGAGATGGTGCGTACCCACACACAGCTACAGCTACCATTCATCCATCCGCTCAGCATCCTCCAACACAGGGACACCCTCTATATCCCCAGTAAGCAGACCATATATACCGGTGTATAACAGAGTCTGCATGCAGGGGAGATGGTGCGTACCCGCACACAGCTACAGCTACCATTCATCCATCCGCTCAGCATCCTCCAACACAGGGACACCCTCTATATCCCCAGTAAGCAGACCATATATACCGGTGTATAACAGAGTCTGCATGCAGGGGAGATGGTGCATACCCGCACACAACTACAGCTACCATTCATCCATCCGCTCAGCATCCTCCAACACAGGGACACCCTCTATATCCCCAGTAAGCAGACCATATATACCGGTGTATAACAGAGTCTGCATACAGGGGAGATGGTGCGTACCCGCACACAACTACAGCTACCATTCATCCATCCGCTCAGCATCCTCCAACACAGGGACACCCTCTATATCCCCAGTAAGCAGACCATATATACCGGTGTATAACAGAGTCTGCATGCAGGGGAGATGGTGCGTACCCTCACACAACTACAGCTACCATTCATCCATCCGCTCAGCATCCTCCAACACAGGGACACCCCTCTATATCCCCAGTAAGCAGACCATATATATCGGTGTATAACAGAGTCTGCATGCAGGGGAGATGGTGCGTACCCGCACACAGCTACAGCTACCATTCATCCATCCGCTCAGCATCCTCCAACACAGGGACACCCTCTATATCCCCAGTAAGCAGACCATATATACCGGTGTATAACAGAGTCTGCATGCAGGGGAGATGGTGCGTACCCGCACACAGCTACAGCTACCATTCATCCATCCGCTCAGCATCCTCCAACACAGGGACACCATCTATATCCCCAGTAAGCAGACCATATATACCGGTGTATAACAGAGTCTGCATGCAGGGGAGATGGTGCGTGTGACGAACCTTTGGATGCCCCACCCCAGTTCGTCAATGGGTAGCCCCCCTAAAGGCCTACCGTGCTTGCACCCCAACACAGGGGGGCAGGCACCCAGCTATTCCTAAACAGCGCCCAGTGACTACCAGACCTTTGCAGGCCTGAAACTGCCACGCTGGAGGCAGAACTGTACTATTTCTCTAAGGGTGTCTGAATCCAGCAGGAAATGCCTTATCTCATCCCCCCCTTTCTCCTACAGGAAGCATTAGCCAGTTGAATAGACTGAGACCTTGCAATCCACAATATGGTCTGTTTTGACTTCACACCTGGGCCGCCCCTTATCAGCAATGGTTCCTGGCCTTTTGTTCTCCCCGGGGACTTGTTATAGACTGGCCGGCACCAGACCAGCAGGGGGCCAGAGAGTCCCAGAGAACAACCAGTTTCCAGGGCTCCGGCCTCAGCCAATCCCTACACAGGACTCAGGGGCATTTACATCTCAGGATTCAAGCAACGACCAATCCGGTCGCAGAACTCAAGAATAAAAGGGGCTGACACAGCAGCTCTGGGTGACTTTCTGCATCCATCCAGGATCCCTGACCCGGCGAGGCAGGATCCCAGGGGAGGAAGCTGAGTTCCCTCCAGACCCCACCAGAACATCAGCAGTGGGCAGTCGGCCCTGGCGCAGTGGACCCCATACCACAGCCAGCGGTTGCATCCAGCGTGCCAGCACCCCGACGGCACCCACAGGCCAAGCGGCTGGGATTCATCACCTGCAGGACCAGCAGTGGGCAGTCGGCCCTGGCGCAGTGGACCCCATACCACAGCCAGCGGTTGCATCCAGCGTGCCAGCACCCCGACGGCACCCACAGGCCAAGCGGCTGGGATTCATCACCTGCAGGACCGGCAGCGGGCATCGGCCTTGGCTCAGTGGAGCCCGTACCTCCGCTGGGGTTCTGCATTCCCCCCTCACCAAGGCCCCACCAGCCTCAGCTCAGAGACTGCCCAAGGTGACTATTGACTGTGGAAGGGAAGGGGAGGTGTTCACCTTTGTGTGGTTCTGATATAGTTAGTGTGTGCTGTGTATATTGTAGGCTACCTGTATTGTGTAGTGTTAGTGGTGTGGTTATGGTTTTCATGTACTGTTAATATGAAATAAAGGTGCGTTTTGTACCTTGCTTTTGTGGCCTTACTGTGTGATCCGCGAACCGAGGTTCTCCCGGGACTGTGCAAATGCTGTAAACACTGCCTTTCTCAAGGCGGATACGAGCGATAGGCCCCTCCATGCACCCATGAGCCCGGGAGTCTTAACAATTGGTGGCAAGCAGTGGGGATCACACAGTCCTGTACACCAGGCAGAACCAGGGGCCCGTATCGTTATACGGCCAGGTTCTGTTGGCACAATAGCCCATAACCTGATAGTATAGAACCACACAGGGAGGAACACGTAAGCCAGACCCTTAGCAGGCTAAAATGCAGGAGAATGAGGAGCAGCGGGCTCGACAGGAGCGCGAACATCCCTACCGGAGGGCCCGCAAGCCAGAGCTGCAGGTATTATGCCAGTCCAAAGACATCGCCTTTGTGGATACGGACACCCGTGAAGTCCTCATTGGTCGGCTCGGTGAGTGGGTACGCACCCATCCGGCCGGCCCCGACGACGAGACTGCCACAAGTCCTGCGGAGGACTCCGGCACGGGGACCTCTGCACAGCCGGCGATGGATACCCTCCCGGCCCAACTCCTTGCAGCATTGGACACGCTGGGACACCGGGGGCCCCGCCTAGGGTTCCGGGATGTGCCTCCATTCCGGGAGGCCGAGACGGACATTGACACGCACCTCCAGATGTTTGAGAACCTGATGGGAGTCCACCGGGTAGGTCCGGAGGACTGGCCCAAGTACCTAGGGCCGAGTCTGACCGGGAAGGCCCTGGAAGCCTACCAAGGACTCAGTGTACAGGCCTGTGGGAACTATGCCGAGCTGAAGAAGGCACTACTGGCCCGGTTCCAGATCACTGCTGAAACCTACCGCCAGCGCTTCCGAAGTATTAGGAAGAAGGAAGGTAGTTCCTACGTGGAGTATGGCTCACAGCTGCAGAGCCTCTACCGAAAGTGGACTGAAGGGAAGCAGGCGGCCAGCGCTGGGCAGATTGCGGATCTGATGGTAATGGAACAATTATTGGCCCAATTACCCGTGGACCTCCGGGAGTGGGTGGCGGATCGCGACCCCATCAGCCCGGGGAAGGCCGCCAGCCTAGCCGACGAATTCCTGGCTAACCGCTCGGGATGGAGGAACACGCTCTCTACCCCCTCCACCGGGCTACGGCGAGCCATTCAGGGCTCCCCGCCAGGGAAGCCCCCTACCAAACCCTTGGTCCCACGGTGGGAGCCCCCGAGAGCCCCGGCAGCCAACTTCCCACCACCCATTCCCAGGTCCCGAACCCCAATTGGACCTCGGGACTGCTTCCGCTGTGGACAGCCGGGGCACCTGCAGAGGAACTGTCCCCGGGGTCAAGACCGCCCCACCCCCGTAGCCCTTGTCTACGGGCAGCCGGCAAAGGGGCCCGGTGAAGAGGAGGAGGACCTATATACCGATGGGGATGAGGACAATGAGGGGGTCTATGCCGTGGACCTGGTAGGCGACCCGGGGGCACCTGCCCCAAAAAACATGCGGGGACACATGCAGCCAGTATGGGTCGAGGGACGGGAAGTAACTGGACTCAGAGACTCTGGAGCTTCTCTAACCCTGGTGGAGCCCGACCTAATCCCTCCCGGCCTCCTTCTGCAACAACAGCGAGTGACCATCCGCACCGCAGGAGGCCAGGAGCGGGACATTCCTGTAGCCCGGGTTCGAATGGACTGGAAGGCCGGGCAAGGAACCATAGAAGTGGGCGTGCTCAGCGGACTGCCCGCCAAGGTCATTTTAGGTAACGACCTTGGGCAAGGACTCGTGACCCATTTTGTGCAACCCGTTACCAGAAGCCAAACTCGGCAAGTAGGGAGGGGAGACCCGAACCCCCGACTACGGATCCCGACACCAACCCAGGCGCCGTCCTGGCGTGCAACCCTGGAACAAGGCCCCGGTCCTGAGAGGGTGAGTGAACCAAGTAACCATGACCTCCCGACTGTTCCTGACTTGGGGGAGGGCGACCGAGAGAAGTTTAGGAAGGCCCAGGCTACGGATCCCTCATTGGCCGAGTTGCGCCGGGCCGCCGAACAGGGGGGCCTGGACCGGGGAGGGAATCGTATAGTCTGGGAAAAGGGGCTGCTGTATAGGATAGTCCCCATAAGGCCTGACCTGGGGCCCGGCACCTCACCCAAACAACTGATAGTCCCCGCAGCCTATAGACCCGAGCTCCTGGCCCTGGCCCATGACATCCCGGCCGCCGGCCACCTGGGCACCCGTAAGACACGGAACCGGCTAGTGAAGAACTTCTTCTGGCCGGGGGTGTCACGGGCGGTAAAAGAGTATCGCGCCTCTTGTGACACCTGCCAGCGGTTAGCCGGCGCCCCAACCAAAGCCCCCTTGTTGCCCATGCCCATCATAGGGGAGCCATTCAGAAGGGTAGCGATAGACCTTGTAGGCCCCCTTAAGGTGCCCAGTCGGTCCGGCAAAAAGTACATCCTCACTCTGGTAGATGTGGCCACCCGGTACCCTGAGGCAGTGGCTCTCGCCTCCATAGATGCGGAGCACGTGGTACAGGCCCTTGTGGACATCTTCAGCAGAGTGGGGTACCCCCAGGAGGTGCTCACAGACCAGGGATCCCAATTCCAGGGAGAGCTAGTGAAGACCCTGTGGGAGAAGTGGGGGGTGAGGGCTCTCCGGACCACCGCTTACCACCCCCAAACCAATGGGTTGTGCGAACGGTTCAATGGGACCCTCAAGTCCCTGCTCAAAGCATACGTCCACTCAGAGGGGAAGGACTGGGAGAAGGCGCTGCCGCAACTCCTGTTTGCCTACCGAGAGGTGGCACAAGAGTCTACCGGCTACTCCCCCTTTGAGCTGTTGTATGGCCACTCAGTACGGGGACCCCTCGACCTAGTCAAGGAAGGGTGGGAGGGGACCTTCCGAGACCCAGAACAGCCGGTTCTGCAGTACGTTGAACAACTGCAGGCGCGACTGAAGCGGGTGATGGGCTTAGCCAGAGAGAACCTAGTCCAGGCCCAGGACAAACAAAAAGGATGGTATGACCAGCATGCTCGCCTCCGGGAAATGGTCCCGGGGCAGAAAGTGATGGTCCTGATACCGGTGAAGCATAACAAGCTCCAGGCCACGTGGGCAGGTCCCTACACCGTCATGGAGAGAAAAGGTCCCGTCTCTTACCTAGTATCCCTAGACAAAGGGGGCCGGCAATGCCGCGCCTTCCACATAAACCGGCTTAAGGGGTACGTGGAGAGGCACATAGGGGCGATGGTGGTGTGCTGCCCACCCATGGGTGAGACCGAGCTAGACCCCCTCCCTGACCTGCTAGAGGTAGCTCGACAAAACCAGGGCATTGAGGCAGTGCAGATAGGCGCCCAGCTGGAACCCCAACAGCAGCAGGAACTGGGGGAGGTGCTCCGGGAGCATGAAGCCCAGTTCACCTGCCGTCCGGGCTGCACCCCACTGGCCACCCACAATGTGGACACCGGGGAGGCCAAACCTTGCCGACAGGCGGCGTACAGAATAACCCCGGAAGTATTGAGACAGGTCCGGGCCGAAATAGAAGAGATGCTGCAACTTGGAGTAATAGTCCCCTCCCGTAGCCCCTGGGCAGCCGGGGTGGTGCTGGTGCCGAAGAAAGATGGTACCACCCGGTTCTGCGTGGATTACCGGAAGCTCAATGAGGTAACGGTGACCGATGCGTATCCCATGCCACGAATGGATGAGCTGTTGGACAGATTAGGTGGGGCCCACTATGTGTCCACCCTGGATTTGAGCAAAGGGTATTGGCAAATACCCCTATCCAGCGGAGCACAGGAGCGCTCTGCATTCACCACCCCCTGTGGCCTCTTCGAATTCACGATGCTGCCATTTGGGATGAAGAATGCCCCTGCCACCTTCCAGCGCACAGTGGATAACATGCTGGAGGGGTGCCAGGAGTTTGCCCACGCCTACCTGGACGACATAGCTATCTTTAGTGACAGCTGGGAGGAGCATCTGACTCACGTTAGGGAGGTGCTGACCCGGATCCAGCGAGCCGGGTTCACCATCCGCCCCGACAAATGCCACATGGGAATGGCTGAGGTCCAATACCTAGGACACCGAGTGGGAAGCGGGCAGCTGCGCCCGGAGCCCGCTAAAGTAGAGGCCATTCTAAACTGGCCCCGGCCTTCCTCCCAGAAGCAGGTCCGCGCCTTCCTGGGGACTGCGGGGTACTACCGAAAGTTTGTACCCCAATACAGTACCATAGCCCAGCCCCTGACCGACTTGACTAAAAAGAAACACGCCAAACAGATAGCGTGGACAGCCCCCTGTGACCATGCCTTCTCCCAACTCAAATTGGCCTTAGCCAGCTCCCCCGTGCTAGCCACCCCCGACTTTGACAAACGGTTCTTGGTTCAGACTGATGCCTCAGACCATGGGCTGGGGGCCGTCTTAAGCCAAGTAGGGGCAGATGGCCGAGACCACCCCGTAGTGTACCTGTCCCGGAAACTGGTGGAGCGAGAGAGGGCCTATGCCACCATCGAAAAGGAATGCCTGGCCATTGTGTGGGCCCTAAAGAAGCTCCAACCATATCTTTATGGGAAGGAGTTCACTGTCCTGACCGACCATAACCCCCTGAGCTGGCTTCAAAAAACGTCTGGAGAGAACGGGAGGCTACTACGGTGGAGCCTTGCCCTCCAAGCTTATAATTTTTCTATTTCTCACAAAAAGGGGAAGGACCACGCCAATGCGGATGGACTGTCCCGACAGGAGGAGCCGGATCCCGCTCCCAGGAAACCACTGGCCCCGATCCTCCCGACTGGCTCTGATCCAAGAGCCAGCCCCTCCGACCGGGTTTAGGAAGGGGGAGGACTGTGACGAACCTTCGGATGCCCCACCCCAGTTCGTCAATGGGTAGCCCCCCTAAAGGCCTACCGTGCTTGCACCCCAACACAGGGGGGCAGGCACCCAGCTATTCCTAAACAGCGCCCAGTGACTACCAGACCTTTGCAGGCCTGAAACTGCCACGCTGGAGGCAGAACTGTACTATTTCTCTAAGGGTGTCTGAATCCAGCAGGAAATGCCTTATCTCATCCCCCCCTTTCTCCTACAGGAAGCATTAGCCAGTTGAATAGACTGAGACCTTGCAATCCACAATATGGTCTGTTTTGACTTCACACCTGGGCCGCCCCTTATCAGCAATGGTTCCTGGCCTTTTGTTCTCCCCGGGGACTTGTTATAGACTGGCCGGCACCAGACCAGCAGGGGGCCAGAGAGTCCCAGAGAACAACCAGTTTCCAGGGCTCCGGCCTCAGCCAATCCCTACACAGGACTCAGGGGCATTTACATCTCAGGATTCAAGCAACGACCAATCCGGTCGCAGAACTCAAGAATAAAAGGGGCTGACACAGCAGCTCTGGGTGACTTTCTGCATCCATCCAGGATCCCTGACCCGGCGAGGCAGGATCCCAGGGGAGGAAGCTGAGTTCCCTCCAGACCCCACCAGAACATCAGCAGTGGGCAGTCGGCCCTGGCGCAGTGGACCCCATACCACAGCCAGCGGTTGCATCCAGCGTGCCAGCACCCCGACGGCACCCACAGGCCAAGCGGCTGGGATTCATCACCTGCAGGACCAGCAGTGGGCAGTCGGCCCTGGCGCAGTGGACCCCATACCACAGCCAGCGGTTGCATCCAGCGTGCCAGCACCCCGACGGCACCCACAGGCCAAGCGGCTGGGATTCATCACCTGCAGGACCGGCAGCGGGCATCGGCCTTGGCTCAGTGGAGCCCGTACCTCCGCTGGGGTTCTGCATTCCCCCCTCACCAAGGCCCCACCAGCCTCAGCTCAGAGACTGCCCAAGGTGACTATTGACTGTGGAAGGGAAGGGAAGGGGAGGTGTTCACCTTTGTGTGGTTCTGATATAGTTAGTGTGTGCTGTGTATATTGTAGGCTACCTGTATTGTGTAGTGTTAGTGGTGTGGTTATGGTTTTCATGTACTGTTAATATGAAATAAAGGTGCGTTTTGTACCTTGCTTTTGTGGCCTTACTGTGTGATCCGCGAACCGAGGTTCTCCCGGGACTGTGCAAATGCTGTAAACACTGCCTTTCTCAAGGCGGATACGAGCGATAGGCCCCTCCATGCACCCATGAGCCCGGGAGTCTTAACAGTGCGTACCCGCACACAGCTACAGCTACCATTCATCCATCCGCTCAGCATCCTCCAACACAGGGACACCCCTCTATATCCCCAGTAAGCAGACCATATATACCGGTGTATAACAGAGTCTGCATGCAGGGGAGATGGTGCATACCCGCACACAACTACAGCTACCATTCATCCATCCGCTCAGCATCCTCCAACACAGGGACACCATCTATATCCCCAGTAAGCAGACCATATATACCGGTGTATAACAGAGTCTGCATGCAGGGGAGATGGTGCGTACCCGCACACAGCTACAGCTACCATTCATCCATCCGCTCAGCATCCTCCAACACAGGGACACCCCTCTATATCCCCAGTAAGCAGACCATATATACCGGTGTATAACAGAGTCTGCATGCAGGGGAGATGGTGCATACCCGCACACAACTACAGCTACCATTCATCCATCCGCTCAGCATCCTCCAACACAGGGACACCCTCTATATCCCCAGTAAGCAGACCATATATACCGGTGTATAACAGAGTCTGCATGCAGGGGAGATGGTGCGTACCCGCACACAACTACAGCTACCATTCATCCATCCGCTCAGCATCCTCCAACACAGGGACACCCTCTATATCCCCAGTAAGCAGACCATATATACCGGTGTATAACAGAGTCTGCATGCAGGGGAGATGGTGCGTACCAGCACACAGCTACAGCTACCATTCATCCATCCGCTCAGCATCCTCCAACACAGGGACACCCTCTATATCCCCAGTAAGGAGACCATACATACCAGTGTATAACAGAGTCTGCATGCAGGGGAGATGGTGCGTACCCGCACACAGCTACAGCTACCATTCATCCATCCGCTCAGCATCCTCCAACACAGGGACACCCCTCTATATCCCCAGTAAGCAGACCATATATACCGGTGTATAACAGAGTCTGCATGCAGGGGAGATGGTGCGTACCCGCATACAACTACAGCTACCATTCATCCATCCGCTCAGCATCCTCCAACACAGGGACACCCTCTATATCCCCAGTAAGCAGACCATATATACCGGTGTATAACAGAGTCTGCATGCAGGGGAGATGGTGCGTACCCGCACACAACTACAGCTACCATTCATCCATCCGCTCAGCATCCTCCAACACAGGGACACCCTCTATATCCCCAGTAAGCAGACCATATATACCGGTGTATAACAGAGTCTGCATGCAGGGGAGATGGTGCGTACCCGCACACAGCTACAGCTACCATTCATCCATCCGCTCAGCATCCTCCAACACAGGGACACCCTCTATATCCCCAGTAAGCAGACCATATACCGGTGTATAACAGAGTCTGCATGCAGGGGAGATGGTGCGTACCCGCACACAGCTACAGCTACCATTCATCCATCCGCTCAGCATCCTCCAACACAGGGACACCCCTCTATATCCCCAGTAAGCAGACCATATATACCGGTGTATAACAGAGTCTGCATGCAGGGGAGATGGTGCGTACCCGCACACAGCTACAGCTACCATTCATCCATCCGCTCAGCATCCTCCAACACAGGGACACCCTCTATATCCCCAGTAAGCAGACCATATATACCGGTTATAACAGAGTCTGCATGCAGGGGAGATGGTGCGTACCCGCACACAGCTACAGCTACCATTCATCCATCCGCTCAGCATCCTCCTACACAGGGACACCCTCTATATCCCCAGTAAGCAGACTATATATACCGGTGTATAACAGAGTCTGCATGCAGGGGAGATGGTGCGTACCCGCACACACAGCTACCATTCATCCATCCGTTCAGCATCCTCCAACACAGGGACACCCTCTATATCCCCAGTAAGCAGACCATATATACCGGTTATAACAGAGTCTGCATGCAGGGGAGATGGTGCGTACCCGCACACAGCTACAGCTACCATTCATCCATCCGCTCAGCATCCTCCTACACAGGGACACCCTCTATATCCCCAGTAAGCAGACCATATATACCGGTGTATAACAGAGTCTGCATGCAGGGGAGATGGTGCGTACCCGCACACAGCTACAGCTACCATTCATCCATCCGCTCAGCATCCTCCAACACAGGGACACCCCTCTATATCCCCAGTAAGCAGACCATATATACCGGTGTATAACAGAGTCTGCATGCAGGGGAGATGGTGCGTACCCGCACACAACTACAGCTACCATTCATCCATCCATCCGCTCAGCATCCTCCAACACAGGGACACCCTCTATATCCCCAGTAAGCAGACCATATATACCGGTGTATAACAGAGTCTGCATGCAGGGGAGATGGTGCGTACCCGCACACACAGCTACCATTCATCCATCCGCTCAGTATCCTCCAACACAGGGACACCCCTCTATATCCCCAGTAAGCAGACCATATATACCGGTGTATAACAGAGTCTGCATGCAGGGGAGATGGTGCATACCCGCACACAACTACAGCTACCATTCATCCATCCGCTCAGCATCCTCCAACACAGGGACACCCTCTATATCCCCAGTAAGCAGACCATATATACCAGTGTATAACAGAGTCTGCATGCAGGGGAGATGGTGCGTACCCGCACACAACTACAGCTACCATTCATCCATCCGCTCAGCATCCTCCAACACAGGGACACCCTCTATATCCCCAGTAAGCAGACCATATATACCGGTGTATAACAGAGTCTGCATGCAGGGGAGATGGTGCGTACCCGCACACAACTACAGCTACCATTCATCCATCCGCTCAGCATCCTCCAACACAGGGACACCCCTCTATATCCCCAGTAAGCAGACCATATATACCGGTGTATAACAGAGTCTGCATGCAGGGGAGATGGTGCATACCCGCACACAACTACAGCTACCATTCATCCATCCGCTCAGCATCCTCCAACACAGGGACACCCTCTATATCCCCAGTAAGCAGACCATATATACCGGTGTATAACAGAGTCTGCATGCAGGGGAGATGGTGCGTACCCGCACACAACTACAGCTACCATTCATCCATCCGCTCAGCATCCTCCAACACAGGGACACCCTCTATATCCCCAGTAAGCAGACCATATATACCGGTGTATAACAGAGTCTGCATGCAGGGGAGATGGTGCATACCCGCACACAACTACAGCTACCATTCATCCATCCGCTCAGTATCCTCCAACACAGGGACACCCTCTATATCCCCAGTAAGCAGACCATATATACCGGTGTATAACAGAGCCTGCATGCAGGGGAGATGGTGCGTACCCGCACACAACTACAGCTACCATTCATCCATCCATCCGCTCAGCATCCTCCAACACAGGGACACCCTCTATATCCCCAGTAAGCAGACCATATATACCGGTGTATAACAGAGTCTGCATGCAGGGGAGATGGTGCGTACCCGCACACAGCTACAGCTACCATTCATCCATCCGCTCAGCATCCTCCAACACAGGGACACCCTCTATATCACCAGTAAGCAGACCATATATACCGGTGTATAACAGAGCCTGCATGCAGGGGAGATGGTGCGTACCCGCACACAACTACAGCTACCATTCATCCATCCATCCGCTCAGCATCCTCCAACACAGGGACACCCTCTATATCCCCAGTAAGCAGACCATATATACCGGTGTATAACAGAGTCTGCATGCAGGGGAGATGGTGCATACCCGCACACAGCTACAGCTACCATTCATCCATCCGCTCAGCATCCTCCAACACAGGGACACCCTCTATATCCCCAGTAAGCAGACCATATATACCGGTGTATAACAGAGCCTGCATGCAGGGGAGATGGTGCGTACCCGCACACAACTACAGCTACCATTCATCCATCCATCCGCTCAGCATCCTCCAACACAGGGACACCCTCTATATCCCCAGTAAGCAGACCATATATACCGGTGTATAACAGAGTCTGCATGCAGGGGAGATGGTGCGTACCCTCACACAGCTACAGCTACCATTCATCCATCCGCTCAGCATCCTCCAACACAGGGACACCCTCTATATCCCCAGTAAGCAGACCATATATACCGGTGTATAACAGTCTGCATGCAGGGGAGATGGTGCGTACCCGCACACACAGCTACCATTCATCCATCCGCTCAGCATCCTCCAACACAGGGACACCCTCTATATCCCCAGTAAGCAGACCATATATACCGGTGTATAACAGTCTGCATGCAGGGGAGATGGTGCGTACCCGCACACACAGCTACCATTCATCCATCCGCTCAGCATCCTCCAACACAGGGACACCCTCTATATCCCCAGTAAGCAGACCATATATACCGGTGTATAACAGAGTCTGCATGCAGGGGAGATGGTGCATACCCGCACACAACTACAGCTACCATTCATCCATCCGCTCAGCATCCTCCAACACAGGGACACCCCTCTATATCCCCAGTAAGCAGACCATATATACCGGTGTATAACAGAGTCTGCATGCAGGGGAGATGGTGCGTACCCGCACACAGCTACAGCTACCATTCATCCATCCGCTCAGCATCCTCCAACACAGGGACACCCTCTATATCCCCAGTAAGCAGACCATATATACCGGTGTATAACAGAGTCTACATGCAGGGGAGATGGTGCATACCCGCACACAACTACAGCTACCATTCATCCATCCGCTCAGCATCCTCCAACACAGGGACACCCTCTATATCCCCAGTAAGCAGACCATATATACCGGTGTATAACAGAGTCTGCATGCAGGGGAGATGGTGCGTACCCGCACACAGCTACAGCTACCATTCATCCATCCGCTCAGCATCCTCCAACACAGGGACACCCTCTATATCCCCAGTAAGCAGACCATATATACCGGTGTATAACAGAGTCTGCATGCAGGGGAGATGGTGCGTACCCGCACACAGCTACAGCTACCATTCATCCACCCGCTCAGCATCCTCCAACACAGGGACACCCTCTATATCCCCAGTAAGCAGACCATATATACCGGTGTATAACAGAGTCTGCATGCAGGGGAGATGGTGCGTACCCTCACACAACTACAGCTACCATTCATCCATCCGCTCAGCATCCTCCAACACAGGGACACCCCTCTATATCCCCAGTAAGCAGACCATATATACCGGTGTATAACAGAGTCTGCATGCAGGGGAGATGGTGCGTACCCGCACACACAGCTACCATTCATCCATCCGCTCAGCATCCTCCAACACAGGGACACCCTCTATATCCCCAGTAAGCAGACCATATATACCGGTGTATAACAGAGTCTGCATGCAGGGGAGATGGTGCGTACCCGCACACAACTACAGCTACCATTCATCCATCCGCTCAGCATCCCCCAACACAGGGACACCCTCTATATCCCCAGTAAGCAGACCATATATACCTGTATATAACAGAGTCTGCATGCAGGGGAGATGGTGCGTACCCGCACACAGCTACAGCTACCATTCATCCATCCGCTCAGCATCCTCCAACACAGGGACACCCTCTATATCCCCAGTAAGCAGACCATATATACCGGTGTATAACAGAGTCTGCACGCAGGGGATATGGTGCGTACCCGCACACACAGCTACCATTCATCCATCCGCTCAGCATCCTCCAACACAGGGACACCCTCTATATCCCCAGTAAGCAGACCATATATACCGGTGTATAACAGAGTCTGCATGCAGGGGAGATGGTGCGTACCCGCACACAACTACAGCTACCATTCATCCATCCGCTCAGCATCCTCCAACACAGGGACACCCTCTATATCCCCAGTAAGCAGACCATATATACCGGTGTATAACAGAGTCTGCATGCAGGGGAGATGGTGCGTACCCGCACACAGCTACAGCTACCATTCATCCATCCGCTCAGCATCCTCCAACACAGGGACACCCCTCTATATCCCCAGTAAGCAGACCATATATACCGGTGTATAACAGAGTCTGCATGCAGGGGAGATGGTGCGTACCCGCACACAACTACAGCTACCATTCATCCATCCGCTCAGCATCCTCCAACACAGGGACACCCTCTATATCCCCAGTAAGCAGACCATATATACCGGTGTATAACAGAGTCTGCATGCAGGGGAGATGGTGCGTACCCGCACACAACTACAGCTACCATTCATCCATCCGCTCAGCATCCTCCAAAACAGGGACACCCCTCTATATCCCCAGTAAGGAGACCATATATACCGGTGTATAACAGAGTCTGCATGCAGGGGAGATGGTGCGTACCCGCACACAACTACAGCTACCATTCATCCATCCGCTCAGCATCCTCCAACACAGGGACACCCCTCTATATCCCCAGTAAGCAGACCATATATACCGGTGTATAACAGAGTCTGCATGCAGGGGAGATGGTGCGTACCCGCACACACAGCTACCATTCATCCATCCGCTCAGCATCCTCCAACACAGGGACACCCTCTATATCCCCAGTAAGCAGACCATATATACCGGTGTATAACAGAGTCTGCATGCAGGGGAGATGGTGCGTACCCGCACACAACTACAGCTACCATTCATCCATCCGCTCAGCATCCTCCAACACAGGGACACCCTCTATATCCCCAGTAAGCAGACCATATATACCGGTGTATAACAGAGTCTGCATGCAGGGGAGATGGTGCGTACCCGCACACAACTACAGCTACCATTCATCCATCCGCTCAGCATCCTCCAACACAGGGACACCCTCTATATCCCCAGTAAGCAGACCATATATACCGGTGTATAACAGAGTCTGCATGCAGGGGAGATGGTGCGTACCCTCACACAGCTACAGCTACCATTCATCCATCCGCTCAGTATCCTCCAACACAGGGACACCCTCTATATCCCCAGTAAGCAGACCATATATACCGGTGTATAACAGAGTCTGCATGCAGGGGAGATGGTGCGTACCCGCACACAACTACAGCTACCATTCATCCATCCGCTCAGCATCCTCCAACACAGGGACACCCTC
Organism: Crinia signifera; assembly: GCF_055691185.1. Lineage (NCBI taxonomy): Eukaryota > Metazoa > Chordata > Amphibia > Anura > Myobatrachidae > Crinia > Crinia signifera. The sequence goes on from NC_139223.1 coordinate 905,114, forward strand.
TATATCCCCAGTAAGCAGACCATATATACCGGTGTATAACAGAGTCTGCATGCAGGGGAGATGGTGCGTACCCGCACCCAGCTACAGCTACCATTCATCCATCCGCTCAGCATCCTCCAACACAGGGACACCCTCTATATCCCCAGTAAGCAGGCCATATATACCGGTTGTAACGATCAGATCAGGTGATCGATCAAATTAACGTATGCCTCCTGTTATGATTATCTGTGCAATCAATGTATGTCTGGTATGTTTGGTAAAATCATGCCGCCTGTGATTATTATGTGGGAGATCAGAACATGTCATGTATTATGTGTGTGGACTATTGGTGACCCAGGGAGTGTAGCCATCTGTGGACTCCTCTGGAGTTAGGATGTAAGATAAGATCTGAGACCCCTCATAAACCAGATTGGGGGGGAGAGCAATAGTGTCCAGCCAACCGGCCAAAGTGGCTCTGGCCCTGCACTAAATGACCTCTTATCACTTGAGGAATGTATAAGATCTACTTCAAAGCAGGGACAAATTCTTTATGGGAAAGATCTAGGGACCTTCACTAGGCTCAGCAAGGGAATGGTTAAAAATCCCAAGGGTGGGAGGGATGAGGGAGGCTGCAGATAAAACCTCTGTACCTTGGGATAGTCAGTGTCACTACCTGGGGGTCGAGCAAGCAGGCTGTAGGCGACGAGAGATTTCTTGTGGAGGACCCCCCCACTTCAGGATTGTAGGATACGGTTCTGTCTTTTTTTCCTTTTATTTTATTTGTGAAATTTGCATTTAAAACTCGTGTGTACTTTTAAAATCTCTGTAAAATCTTGTAACTGTTTTCTAAAGCTCTGTAGTTTTCTAGGAATAAATAATACATATTCTCAGTCCTGGTTCTGTGTTCTTAAGACTCATTAGCCTCATAAGAGAAAGGCTGGAAAACGTTACCATTGTTATCTTGTATTGTGTGGTCAGGGGCGAGCCAAGCCGCCCCTTGCGCAGTTTCAGGCGCTAAAATCAGGTTTTGGCTGGTGGCAGTGTACCTCAAGGAAAGGACCCGAGTGTCCTGAGTGAACCCCAGTCACGGCCGGCGCTGCTCAGATTGACGTATCGGAGCAGGCGACCAGTGGGTCCGTGACATTTGGTGGCAAGCGGTGGGATGGAGAATTCATTTTTCTCTTTAAGAACTTAAGTGAGTGTGGGTAGAATTTTGTGAGAAATACCCACATCACCAGAATCAGAACTCAGAGCTTTACTATAGTTTTAAAAGTCACACAGTGAGTGCAATTTCTGTTCCCCTCCCTTCTCTTGTTTTTCTTTCCTATCATTTTATTTGACAAGTGTGAGACTCAGGATGGCTGATTACCAGCAGATGAGGAGAGATGACCTGGCGGTCGTGTGTGTTCGGAGGAATATCCCTTGGTCTGGCCAGAGTCGAAAACGTATGATTCAGGCACTAGTGGATGCCGATCGGACTCTAGCTGCTGGAGGAAACCAGTCCATGGACAATCCTACCCCAGGGGCTCAGTCAGCACTGGACAGTACAAACGATGCCGCGCCAGGGTTAAACCGTTCTGCTGGACCCAGCAAGTCTACACTGCCGAGCGACCTTCTAGCTGTTATCAGGCAAATTAAGAATGTGAACCCCGTATTCGCTTTGCAGGTGGTGCAGTTCTGCCAAGCCATTGTCGACAGAGAGGCTGCGGAGCGCAAAGCCATTGTCGACAGAGAGGCTGCTGAGTGCAAAGCCATACGAGAGGCTGAGAAGCGCAAAGCCGTACGAGAGGCTGAGGCTGCAGAGCGTCAGGCCCAGCGTGAGTACCAGTTGGAACTGGTGAGGCTCAGGGGGCTGATCGCTGTTGGTGAACCAGTGGAGGATGATACAGGGCATCAGGATGGCGAACCTTTACGTGAGACTTTATCTGCCGTGGCTACTGAGTTAGCAGGAGATGGGCTTCGTACTGAACTTTTACTGTCTGCGGAAGTAAATAATGTGTTGGATCATGGTGTGGACTCTGTTATCAATCATGGGGAGCCTAACAAGGGACAGAGGTCCCAAATGACCGCTGACGCGAATTTCACCGGACCGCGTCATGCACAGTTCCCTGTCTTGGAAGCAGACAGAGGAAGCCAAGTGAGTGTCAGCTTGGTTGGGAGTAACGAGCTGGCCCTGGACACTACAGCCGATGCTCAGAGAGCTGACATCTCTGCTAGCACCAGGGAGACTGTAGGATGTGTGGCAGTCAGGGTGACTGCAGAGTACCAATCCCCTACAGCACCAGAAGAGCCCAGTGAGTATTCTGACTGCATAGTGAAAGTATGCAGGGAAGAGACCATGTCGGAAAGAGGAATGGGACTTTCTGACTGTATGCACACAAATGGGTGTGGGACTACTGATGTGGGACTTTTAATCACTCCACTTCATTTTGTTGTCCCCACTGTCGCTAACCCTTCTGAACCATATGATGCATCTCAGGTAGTATGTAACCATGCTGAACATTGCAATGTTGTTATTTTGTGTGAAGCCCCTGGGATGATCTGTGATAGTACCGTACCTTCGGTGGAGGTGGAGGGTGAGTTAGAGACAGGTATAGTGGGTAATCCTTGCCAGTTTGTGGGGTTAAATGAATGCCCTAATCTAGTTGGGAATGAGACACCCTCACTCACCAGTGGTAGGAGTGCTGATGGTGATGTCATTAAGGTTGCTGTGCTAGACGTTAACCCTGTTCCTCCAGTGATGTCTGGTTGTGACAGGGTGCCAGGGAACTCTAACTGCACAAATGGGACAGATCTGAGTTGGTTGCAGGCAGAGCATGTACCTGCCAATAAGTTACTGGTGACAACATGCTCAGATAACCCCATTCCTGCTCAGAGACAATGGGACCCAGATATAGCGTTTTTGCCACGGTGCAATTGTAAGCCAGCAGGATGGGCCCCATGTGTTGTGGAAGATGCACAGGCTAATTTGCAGGTATTGCAGGATGTCTCCCCAGGTTATGATATTGATGTTACTGTTGATAATGTGATGTCTTGCGCTACTGTGGGAAATGTGGTACCAGGTCTAATAAGTGACCCGGTGGGTCCTGTGTGCACTGTAGACCTGTCAGATAGGGAGAGAGTGTCCCTTACTGCAGCTTTCCCCCCAAACCCCCCTCCTTACTGTAGCCACACAAGAACAGATACAGGAACACAGCAGGGGTTCCCTCCAGACACTGAGAACTCTCCAGAGAGTGCATTTTTCCAGCATCACTGGATAACGGATGCCTCTCCTGAGAACCTCAGTGGCACCACCCCAGCCACAGAACCTGCGGGTCTGGGAGGGAAGGTCAGGCTCAGGAAGGTGTCCTGGACTGCCATGGAAAGCTTGGCTTTCCACGCAGAACTGAGAATCAACCCTGCACAGGCTGCCCCATACCTGGGAAGTGGGAAAGATACCCCTGGGTACAGTGAAAGGGTTGTTTTAGGAATAGAGCCAGTGGCTAGTAGGGAAGCTGCTGTGTGTAACCAGAAGGGTGGGAGGGCCCGTGAAGCACAGGTAAACTCAGCTATATTAACCTCAGGAAAGCTGAGCTGGGATGTTCTCAAGACAGGGGACAATGACCTGCTGGTATTCCCCCTTGCAGAAACGTGCCCCCCTTCACAATTCACACACACAGACACAGAGGGCGAATCTCCTCACAAAAGGATGAGGTGTAAGGTGTTGAGTGAGTGGACCTTCCCCCCAGTGAAGGGGAGGGGGGGTCAGTCAGCTCAGGAGAGGTGCTGGGAAGACATGTTTAAGTCTGTATATAGTGCTGGGAGAATGCCCCACACCTGTGGTATAGTTAAACGTGCCGAGTTACGAGTCCCAGGGGGATGGCCATTTGGGGTGTGGAGGAATGGTCTGGTACTGATCTCAGTGAGTAAGGCCAAACTGCCAGCTGCAGGGGAGAATCCGTGCCCAGGAGTACGACGCACAGCTGTGGTGGGCTGTGTCATTGCCAGCCGGGATGGGCACAGCTCCCACTATATCAGTGTGCTCACAGACTATGGGTTCGAGGACACCTGTGTGCTTTTAGTTTGCCATCTCCTGCGAGAGGGACAGGGACTATGCCCATTGCCCACCCTAGCCACGGCTATGGCGTCAGGTGGTGCCATGACAGACGTCAAGTATAGTGAAGTGTTAGTACAGATCCCGCAGAATCAGTGGCAGTCTGTCTCAGCACAGAGACCACTGCTACCTGTCCAGGTGATGTAGTTAATAGCGCACTGATGAGACGGTGACGTGGGTCACCGCCTCTGTGCGCCATTTTAAAAGGGGGAGGTGTAACGATCAGATCAGGTGATCGATCAAATTAACGTATGCCTCCTGTTATGATTATCTGTGCAATCAATGTATGTCTGGTATGTTTGGTAAAATCATGCCGCCTGTGATTATTATGTGGGAGATCAGAACATGTCATGTATTATGTGTGTGGACTATTGGTGACCCAGGGAGTGTAGCCATCTGTGGTCTCCTCTGGAGTTAGGATGTAAGATAAGATCTGAGACCCCTCATAAACCAGATTGGGGGGGAGAGCAATAGTGTCCAGCCAACCGGCCAAAGTGGCTCTGGCCCTGCACTAAATGACCTCTTATCACTTGAGGAATGTATAAGATCTACTTCAAAGCAGGGACAAATTCTTTATGGGAAAGATCTAGGGACCTTCACTAGGCTCAGCAAGGGAATGGTTAAAAATCCCAAGGGTGGGAGGGATGAGGGAGGCTGCAGATAAAACCTCTGTACCTTGGGATAGTCAGTGTCACTACCTGGGGGTCGAGCAAGCAGGCTGTAGGCGACGAGAGATTTCTTGTGGAGGACCCCCCCACTTCAGGATTGTAGGATACGGTTCTGTCTTTTTTTCCTTTTATTTTATTTGTGAAATTTGCATTTAAAACTCGTGTGTACTTTTAAAATCTCTGTAAAATCTTGTAACTGTTTTCTAAAGCTCTGTAGTTTTCTAGGAATAAATAATACATATTCTCAGTCCTGGTTCTGTGTTCTTAAGACTCATTAGCCTCATAAGAGAAAGGCTGGAAAACGTTACCATTGTTATCTTGTATTGTGTGGTCAGGGGCGAGCCAAGCCGCCCCTTGCGCAGTTTCAGGCGCTAAAATCAGGTTTTGGCTGGTGGCAGTGTACCTCAAGGAAAGGACCCGAGTGTCCTGAGTGAACCCCAGTCACGGCCGGCGCTGCTCAGATTGACGTATCGGAGCAGGCGACCGGTGGGTCCGTGACACCGGTGTATAACACAGTCTGCATGCAGGGGAGATGGTGCATACCCGCACACAACTACAGCTACCATTCATCCATCCGCTCAGCATCCTCCAACACAGGGACACCCTCTATATCCCCAGTAAGCAGACCATATATACCGGTGTATAACAGAGTCTGCATGCAGGGGAGATGGTGCGTACCCGCACACAGCTACAGCTACCATTCATCCATCCGCTCAGCATCCTCCAACACAGGGACACCCTCTATATCCCCAGTAAGCAGACCATATATACCGGTGTATAACAGAGCCTGCATGCAGGGGAGATGGTGCATACCCGCACACAACTACAGCTACCATTCATCCATCCGCTCAGCATCCTCCAACACAGGGACACCCTCTATATCCCCAGTAAGCAGACCATATATACCGGTGTATAACAGAGTCTGCATGCAGGGGAGATGGTGCGTACCCGCACACAGCTACAGCTACCATTCATCCATCCGCTCAGCATCCTCCAACACAGGGACACCCTCTATATCCCCAGTAAGCAGACCATATATACCGGTGTATAACAGAGTCTGCATGCAGGGGAGATGGTGCGTACCCGCACACAACTACAGCTACCATTCATCCATCCGCTCAGCATCCTCCAACACAGGGACACCCCTCTATATCCCCAGTAAGCAGACCATATATACCGGTGTATAACAGAGTCTGCATACAGGGGAGATGGTGCGTACCCTCACACAGCTACAGCTACCATTCATCCATCCGCTCAGCATCCTCCAACACAGAGACACCCTCTATATCCCCAGTAAGCAGACCATATATACCGGTGTATAACAGAGTCTGCATGCAGGGGAGATGGTGCGTACCCGCACACAGCTACAGCTACCATTCATCCATCCGCTCAGCATCCTCCAACACAGGGACACCCTCTATATCCCCAGTAAGCAGACCATATATACCGGTGTATAACAGAGTCTGCATGCAGGGGAGATGGTGCGTACCCGCACACAGCTACAGCTACCATTCATCCATCCGCTCAGCATCCTCCAACACAGGGACACCCTCTATATCCCCAGTAAGCAGACCATATATACCGGTGTATAACAGAGTCTGCATGCAGGGGAGATGGTGCGTACCCGCACACAGCTACAGCTACCATTCATCCATCCGCTCAGCATCCTCCAACACAGGGACACCCCTCTATATCCCCAGTAAGCAGACCATATATACCGGTGTATAACAGAGTCTGCATGCAGGGGAGATGGTGCGTACCCGCACACAGCTACAGCTACCATTCATCCATCCGCTCAGCATCCTCCAACACAGGGACACCCTCTATATCCCCAGTAAGCAGACCATATATACCGGTGTATAACAGAGTCTGCATACAGGGGAGATGGTGCGTACCCGCGCACAGCTACCATTCATCCATCCGCTCAGCATCCTCCAACACAGGGACACCCTCTATATCCCCAGTAAGCAGACCATATACACCGGTGTATAACAGAGTCTGCATGCAGGGGAGATGGTGCGTACCCGCACACAGCTACAGCTACCATTCATCCATCCGCTCAGCATCCTCCAACACAGGGACACCCTCTATATCCCCAGTAAGCAGACCATATATACCGGTGTATAACAGAGTCTGCATGCAGGGGAGATGGTGCGTACCCGCACACAACTACAGCTACCATTCATCCATCCGCTCAGCATCCTCCAACACAGGGACACCCTCTATATCCCCAGTAAGCAGACCATATATACCGGTGTATAACAGAGTCTGCATGCAGGGGAGATGGTGCGTACCCGCACACAACTACAGCTACCATTCATCCATCCGCTCAGCATCCCCCAACACAGGGACACCCTCTATATCCCCAGTAAGCAGACCATATATACCTGTATATAACAGAGTCTGCATGCAGGGGAGATGGTGCGTACCCGCACACAGCTACAGCTACCATTCATCCATCCGCTCAGCATCCTCCAACACAGGGACACCCTCTATATCCCCAGTAAGCAGACCATATATACCGGTGTATAACAGAGTCTGCATACAGGGGAGATGGTGCGTACCCGCGCACAGCTACCATTCATCCATCCGCTCAGCATCCTCCAACACAGGGACACCCTCTATATCCCCAGTAAGCAGACCATATACACCGGTGTATAACAGAGTCTGCATGCAGGGGAGATGGTGCGTACCCGCACACAGCTACAGCTACCATTCATCCATCCGCTCAGCATCCTCCAACACAGGGACACCCTCTATATCCCCAGTAAGCAGACCATATATACCGGTGTATAACAGAGTCTGCATGCAGGGGAGATGGTGCGTACCCGCACACAACTACAGCTACCATTCATCCATCCGCTCAGCATCCTCCAACACAGGGACACCCTCTATATCCCCAGTAAGCAGACCATATATACCGGTGTATAACAGAGTCTGCATGCAGGGGAGATGGTGCGTACCCGCACACAACTACAGCTACCATTCATCCATCCGCTCAGCATCCCCCAACACAGGGACACCCTCTATATCCCCAGTAAGCAGACCATATATACCTGTATATAACAGAGTCTGCATGCAGGGGAGATGGTGCGTACCCGCACACAGCTACAGCTACCATTCATCCATCCGCTCAGCATCCTCCAACACAGGGACACCCTCTATATCCCCAGTAAGCAGACCATATATACCGGTGTATAACAGAGTCTGCATGCAGGGCAGATGGTGCGTACCCGCACACAGCTACAGCTACCATTCATCCATCCGCTCAGCATCCTCCAACACAGGGACACCCTCTATATCCCCAGTAAGCAGACCATATATACCAGTGTATAACAGTCTGCATGCAGGGGAGATGGTGCGTACCTGCACACAACTACAGCTACCATTCATCCATCCACTCAGCATCCTCCAACACAGGGACACCCCTCTATATCCCCAGTAAGCAGACCATATATACCAGTGTATAACAGAGTCTGCATGCAGGGGAGATGGTGCGTACCCGCACACAACTACAGCTACCATTCATCCATCCGCTCAGCATCCTCCAACACAGGGACACCCCTCTATATCCCCAGTAAGCAGACCATATATACCGGTGTATAACAGAGTCTGCATACAGGGGAGATGGTGCGTACCCGCACACAGCTACAGCTACCATTCATCCATCCGCTCAGCATCCTCCAACACAGGGACACCCTCTATATCCCCAGTAAGCAGACCATATATACCGGTGTATAACAGAGTCTGCATGCAGGGGAGATGGTGCGTACCCGCACACAACTACAGCTACCATTCATCCATCCGCTCAGCATCCTCCAACACAGGGACACCCTCTATATCCCCAGTAAGCAGACCATATATACCGGTGTATAACAGAGTCTGCATGCAGGGGAGATGGTGCGTACCCGCACACAGCTACAGCTACCATTCATCCATCCGCTCAGCATCCTCCAACACAGGGACACCCCTCTATATCCCCAGTAAGCAGACCATATATACCGGTGTATAACAGAGTCTGCATGCAGGGGAGATGGTGCGTACCCTCACACAACTACAGCTACCATTCATCCATCCGCTCAGCATCCTCCAACACAGGGACACCCCTCTATATCCCCAGTAAGCAGACCATATATACCGGTGTATAACAGAGTCTGCATGCAGGGGAGATGGTGCGTACCCGCACACAGCTACAGCTACCATTCATCCATCCGCTCAGCATCCTCCAACACAGGGACACCCCTCTATATCACCAGTAAGCAGACCATATATACCGGTGTATAACAGAGTCTGCATGCAGGGGAGATGGTGCGTACCCGCACACACAGCTACCATTCATCCATCCGCTCAGCATCCTCCAACACAGGGACACCCTCTATATCCCCAGTAAGCAGACCATATATACCGGTGTATAACAGAGTCTGCATGCAGGGGAGATGGTGCGTACCCGCACACAGCTACAGCTACCATTCATCCATCCGCTCAGCATCCTCCAACACAGGGACACCCTCTATATCCCCAGTAAGCAGACCATATATACCGGTGTATAACAGAGTCTGCATGCAGGGGAGATGGTGCGTACCCGCACACAACTACAGCTACCATTCATCCATCCGCTCAGCATCCTCCAACACAGGGACACCCTCTATATCCCCAGTAAGCAGACCATATATACCGGTGTATAACAGAGTCTGCATGCAGGGGAGATGGTGCGTACCCGCACACAACTACAGCTACCATTCATCCATCCGCTCAGCATCCTCCAACACAGGGACACCCCTCTATATCCCCAGTAAGCAGACCATATATACCGGTGTATAACAGAGTCTGCATGCAGGGGAGATGGTGCGTACCCGCACACAACTACAGCTACCATTCATCCATCCGCTCAGCATCCTCCAACACAGGGACACCCTCTATATCCCCAGTAAGCAGACCATATATACCGGTGTATAACAGAGTCTGCATGCAGGGGAGATGGTGCGTACCCGCACACAGCTACAGCTACCATTCATCCATCCACTCAGCATCCTCCAACACAGGGACACCCCTCTATATCCCCAGTAAGCAGACCATATATACCGGTGTATAATACAGTCTGCATGCAGGGGAGATGGTGCGTACCCGCACACAGCTACAGCTACCATTCATCCATCCGCTCAGCATCCTCCAACACAGGGACACCCCTCTATATCCCCAGTAAGCAGACCATATATACCGGTGTATAACAGAGTCTGCATGCAGGGGAGATGGTGCGTACCCGCACACAGCTACAGCTACCATTCATCCATCCGCTCAGCATCCTCCAACACAGGGACACCTCTCTATATCCCCAGTAAGCAGACCATATATACCGGTGTATAACAGAGTCTGCATGCAGGGGAGATGGTGCGTACCCACACACAACTACAGCTACCATTCATCCATCCGCTCAGCATCCTCCAACACAGGGACACCCTCTATATCCCCAGTAAGCAGACCATATATACCGGTGTATAACAGAGTCTGCATGCAGGGGAGATGGTGCGTACCCGCACACACAGCTACCATTCATCCATCCGCTCAGCATCCTCCAACACAGGGACACCCTCTATATCCCCAGTAAGCAGACCATATATACCGGTGTATAACAGAGTCTGCATGCAGGGGAGATGGTGCGTACCCGCACACAGCTACAGCTACCATTCATCCATCTGCTCAGCATCCTCCAACACAGGGACACCCTCTATATCCCCAGTAAGCAGACCATATATACCGGTGTATAACAGAGTCTGCATGCAGGGGAGATGGTGCGTACCCGCACACAACTACAGCTACCATTCATCCATCCGCTCAGCATCCTCCAACACAGGGACACCCTCTATATCCCCAGTAAGCAGACCATATATACCGGTGTATAACAGTCTGCATGCAGGGGAGATGGTGCGTACCCGCACACAACTACAGCTACCATTCATCCATCCGCTCAGCATCCTCCAACACAGGGACACCCTCTATATCCCCAGTAAGCAGACCATATATACCGGTGTATAACAGAGTCTGCATGCAGGGGAGATGGTGCGTACCCGCACACAACTACAGCTACCATTCATCCATCCGCTCAGCATCCTCCAACACAGTGACACCTCTCTATATCCCCAGTAAGCAGACCATATATACCGGTGTATAACAGAGTCTGCATGCAGGGGAGATGGTGCGTACCCTCACACAACTACAGCTACCATTCATCCATCCGCTCAGCATCCTCCAACACAGGGACACCCTCTATATCCCCAGTAAGCAGACCATATATACCGGTGTATAACAGAGTCTGCATGCAGGGGAGATGGTGCGTACCCGCACACAGCTACAGCTACCATTCATCCATCCGCTCAGCATCCTCCAACACAGGGACACCCTCTATATCCCCAGTAAGCAGACCATATATACCGGTGTATAACAGAGTCTGCATGCAGGGGAGATGGTGCATACCCTCACACAGCTACAGCTACCATTCATCCATCCGCTCAGCATCCTCCAACACAGGGACACCCTCTATATCCCCAGTAAGCAGACCATATATACCGGTGTATAACAGAGTCTGCATGCAGGGGAGATGGTGCGTACCCGCACACAACTACAGCTACCATTCATCCATCCGCTCAGCATCCTCCAACACAGGGACACCCTCTATATCCCCAGTAAGCAGACCATATATACCGGTGTATAACAGAGTCTGCATGCAGGGGAGATGGTGCGTACCCGCACACAGCTACAGCTACCATTCATCCATCCGCTCAGCATCCTCCAACACAGGGACACCCCTCTATATCCCCAGTAAGCAGACCATATATACCGGTGTATAACAGAGTCTGCATGCAGGGGAGATGGTGCGTACCCTCACACAACTACAGCTACCATTCATCCATCCGCTCAGCATCCTCCAACACAGGGACACCCCTCTATATCCCCAGTAAGCAGACCATATATACCGGTGTATAACAGAGTCTGCATGCAGGGGAGATGGTGCGTACCCGCACACAGCTACAGCTACCATTCATCCATCCGCTCAGCATCCTCCAACACAGGGACACCCCTCTATATCACCAGTAAGCAGACCATATATACCGGTGTATAACAGAGTCTGCATGCAGGGGAGATGGTGCGTACCCGCACACACAGCTACCATTCATCCATCCGCTCAGCATCCTCCAACACAGGGACACCCTCTATATCCCCAGTAAGCAGACCATATATACCGGTGTATAACAGAGTCTGCATGCAGGGGAGATGGTGCGTACCCGCACACAGCTACAGCTACCATTCATCCATCCGCTCAGCATCCTCCAACACAGGGACACCCTCTATATCCCCAGTAAGCAGACCATATATACCGGTGTATAACAGAGTCTGCATGCAGGGGAGATGGTGCGTACCCGCACACAACTACAGCTACCATTCATCCATCCGCTCAGCATCCTCCAACACAGGGACACCCTCTATATCCCCAGTAAGCAGACCATATATACCGGTGTATAACAGAGTCTGCATGCAGGGGAGATGGTGCGTACCCGCACACAACTACAGCTACCATTCATCCATCCGCTCAGCATCCTCCAACACAGGGACACCCTCTATATCCCCAGTAAGCAGACCATATATACCGGTGTATAACAGAGTCTGCATGCAGGGGAGATGGTGCGTACCCGCACACAGCTACAGCTACCATTCATCCATCCACTCAGCATCCTCCAACACAGGGACACCCCTCTATATCCCCAGTAAGCAGACCATATATACCGGTGTATAATACAGTCTGCATGCAGGGGAGATGGTGCGTACCCGCACACAGCTACAGCTACCATTCATCCATCCGCTCAGCATCCTCCAACACAGGGACACCCCTCTATATCCCCAGTAAGCAGACCATATATACCGGTGTATAACAGAGTCTGCATGCAGGGGAGATGGTGCGTACCCACACACAACTACAGCTACCATTCATCCATCCGCTCAGCATCCTCCAACACAGGGACACCCTCTATATCCCCAGTAAGCAGACCATATATACCGGTGTATAACAGAGTCTGCATGCAGGGGAGATGGTGCGTACCCGCACACACAGCTACCATTCATCCATCCGCTCAGCATCCTCCAACACAGGGACACCCTCTATATCCCCAGTAAGCAGACCATATATACCGGTGTATAACAGAGTCTGCATGCAGGGGAGATGGTGCGTACCCGCACACAGCTACAGCTACCATTCATCCATCTGCTCAGCATCCTCCAACACAGGGACACCCTCTATATCCCCAGTAAGCAGACCATATATACCGGTGTATAACAGAGTCTGCATGCAGGGGAGATGGTGCGTACCCGCACACAACTACAGCTACCATTCATCCATCCGCTCAGCATCCTCCAACACAGGGACACCCTCTATATCCCCAGTAAGCAGACCATATATACCGGTGTATAACAGAGTCTGCATGCAGGGGAGATGGTGCATACCCTCACACAGCTACAGCTACCATTCATCCATCCGCTCAGCATCCTCCAACACAGGGACACCCTCTATATCCCCAGTAAGCAGACCATATATACCGGTGTATAACAGAGTCTGCATGCAGGGGAGATGGTGCGTACCCGCACACAACTACAGCTACCATTCATCCATCCGCTCAGCATCCTCCAACACAGGGACACCCTCTATATCCCCAGTAAGCAGACCATATATACCGGTGTATAACAGAGTCTGCATGCAGGGGAGATGGTGCGTACCCGCACACAGCTACAGCTACCATTCATCCATCCGCTCAGCATCCTCTAACACAGGGACACCCTCTATATCCCCAGTAAGCAGACCATATATACCGGTGTATAACAGAGTCTGCATACAGGGGAGATGGTGCGTACCCGCACACAACTACAGCTACCATTCATCCATCCGCTCAGCATCCTCCAACACAGGGACACCCTCTATATCCCCAGTAAGCAGACCATATATACCGGTGTATAACAGAGTCTGCATGCAGGGGAGATGGTGCGTACCCTCACACAGCTACAGCTACCATTCATCCATCCGCTCAGCATCCTCCAACACAGGGACACCCTCTATATCCCCAGTAAGCAGACCATATATACCGGTGTATAACAGAGTCTGCATGCAGGGGAGATGGTGCGTACCCGCACACAACTACAGCTACCATTCATCCATCCGCTCAGCATCCTCCAACACAGGGACACCCTCTATATCCCCAGTAAGCAGACCATATATACCGGTGTATAACAGAGTCTGCATGCAGGGGAGATGGTGCGTACCCTCACACAACTACAGCTACCATTCATCCATCCGCTCAGCATCCTCCAACACAGGGACACCCCTCTATATCCCCAGTAAGCAGACCATATATACCGGTGTATAACAGAGTCTGCATGCAGGGGAGATGGTGCGTACCCGCACACACAGCTACCATTCATCCATCCGCTCAGCATCCTCCAACACAGGGACACCCTCTATATCCCCAGTAAGCAGACCATATATACCGGTGTATAACAGAGTCTGCATGCAGGGGAGATGGTGCGTACCCTCACACAGCTACAGCTACCATCCATCCATCCGCTCAGCATCCTCCAACACAGGGACACCCTCTATATCCCCAGTAAGCAGACCATATATACCGGTGTATAACAGAGTCTGCATGCAGGGGAGATGGTGCGTACCCGCGCACAGCTACAGCTACCATTCATCCATCCGCTCAGCATCCTCCAACACAGGGACACCCTCTATATCCCCAGTAAGCAGACCATATATACCGGTGTATAACAGTCTGCATGCAGGGGAGATGGTGCATACCAACGCACAACTACAGCTACCATTCATCCATCCGCTCAGCATCCTCCAACACAGGGACACCCTCTATATCCCCAGTAAGCAGACCATATATACCGGTGTATAACAGAGTCTGCATGCAGGGGAGATGGTGCGTACCCGCACACACAGCTACCATTCATCCATCCGCTCAGCATCCTCCAACACAGGGACACCCTCTATATCCCCAGTAAGCAGACCATATATACCGGTGTATAACAGAGTCTGCATGCAGGGGAGATGGTGCGTACCCGCACACAGCTACAGCTACCATTCATCCATCCGCTCAGCATCCTCCAACACAGGGACACCCTCTATATCCCCAGTAAGTAGACCATATATACCGGTGTATAACAGAGTCTGCATGCAGGGGAGATGGTGCGTACCCGCACACACAGCAACAGCTACCATTCATCCATCCGCTCAGCATCCTCCAACACAGGGACACCCTCTATATCCCCAGTAAGCAGACCATATATACCGGTGTATAACAGAGTCTGCATGCAGGGGAGATGGTGCGTACCCGCACACAACTACAGCTACCATTCATCCATCCGCTCAGCATCCTCCAACACAGGGACACCCCTCTATATCCCCAGTAAGCAGACCATATATACCGGTGTATAACAGAGTCTGCATGCAGGGGAGATGGTGCATACCCGCACACAACTACAGCTACCATTCATCCATCCGCTCAGCATCCTCCAACACAGGGACACCCTCTATATCCCCAGTAAGCAGACCATATATACCGGTGTATAACAGAGTCTGCATGCAGGGGAGATGGTGCGTACCCGCACACAGCTACAGCTACCATTCATCCATCCGCTCAGCATCCTCCAACACAGGGACACCCTCTATATCCCCAGTAAGCAGACCATATATACCGGTGTATAACAGAGTCTGCATGCAGGGGAGATGGTGCGTACCCGCACACAGCTACAGCTACCATTCATCCATCCGCTCAGCATCCTCCAACACAGGGACACCCCTCTATATCCCCAGTAAGCAGACCATATATACCGGTGTATAACAGAGTCTGCATGCAGGGGAGATGGTGCATACCCGCACACAACTACAGCTACCATTCATCCATCCGCTCAGCATCCTCCAACACAGGGACACCCCTCTATATCCCCAGTAAGCAGACCATATATACCGGTGTATAACAGAGTCTGCATGCAGGGGAGATGGTGCGTACCCGCACACAGCTACAGCTACCATTCATCCATCCGCTCAGCATCCTGCAACACAGGGACACCCTCTATATCCCCAGTAAGCAGACCATATATACCGGTGTATAACAGAGTCTGCATGCAGGGGAGATGGTGCGTACCCGCACACAGCTACAGCTACCATTCATCCATCCGCTCAGCATCCTCCAACACAGGGACACCCTCTATATCCCCAGTAAGCAGACCATATATACCGGTGTATAACAGAGTCTGCATGCAGGGGAGATGGTGCGTACCCGCACACAACTACAGCTACTATTCATCCATCCGCTCAGCATCCTCCAACACAGGGACACCCTCTATATCCCCAGTAAGCAGACCATATATACCGGTGTATAACAGAGTCTGCATACAGGGGAGATGGTGCGTACCCGCACACAGCTACAGCTACCATTCATCCATCCGCTCAGCATCCTCCAACACAGGGACACCATCTATATCCCCAGTAAGCAGACCATATATACCGGTGTATAACAGAGTCTGCATGCAGGGGAGATGGTGCGTACCCGCACACAGCTACAGCTACCATTCATCCATCCGCTCAGCATCGTAGCAGCACACAGGGACACCCTCTATATCCCCAGTAAGCAGACCATATATACCGGTGTATAACAGAGTCTGCATGCAGGTGAGATGGTGCGTACCCTCACACAACTACAGCTACCATTCATCCATCCGCTCAGCATCCTCCAACACAGGGACACCCTCTATATCCCCAGTAAGCAGACCATATATACCGGTGTATAACAGAGTCTACATGCAGGGGAGATGGTGCGTACCCGCACACAGCTACAGCTACCATTCATCCATCCGCTCAGCATCCTCCAACACAGGGACACCCTCTATATCCCCAGTAAGCAGACCATATATACCGGTGTATAACAGAGTCTGCATGCAGGGGAGATGGTGCATACCCTCACACAGCTACAGCTACCATTCATCCATCCGCTCAGCATCCTCCAACACAGGGACACCCTCTATATCCCCAGTAAGCAGACCATATATACCGGTGTATAACAGAGTCTGCATACAGGGGAGATGGTGCGTACCCGCACACACAGCTACCATTCATCCATCCGCTCAGCATCCTCCAACACAGGGACACCCTCTATATCCCCAGTAAGCAGACCATATATACCGGTGTATAACAGAGTCTGCATGCAGGGGAGATGGTGCGTACCCGCACACAGCTACAGCTACCATCCATCCATCCGCTCAGCATCCTCCAACACAGGGACACCCTCTATATCCCCAGTAAGCAGACCATATATACCGGTGTATAACAGAGTCTGCATGCAGGGGAGATGGTGCATACCCTCACACAGCTACAGCTACCATTCATCCATCCGCTCAGCATCCTCCAACACAGGGACACCCTCTATATCCCCAGTAAGCAGACCATATATACCGGTGTATAACAGAGTCTGCATGCAGGGGAGATGGTGCGTACCCGCACACAACTACAGCTACCATTCATCCATCCGCTCAGCATCCTCCAACACAGGGACACCCTCTATATCCCCAGTAAGCAGACCATATATACCGGTGTATAACAGAGTCTGCATGCAGGGGAGATGGTGCGTACCCGCACACAACTACAGCTACCATTCATCCATCCGCTCAGCATCCTCCAACACAGGGACACCCCTCTATATCCCCAGTAAGCAGACCATATATACCGGTGTATAACAGAGTCTGCATGCAGGGGAGATGGTGCGTACCCGCACACAACTACAGCTACCATTCATCCATCCGCTCAGCATCCTCCAACACAGGGACACCCCTCTATATCCCCAGTAAGCAGACCATATATACCGGTGTATAACAGAGTCTGCATGCAGGGGAGATGGTGCGTACCCGCACACAGCTACAGCTACCATTCATCCATCCGCTCAGCATCCTCCAACACAGGGACACCCTCTATATCCCCAGTAAGCAGACCATATATACCGGTGTATAACAGAGTCTGCATGCAGGGGAGATGGTGCGTACCCGCACACAGCTACAGCTACCATTCATCCATCCGCTCAGCATCCTCCAACACAGGGACACCCTCTATATCCCCAGTAAGCAGACCATATATACCGGTGTATAACAGAGTCTGCATGCAGGGGAGATGGTGCGTACCCGCACACAGCTACAGCTACCATTCATCCATCCGCTCAGCATCCTCCAACACAGGGACACCCCTCTATATCCCCAGTAAGCAGACCATATATACCGGTGTATAACAGAGTCTGCATACAGGGGAGATGGTGCGTACCCGCACACACAGCTACCATTCATCCATCCGCTCAGCATCCTCCAACACAGGGACACCCCTCTATATCCCCAGTAAGCAGACCATATATACCGGTGTATAACAGAGTCTGCATGCAGGGGAGATGGTGCATACCCTCACACAGCTACAGCTACCATTCATCCATCCGCTCAGCATCCTCCAACACAGGGACACCCTCTATATCCCCAGTAAGCAGACCATATATACCGGTGTATAACAGAGTCTGCATACAGGGGAGATGGTGCATACCCGCACACACAGCTACCATTCATCCATCCGCTCAGCATCCTCCAACACAGGGACACCCTCTATATCCCCAGTAAGCAGACCATATATACCGGTGTATAACAGAGTCTGCATGCAGGGGAGATGGTGCGTACCCGCACACAGCTACAGCTACCATTCATCCATCCGCTCAGCATCCTCCAACACAGGGACACCCCTCTATATCCCCAGTAAGCAGACCATATATACCGGTGTATAACAGAGTCTGCATGCAGGGGAGATGGTGCATACCCGCACACAACTACAGCTACCATTCATCCATCCGCTCAGCATCCTCCAACACAGGGACACCCTCTATATCCCCAGTAAGCAGACCATATATACCGGTGTATAACAGAGTCTGCATGCAGGGGAGATGGTGCATACCCGCACACAACTACAGCTACCATTCATCCATCCGCTTAGCATCCTCCAACACAGGGACACCCTCTATATCCCCAGTAAGCAGACCATATATACCGGTGTATAACAGAGTCTGCATGCAGGGGAGATGGTGCGTACCCTCACACAGCTACAGCTACCATTCATCCATCCGCTCAGCATCCTCCAACACAGGGACACCCTCTATATCCCCAGTAAGCAGACCATATATACCGGTGTATAACAGAGTCTGCATGCAGGGGAGATGGTGCGTACCCGCACACAACTACAGCTACCATTCATCCATCCGCTCAGCATCCTCCAACACAGGGACACCCTCTATATCCCCAGTAAGCAGACCATATATACCGGTGTATAACAGAGTCTGCATGCAGGGGAGATGGTGCGTACCCTCACACAACTACAGCTACCATTCATCCATCCGCTCAGCATCCTCCAACACAGGGACACCCTCTATATCCCCAGTAAGCAGACCATATATACCGGTGTATAACAGAGTCTGCATGCAGGGGAGATGGTGCGTACCCGCACACAGCTACAGCTACCATTCATCCATCCGCTCAGCATCCTCCAACACAGGGACACCATCTATATCCCCAGTAAGCAGACCATATATACCGGTGTATAACAGAGTCTGCATGCAGGGGAGATGGTGCGTACCCGCACACAGCTACAGCTACCATTCATCCATCCGCTCAGCATCCTCCAACACAGGGACACCCTCTATATCCCCAGTAAGCAGACCATATATACCGGTGTATAACAGAGTCTGCATGCAGGGGAGATGGTGCGTACCCTCACACAGCTACCATTCATCCATCCGCTCAGCATCCTCCAACACAGGGACACCCCTCTATATCCCCAGTAAGCAGACCATATATACCGGTGTATAACAGAGTCTGCATGCAGGGGAGATGGTGCGTACCCGCACACACAGCTACCATTCATCCATCCGCTCAGCATCCTCCAACACAGGGACACCCTCTATATCCCCAGTAAGCAGACCATATATACCGGTGTATAACAGAGTCTGCATGCAGGGGAGATGGTGCATACCCGCACACAACTACAGCTACCATTCATCCATCCGCTCAGCATCCTCCAACACAGGGACACCCTCTATATCCCCAGTAAGCAGACCATATATACCGGTGTATAACAGAGTCTGCATGCAGGGGAGATGGTGCGTACCCGCACACAACTACAGCTACCATTCATCCATCCGCTCAGCATCCTCCAACACAGGGACACCCTCTATATCCCCAGTAAGCAGACCATATATACCGGTGTATAACAGAGTCTGCATGCAGGGGAGATGGTGCGTACCCGCACACAGCTACAGCTACCATTCATCCATCCGCTCAGCATCCTCCAACACAGGGACACCCTCTATATCCCCAGTAAGCAGACCATATATACCGGTGTATAACAGAGTCTGCATGCAGGGGAGATGGTGCGTACCCGCGCACAGCTACAGCTACCATTCATCCATCCGCTCAGCATCCTCCAACACAGGGACACCCTCTATATCCCCAGTAAGCAGACCATATATACCGGTGTATAACAGAGTCTGCATGCAGGGGAGATGGTGCGTACCCGCACACAGCTACAGCTACCATTCATCCATCCGCTCAGCATCCTCCAACACAGGGACACCCTCTATATCCCCAGTAAGCAGACCATATATACCGGTGTATAACAGTCTGCATGCAGGGGAGATGGTGCGTACCCGCACACAGCTACAGCTACCATTCATCCATCCGCTCAGCATCCTCCAACACAGGGACACCCTCTATATCCCCAGTAAGCAGACCATATATACCGGTGTATAACAGAGTCTGCATGCAGGGGAGATGGTGCGTACCCTCACACAACTACAGCTACCATTCATCCATCCGCTCAGCATCCTCCAACACAGGGACACCCTCTATATCCCCAGTAAGCAGACCATATATACCGGTGTATAACAGAGTCTGCATGCAGGGGAGATGGTGCGTACCCGCGCACAGCTACCATTCATCCATCCGCTCAGCATCCTCCAACACAGGGACACCCTCTATATCCCCAGTAAGCAGACCATATATACCGGTGTATAACAGAGTCTGCATGCAGGGGAGATGGTGCGTACCCGCACACAGCTACAGCTACCATTCATCCATCCGCTCAGCATCCTCCAACACAGGGACACCCTCTATATCCCCAGTAAGCAGACCATATATACCGGTGTATAACAGAGTCTGCATGCAGGGGAGATGGTGCGTACCCGCACACAGCTACAGCTACCATTCATCCATCCGCTCAGCATCCTCCAACACAGGGACACCCTCTATATCCCCAGTAAGCAGACCATATATACCGGTGTATAACAGAGTCTGCATGCAGGTAAGATGGTGCGTACCCTCACACAACTACAGCTACCATTCATCCATCCGCTCAGCATCCTCCAACACAGGGACACCCCTCTATATCCCCAGTAAGCAGACCATATATACCGGTGTATAACAGAGTCTGCATGCAGGGGATATGGTGCGTACCCGCACACACAGCTACCATTCATCCATCCGCTCAGCATCCTCCAACACAGGGACACCCTCTATATCCCCAGTAAGCAGACCATATATACCGGTGTATAACAGAGTCTGCATGCAGGGGAGATGGTGCGTACCCGCACACAGCTACAGCTACCATTCATCCATCCGCTCAGCATCCTCCAACACAGGGACACCCTCTATATCCCCAGTAAGCAGACCATATATACCGGTGTATAACAGAGTCTGCATGCAGGGCAGATGGTGCGTACCCGCACACAGCTACAGCTACCATTCATCCATCCGCTCAGCATCCTCCAACACAGGGACACCCCTCTATATCCCCAGTAAGCAGACCATATATACCGGTGTATAACAGAGTCTGCATGCAGGGGAGATGGTGCGTACCCTCACACAACTACAGCTACCATTCATCCATCCGCTCAGCATCCTCCAACACAGGGACACCCCTCTATATCCCCAGTAAGCAGACCATATATACCGGTGTATAACAGAGTCTGCATGCAGGGGAGATGGTGCGTACCCGCACACAACTACAGCTACCATTCATCCATCCGCTCAGCATCGTAGCAGCACACGGGACAGGTCACACACACACGTAGCAGCACACGGGACAGGTCACACACACACACGTAGCAGCACACGGGACAGGTCACACACACGTAGCAACACACGGGACAGGTCACACACACACGTAGCAGCACACGGGACAGGTCACACACACACACACACGTAGCAGCACACGGGACAGGTCACACACACACACACACACGTAGCAGCACACGGGACAGGTCACACACACACACACACACGTAGCAGCACACGGGACAGGTCACACACACACGTAGCAGCACACGGGACAGGTCACACACACACACACGTAGCAGCACACGGGACAGGTCACACACACACACACGTAGCAGCACACGGGACAGGTCACACACACACACGTAGCAGCACACGGGACAGGTCACACACACACGTAGCAGCACACGGGACAGGTCACACACACACGTAGCAGCACACGGGACAGGTCACACACACACACGTAGCAGCACACGGGACAGGTCACACACACACACGTAGCAGCACACGGGACAGGTCACACACACACACGTAGCAGCACACGGGACAGGTCACACACACACACACACGTAGCAGCACACGGGACAGGTCACACACACACACGTAGCAGCACACGGGACAGGTCACACACACACGTAGCAGCACACGGGACAGGTCACACACACACGTAGCAGCACACGGGACAGGTCACACACACACACGTAGCAGCACACGGGACAGGTCACACACACACGTAGCAGCACACGGGACAGGTCACACACACACACACGTAGCAGCACACGGGACAGGTCACACACACACGTAGCAGCACACGGGACAGGTCACACACACACACACGTAGCAGCACACGGGACAGGTCACACACACACACGTAGCAGCACACGGGACAGGTCACACACACACACGTAGCAGCACACGGGACAGGTCACACACACACACGTAGCAGCACACGGGACAGGTCACACACACACACGTAGCAGCACACGGGACAGGTCACACACACACGTAGCAGCACACGGGACAGGTCACACACACACGTAGCAGCACACGGGACAGGTCACACACACACGTAGCAGCACACGGGACAGGTCACACACACACGTAGCAGCACACGGGACAGGTCACACACACACGTAGCAGCACACGGGACAGGTCACACACACACGTAGCAGCACACGGGACAGGTCACACACACACGTAGCAGCACACGGGACAGGTCACACACTCACACGTAGCAGCACACGGGACAGGTCACACACTCACACGTAGCAGCACACGGGACAGGTCACACACTCACACGTAGCAGCACACGGGACAGGTCACACACTCACACGTAGCAGCACACGGGACAGGTCACACACTCACACGTAGCAGCACACGGGACAGGTCACACACTCACACGTAGCAGCACACGGGACAGGTCTCACACGTAGCAGCACACGGGACAGGTCACACACGTAGCAGCACACGGGACAGGTCACACACACACACGTAGCAGCACACGGGACAGGTCACACACACACGTAGCAGCACACGGGACAGGTCCCACACACACGTAGCAGCACACGGGACAGGTCACACACACACACGTAGCAGCACACGGGACAGGTCACACACACACGTAGCAGCACACGGGACAGGTCACACACACACGTAGCAGCACACGGGACAGGTCACACACACACACGTAGCAGCACACGGGACAGGTCACACACACACACGTAGCAGCACACGGGACAGGTCACACACACACACGTAGCAGCACACGGGACAGGTCACACACACACACGTAGCAGCACACGGGACAGGTCACACACACACACGTAGCAGCACACGGGACAGGTCACACACACACACGTAGCAGCACACGGGACAGGTCACACACACACACGTAGCAGCACACGGGACAGGTCACACACACACACGTAGCAGCACACGGGACAGGTCACACACACACACGTAGCAGCACACGGGACAGGTCACACACACACACGTAGCAGCACACGGGACAGGTCACACACACACACGTAGCAGCACACGGGACAGGTCACACACACACACGTAGCAGCACACGGGACAGGTCACACACACACACGTAGCAGCACACGGGACAGGTCACACACAAACGTAGCAGCACACGGGACAGGTCACACACACACGTAGCAGCACACGGGACAGGTCACACACACACGTAGCAGCACACGGGACAGGTCACACACACGTAGCAGCACACGGGACAGGTCACACACACACACGTAGCAGCACACGGGACAGGTCACACACACACACACGTAGCAGCACACGGGACAGGTCACACACACACGTAGCAGCACACGGGACAGGTCACACACACACACGTAGCAGCACACGGGACAGGTCACACACACACACGTAGCAGCACACGGGACAGGTCACACACACACACGTAGCAGCACACGGGACAGGTCACACACACACACGTAGCAGCACACGGGACAGGTCACACACACACACGTAGCAGCACACGGGACAGGTCACACACACACACGTAGCAGCACACGGGACAGGTCACACACAAACGTAGCAGCACACGGGACAGGTCACACACACGTAGCAGCACACGGGACAGGTCACACACACACACACACGTAGCAGCACACGGGACAGGTCACACACACACGTAGCAGCACACGGGACAGGTCACACACACACGTAGCAGCACACGGGACAGGTCACACGCGTAGCAGCACACAGGACAGGTCACACACACGTAGCAGCACACAGGACAGGTCACACACACACACGTAGCAGCACACAGGACAGGTCTCACACACATACGTAGCAGCACACGGGACAGGTCACACACACATGTAGCAGCACACGGGACAGGTCACACACACACACGTAGCAGCACACAGGACAGGTCTCACACACATACGTAGCAGCACACGGGACAGGTCACACACACATGTAGCAGCACACGGGACAGGTCACACACACACACATGTAGCAGCACACGGGACAGGTCACACACACACACACACATGTAGCAGCACACGGGACAGGTCACACACATGTAGCAGCACACGGGACAGGTCACACACACGTAGCAGCACATGGGACAGGTCACACACACGTAGCAGCACATGGGACAGGTCACACACGGGACAAGTCACACACAGGACAGCATACCTCCCAACATGACCCTCTCCAGGGTCACATTGCTCTGTTTCTGGACTTTCCTCATAATGTATGATTGCCATCACCTGTTTCACACAGGTTAATTGATAAGAAAGGTGCTGCAACACAGGTGATGGCAATCATTAATTAAGGGAGAAGTGCAGAAACAGAGCAATGTGTCCCTCCTGGAGAGGGTCATGTTGGGAGGTATGGGACAGGTCACACACATGTAGCAGCCCATGGGACAGGTCACACACACACATGTAGCAGCACACGGGACATGTCACACACACGTAGCAGCACATGGGACAGGTCACACACACACACGTAGCAGCACACGGGACAGGTCACACACACACACATGTAGCAGCACACGGGACAGGTCACACACATGTAGCAGCACACGGGACAGGTCACACACACATGTAGCAGCACACGGGACAGGTCACACACATGTAGCAGCACACGGGACAGGTCACACACACATGAAGCAGCACACAGGACAGGTCACACACACACGTAGCAGCACTTGGGACAGGTCACCTGCGCTGTCTGTGCCGCTCTCTTCTCTGCCCGAATCTTCTCCGCCAGGCGCCGGGCCCCGCGTGTTACACCGGCCGCCGCCATCTTTACTGCTGGCAGCTCCGTCCCCATGGTGATGCACCCGCCGCTATGTATATCCTTGGAACGTTCGCATCCGCCATCTTTATCCCGGGTTCCCCCTGCTTACTGCCCTATCATACGGCCATGATCACACCCTATTACTCCAACACATACATTACTGATCACCCACCCATGTATAGTCCCTAAATGCCCAATATATCCAATATATACCCCCTACATACCCTCTCTATACAACCCGGCCTATATATCAAATGTATACCCCCTATATACCCTTTACATTCCCAAAATATGCCCTTATACTTTACCCAATATTTACCTCCTAAATACCCTATATATATATATATATATATATATATATATATATATATATATATATATATAAAAATAATGTAGCAAAAGTCCGGCAATCCCCACTGGCTCCTGCTCAACTAGTGCACCTTGGCCTGGGTGCCCGCTGTTCACTGGAAAGCTCCAGTGCATAAATATCCTTTAAATGAGGTAGCGTCACTCCAGGTGCTTGTAAAGATATCCAGGTGCTTGTAAAGATATTTTACTGTGTGGTGACACGCAGTAAAATATCTTTACAAGCACCTGGAGTGACGCTACCTAATTTAAAGGATATATATATATATATATATATATATATATATATATATATATACACACACACACACACACTATATAGCCCCAATATATTCCCCCTATTTACCCCTATAGTCACCTATATACCCAATATTTATCGGGTACCCCTAAATATAACCAATTAATACCCAATATATACCAGCTCCTCTTCTCTGTACCCACAAAGTGACCTCCTTAGCTCCCGCCTGTACATCCCGCAGTGACCACTAGCCAATCCTGCTCTCCTCTGTATACCCACATTGACCCCCTAACCAACACAGCTCTCCTCTATAACCCCAGTGACCCCTAACCAACCCCATTCTCCTATGTACCCACATTGACCCCCTAACCAACACCGCTCTCCTCTATACACCCAGTGACCCCTAACCAACCCCATTCTCCTCTGAACCCCTGCAGTGACCCCTAACCAACCCCATTCTCCTCTGTACCCCTGCAGTGACCCCTATCCAACCCCGTTCTCCTCTGTACCCCCACAGTGACCCCCTAACCAACCTGCTCTCCTCTGTACCCCCACCATGACCCCTAACCAACCCACTGTTCTCTTACCCCCACAGTGATCCTCTAACCAACACCGCTCTCCTTTGTGCCCCCCCAACCAACCCCGCTCTCCTCTGTACCCCCATAGTGACCTCTAACTAACACTTATCTCCTCTTTACCCCCACAGTGACCTCTAACTCTACTCTTCTCAGTAATCCCACAGGGACCCCATAACCAACACTGCTCTCCTCTGTACCCCCACCATGACCCCCTAATCAACCCTGCTCTCCACTGTATGCCTACAGTGACCCCCCCCCCAACCAACCTAGTTCTCTTCTGTACCCCCACAGTGACCCCCTAATCAACCCTGAAGAGAAGAAGGATATTGATGGCGCTGGACTCATTGGGGTGTAGGGCGTGTTGCAGTGATGGTCACAGTGACGAACGGGAGAAACAAAATTTATAAAACAGTGGATCAGTAACTGCAATAAGGATGTTTCAACCAGGGGAAGGGTTAGAAACCAAACTCACTTAGTGATGAATATGGATACACGTGGAAAGGTATCTTTAGGTGGTCACACCTTCAGTGAAGATTTTTAGTGATCCGGATGCGTACCATAATCACAAGAGAAATGGATTTTAGACTACTATCTGGGTTTCTTTGATGCGTCCCCTTATAGGTAATTCAATTGGGAAATCCCTAGTTGTACTATTGGAGGAAACACAAAAGAATAATGTTTGTAAAATTCCACTTTCAAATGGACCACGTTTACAGAGGGAACCCGTATATCGTACCGAACTCACAAGGAAGCGTGAAAGACCAAGTGTATAAAGGTTTCTTTAGAGGGATCACCCGGAGTGCAGGGATCTTATATCTGTAGTGGATGTGTACCATACAGTGCATCAAGCAATAGTAATCCCATAATGGTATCTTTGATCAGACAGGCCTAAAGATGTCTTCCATTCTATTTTGCTCGTCAGTTGAGCAAAAAATAAATAGGAGAATGGAGACCGTCTCAATACCAAACAATTTAATATAAAATACAAACAAGTTTAAAAACAAAAATTAAAAGAACAAGTGAATACCTGTGGAGTGACCCTGGTCAAATTGGGTCACATAGCAGGTACAATGGATACCAGTCACTCTGTCTGCCGATGGCCTTCGCCCTAGATCTCCCAAAGCATGTTTCCTGCTAAATATGAGGGAATGGGATCTGGGAAATAATAAGAATCTCTTACTCCTATTTTGATGGTTATTCTGGGAGTAGCTAATAGACTAGTATTAAATCATTGGATAAAACGGTCCGCGCCATCGATTATGGAACTGAAGAATGCGCTTCTGAAGGTAATATATATGGAGAGAAGAGCAACCCTCCCAGAGGTGGGAAAAGGGATTATGCTCTTTTATAGAAAATGGGGGTTGTATATTGAACATTGTTGTATATTTGTTTTTGAGCAAACAAAAGAACATATCTGGAAATTGTTTGAGAATACGAATTGGTCTTTGCATAGACAAATAGAGGCCTCATAAAATGGATTATAAAAAAGAAATGTACTAAGAAATATTGGGAATAGGAGAAAGTTAATGCATGAATAAGACTGTGGATGATATGAAGTGAATAACTAACAAAGTGATAAAATAAAATGACCTCATACATTTAGTAAATAGATGGAGGTAAAGTTAACGAAGGGTATGCCTGCATAATATATGGTTAGAACCGGATTACATTCCTTCCCTAATGTGTGTTGTTAGTAAGTGGTATGAGCTATGTTACAAGTTAATATACATAATATACATAAGCGTAAATACAAGGTGTGAAGAGGTAAATGAATGATTCAATAAGTATATAATGCCTGGAATGTGCGATCACAGTATATCACATAGAAACCACGGTATTATAGTTTAGGTTAAAGAAAAGGAGATCATTGATAAAGACCTCTTGCGCTCTACACAAGAATATTTTATTTATTTTTATTTACATTTATCATATAGATCACAAGATATGCTGTAGATGTGATTTTCCTAGATTTTGCTGAAGCCTTCGACACCGTACCACACAAGAGGTTGATAAATAAAATGGAGGACCTGGGATTAGGGGCAAATATCTGCAGATGGGTAGGGAACTGGCTGTGTAATAGAGAACAAAGGCCCTTATTCCGATCTAAGCGGTAACGGCCGCTTGCGGCCGTTCCGCCAATGTTTTCGCTCTGCGCATGTGCAGAGGGCACTCTGCGCATGTGCAGGCGAAATCGCCGCACAATTTTTTTTACCGCCGCAAAGGGGGTGGATAGGGGTGTGAGGGGCTAATTAGCCTCATTTCCCTATGCATACGCCCCGCGTTTCATGGGCGTTCCCATGCAAACGCGGGGCGTACGCATGGTAATGAGGCTGTGACGCAGGTTTTGGGGGCGGGCATCTGACATCGCCGGATGTCAGCTGCCCGCCCCCATACATGATTTCACACGGACAAGTGTCCGTGAGGTCTATGGGTGCGGGAGCTGGTGGAGCGTGCGGCCCTGCCTTCGATGGTCGGTGACCATCGAATGCAGGGGGCTGCTCCAAGATGGTGGAGGCGTATCCCCCGCCATTTTCATGCGGACCGCCACATGTCCGCGTACGGACGGCCGTGGCGATCCGTATGGAAGGCGGGGATTCGCCTGCACGGTCGGAGCCGCATATGCGGCTCCGGCCGCACCAAGCAGAATAAGGGCCAAAGAGTGGTCGTGAACAGTGCCGTATCTAATATGATACCAGTACTAAGTGGAGTGCCACAGTGTTCGGTTCTAGGGCCCATTTTGTTTAACATTTTTATTAACGATATTGGGATGGGGTTACTCAGCAATGTATCCATCTTTGCAGACGATACAAAACTGAGCAGAACTCAGAAGATGTCACCACACTTCAAAATGATCTTGACAATCTGGATGAGTGGGCAAAAAAGTGGAAGATGAGGTTCAATGTGAACAAATGCAAGGTCATGCACCTTGGGAGACATAACCAGTGTGCTAGTTATAACCTAAGCGGGAATGAATTGGGTAATTCAGTACTCGAAAAGGATCTAGGAGTCCAAATAGACAACAAACTGGGGTGTAGTGCTCAATGTAAAATAGCAACTGAAAAGGCCAACAAAATTCTAGCATGTATTAAAAGGGGCATGGAAACTAGGGATTCAAAAGTAATTATGCCTCTGTACAAAGCATTGGTTAGACCGCACCTCGAATACGGAGTACAATTCTGGGCCCCACACTATAAAAAGGACATCATGGAATTAGAAAAAATCCAAAGAAGAGCAACAAAGCTTATTAGGGGAATGGAGAATTTAAGCTACGAGGAGAGATTAAGCAAGCTGGGACTATTTACACTAGAGAAGAGACGTTTAAGGGGGGATATGCTCATCATGTACAAATATATCAGGGGCCAATATAAGGAACTGTCAAACACCCTTTTTTTACTAGAAAGGAATCTAGGACGCGAGGGCACGAGTTTAGATTAGAAGAAAAAAGATTTTGTTCATCTAGAAGAAAAAATGTCTTTACAGTCAGAACAGTCAAACTGTGGAACTCTCTTCCTGAAGAAGTGGTGTCGGCAGACACTATAAATACGTTTAAAATAAGGTTGGATAAACATTTATTGGTTAAAAACATCCATGGGTACGAATAAGTAACAATCTGTCTTTAAAATATCAGAACATACTATACAACAAGGGATAAGCTACTATAAACATAGGTTGAACTAGATGGACGCAAGTCTTTATTCAGCCTCACCTACTATGTAACTATGTAAGTATGTAAGACACTGAAGAGAAATTGAGGAAATAATTATTAAAGGACACAGAGTAACACTACACTAGTCAGATCACAAGGGTTAGGTTCAATAGGATGATACATACACTAGAGATATAGTTTAAAAGTAGAATGATAAGGGCATGGTATATAAGTATATAGAAAGATCATGAAAAGTAGCAAGATTCTCTGTATATAAAAAGATAGAATAATGTGTATTGAAATAAAGAGGAAAACTTGCTAAGAGGAGGAAACCTCTTGAGGAGACGAACTGATAAGAGAAAATGTGGTTGTTGGATGAGTATTAAGAGAAATTAATTCACATCTCGAAATGTTGGAAACTGCCTTGTTTGCGAATATGTATATGGTATATGTATATGGTATATGTATATTTGGTATATGTATATGGTATATGTATATTTGGTATATGTATATGGTATATGTATATGTATATTTGGTATATGTATATGGTATATGTATATTTGGTATATGTTATATGTATATATGGTATATGTATATGGTATATGTATATTTGGTATATGTATATGGTATATGTATATTTGGTATATGTATATGGTATATGTATATTTGGTATATTTATATGGTATATGTATATGGTATATGTATATATGGTATATGTATATGGTATATGTATATTTGGTATATGTATATGGTATATGTATATTTTGTATATGTACTGTATATGTATATGGTATATATGTATATATGGTATATATGGTATATGTATATGGTATATGTATATTTGGTATATGTATATGGTATATGTATTTGGTATATGTATATGATATATGTATATTTGGTATATGTATATTTGGTATATGTATATGGTATATGTATATTTGGTATATGTATATTTGGTATATGTATATTTGGTATATGTATATATGGTATATGTATATGGTATATATGTATATGGTATATATGTATATGGTATATGTATATTTGGTATATGTATATGGTATATGTATATTTGGTATATGTATATTTGGTATATGTATATATGGTATATGTATATATGGTATATGGTATATGTATATATGGTATATGTATATGGTATATGTATATTTGGTATATGTATATTTGGTATATGTATATATGGTATATGTATATATGGTATATGGTATATGTATATATGGTATATGTATATTTGGTATATGTATATGGTATATGTATATATGGTATATGTATATTTGGTATATGTATATGGTATATGTATATATGGTATATGTATATATGGTATATGTATATTTGGTATATGTATATGGTATATGTATATATGGTATATGTATATTTGGTATATGTATATGGTATATGTATATTTGGTATATGTATATTTGGTATATGTATATGGTATATGTATGTATATTTGGTATATGTATATGGTATATGTATATTTGGTATATGTATATTTGGTATATGTATATGGTATATGTATATTTGGTATATGTATATTTGGTATATATGTTTTGAAATATGAGAAAATAAAATAAAAAGTTATAACAACTTAGTCCATACCCTGCCTCTAACATACATAAATACATCCATACACTGCTCCCCACATACATACTATACATATGTCCACACATCCATACATACATCTATATATACTGACTACACACCCCTGTGCCAAGGAACACTAAAGGTACCCATACGCGGTCCGTTCGGTACTTACTTAGTACACATTGTATCGCATCGCATGCCTTGTGCATGCAATGCGATGTAAAGCTAGTACAAAAAGTATGTGCAGCACATACTTTTTGTACCGTACGATGAGATGCGCGGGAGTGCGCATTTCATAGTACAGAATGGACGGACCGGGAACGGACCGTCTATGGGCACCTTAAGACTGATATCACGTTGTATGAAGTATGACTCCAGGGAGCCACTACTCCTGACAACAAACAACAAAGGGCAGCTTACCCCTGGTGTTGCTGCCACCTCCCACTCCCTGCTCCTGGTCAGGGTCCCTGTCTCTTGCCACTGCCGACAGCTCAGCACTCCTCCTGGTTGGGGCCCTGCTGCAGAAGATGCTGGCTGGTGGACATTGGGTGGCTACTGACTGGCCGCTTGCCAGCACGCTCCTCTCCTGGAGCTGCATGTGTGAAGTGTCAATAGTGCCGCGGTCGGGATGTGTGTACCCGGAGCCGCGGCCGGGAGTGTATCCCCGGAGCCGTGGCAGGAAGTGTGTCCCCCGGAGCTGCAGCCGTGAAGTGTGACCCCCATATCTGCGGCAGTGAAGTGTCCCCCATATCGCTGTGTCCCTGTATCCGCGGCCAGGTAGTGTCCCTGGGCCTGTGACGGCGTTACCCCATAACTCCCAACATGGCCCATTCCAGGTGGGACAAATTGCTCTGCTCCTGGACATCCTTGCCACTGGCAGTTCCAGAGGTGGGACTGCACCACTGTCGAAATTCAAATAGGGGAGCCACACCTGCCAATGACTCCCAAACTGTGGTATTT
This sequence comes from Crinia signifera, assembly GCF_055691185.1. Lineage (NCBI taxonomy): Eukaryota > Metazoa > Chordata > Amphibia > Anura > Myobatrachidae > Crinia > Crinia signifera. The sequence continues at coordinate 938,190 of NC_139223.1, forward strand.
GGGGTGGCAGTTGTTTGGGTTCCCCTATATGAATTTTGGACTGTGCTGCAGCCCTGCAACTACCATTGGCAAGGAAGTCCAGGAACAGAGCATCTTGTCCCTCCTGGAATGGGTCATGTTGGGAGGTATGGTTAACCCGAGAGGTGGTGCAGGGGGTAGCTTGTTGGGCCCGCGGGCCCCATAGCAACTGCACCCCCTGCACCCTCTATAGTTACGCCACTGGTGCGAGATACTGACTATTACATTTTCTACCAACTGTGGTGACTTTCGATCTCCTCTGATTCCTACACTGAGGGTCATATATTTTGGAGTGTCCTCTGCAACAAATCCTCTGTTCCATTGCTGCTTCTCCATCGATTTGATACTACAATAGCAGGGGATACTACTTCTCCATGCTGTACGTGAGATCAGTGCGGTGATAGCGATGTGCAGGAATTTAATACATCATCTGACTCTCCAGTTGTTACAACATTTGTGTCTGACCATGTTATGGATCCCGTGCCCTATCTCTCTGTACCTGAAGCTGACTTTCTTTGCTGCCTTACTACTGGATGTCCTGTTCTGGTTACAGTTCCGCCAAATATTTTAATATTACTGCTACGGGTTGCACTAAACTCTCAAATTGTCCAGTGTATGTGTGTGATGCTCTCCTGTTCGATCTTCTGCATGTTGGGACAATGTGGCTTCTGAGACGTTAACTACAGGGTAATTTCGTCCGGACTAATGAATGATATTTCACGATACCACTTCATTATGAATACCATTTTCAAGATTATTTTACCTCATACGGTTTTTAATTTATATCCTGCTTTAACAGTTCTATGCTGTATATGGTATTATATAATGTTCATTATTATTTACTTTGCTGAAGTGGGGGGGGGGGGGGGCTGGGTTGTCGGCTTTGGGCCTTTCAGTTAATCAGGAATTGCGCATACTTTATACTGTACTGGATTATTAAGAGTCAGACTGGAGTTCAGTCACTATAACTAAAATTGCTTTATTTATTTCTATAGTGTGAGAGTTGGGTTTACCCACTGCGTCTGCAACACTATGTTACAATGTTTGTCCATTTAGCAATTATCCTTCAGTTGGGTGGAGGTAGATTAGTTGTTGGTATAGGTTAGCTAAACGAACATCCTGTTAGGATGGCGTTGGCTGGATACCCTAGGTTACTCCTTCCTATAGTCTAGTGGTTCCCAACCCCGGTCCTCAAGTACCCCCAACAGTGCATGTTTTCCAGGTCACCCGGCAGGTGCACTCATTATTCAGGCACATTTGAAAAGATCCACAGGTGCAGCTAATTATCTCACCTGTGATTCTGTGTGGAGACCTGGAAAACGTGCACTGTTGGGGGTACTTGAGGACCAGGGTTGGGAACCACTGCTATAGTCCATTGTTCTTATCCGGTATAATAGAATTAGATAGCTGGTATGGATGTTTAGGGGGTATAAGCTGTTTGGGATCCAGGTATGCCTAGGTTGGGGTTAGGTTATACAGGGTTGGGGGTTATAGGGAGGTTTGCTTTCTTAGTATGTTAGGTTATAAATAGGTTTAGGTTTTGTAAGTTGGGGGGTGATAGGTTATTTTATTTTGGATGGTAGTACGTTTAACCTCTCCTTCTTTTATGGTGCAATATGTTAATATTTAAATGCATATCCATGTACTGTGATTTCATATTGTGCCCTTTTCTACTCTGATGTCCGCAAGACCCCGGGTGGCGCCTCCGGTTGACTCTGTAATTATTTTTTGCCATGATTGGTCGATAGTTACATAGAAACATAGAATGTGACGGCAGATAAGAACCACTTGGCCCATCTGCCCCTTTTTTAAACATGTTACCTCAAACCATATTTGATCCTTATTTTTGTAAGAATAGAATAGAATCAACTTTATTGGCCATGTATGCTTGCACACACTAGGAATTTTTGGTGGAATACAGTGCAGCATCAAGCAGGGATGAAAAAGGGGGGGGGGGGGGGGGCAGTACATATATTACATAAAGACATTACATCAGTGGTTCCCAAACTTTTTGAAATCACAGAAGGGCAACAGAATATTTTTCACAGCACCTCTAGGCCAAAAGTTACTAATTTCAGGAAAAATATTTAAAAAGTTGTTATTTAAATGTTTTCCTTAGGTCCACTTATGTGGTGAGAAACATGAGTCACTTCTGTCTACATATTATTAATCGGAAGCCACAACCACTGATTTTGCCTATTTCACTGGCCATAAATAACTTGAATTCATTCTGGACCACCAACCGGAGACACCCCAGGGACACTAGGCGCACAGTTTGGAAACCACTGCATTACATGCATTCCATTTAAGGAAATGTTGTTTGGCTGTTGATATTGGGATTGCATTCACTTTGATTGGATTGTTCAGGTGATGGACGGCTATCGGAAAGAAGCTTCTTGCGGATCTGGACATTTTGACGGGTATGGTAGGATGTCAAACAGGTTGTGACCAGGATGCAGCTTGTCCATCGCAATCTTCTCAGCGTGTTTCCTTACCCTGGATGAGAACAGATCCCGTATCGGGGGGAGGTCGGTCCCTATGATCCTTTCCGCAGTCTTCGCTACCCTCTGCAGTTTTTGTTTGTCATTCTCGCTTGCACCACCGTACCAGACTGTGATGGAGGAACATAAGACAGACTCCACGATGGCGGTGTAGAATACGCACAGCAGCTCCTGTGGGATATTGAATTTCCTGAGTTGCCTCAGGAAGAACAGGCGCTGTTGGGCCTTTTTGATATTTGTGGTTATGTTTAATCCCCATCTTAGGTCGCTGGACATGGTTGTCCCTAGGAATTTGAGGGATTCAACCCGCGACACCACTGCATTGGCTATTGTTAGCGGGACTAGTGCATTTGGTTTTTTCCTGTAGTCGACCACCATCTCAACTGTTTTGGTGGGGTTTAGATCGAGGTTGTTGCTGCTGCACCACTGTGTCAGCTTCTCCACTGCACGCCTGTACGAGGTCTCGTCACCACCCTTGTTTAGGCCGAGTATAGTGGTGTCATCTGCAAATTTGATGATTTTCACTGACTGCTCAGCTGAGGTGCAGTCATTCGTGTAGATAAAGAAGAGCAGAGGGGAGAGGACTCTGGGGCCCTTGGGGGGCTCCAGTACTGATTGTTTGTGTGCTGGTCGAGAAGGCACCGACTTTGACCACCTGTTCCCTTGCTGTTAGAAAGTACTATCCTGGGACTCCTAAGGAGAGGAGATTTGGCTGCAGGATGCCGGGAACGATAGTATTAAATGCTGAGCTGAAGTCCACAAATAGGACTCTTGCATAGGTGCCTTGGTGGTCGAGGTGTTGTAAAATATGGTGCAGCCCAAGGTTGACCGCATCCTCCACACTTCTGTTCGCCCGGTAGGCGAACTGCATGGGGTCAAGGTGAGAGTTCATCACTTCTCTCTGGTGCTTCAGTACTAGTCTTTTGAATGCTTTCATGGCCGCTGAAGTTAGTGCAATTGGCCTGAAGTCATTTAGGTCCTTTGCGGGTGTTTTCTTAGGGACCGGGACAATGATAGAGAATATCAATATGCCTATCCCAAGATTGTTTAAATTGTTCTACTGTATTTGCCTCTACCACCTCTGATGGGAGGCTATTCCACTTATCCACTACCCTTTCTGTGAAGTAATTCTTCCTTAAATTTCCTGTGAATCTTCCTCCCTCTAGTGTCAGTGCATGTCCTCGTGTTCTGCTGCTCCTCTTCCTGTGAAGAATGTCTCCCACCTGTACCTTCCTCCCCCTAGTGTCAGTGCATGTCCCCGTGTTCTGCTGCCTGTGAAGAATGTCTCCCACCTGTACCTTCCTCCCTCTAGTGTCAGTGCATGTCCTCGTGTTCTGCTGCTCCTCTTCCTGTGAAGAATGTCTCCCACCTGCACCTTCCTCCCCCTAGTGTCAGTGCATGTCCTCGTGTTCTGCTGCTCCTCTTCCTGTGAAGAATGTCTCCCACCTGTACCTTCCTCCCCCTAGTGTCAGTGCATGTCCTCGTGTTCTGTTGCTCCTCTTCCTGTGACTAATGTCTCCCACCTGTACCTTCCTCCCCCTAGTGTCAGTGCATGTCCTCGTGTTCTGTTGCTCCTCTTCCTGTGAAGAATGTCTCCCACCTGTACCTTCCTCCCTCTAGTGTCAGTGCATGTCCTCGTGTTCTGCTGCTCCTCTTCCTGTGACTAATGTCTCCCACCTGTACCTTCCTCCCTCTAGTGTCAGTGCATGTCCTCGTGTTCTGTTGCTCCTCTTCCTGTGAAGAATGTCTCCCACCTGTACCTTCCTCCCTCTAGTGTCAGTGCATGGCCTCGTGTTCTGTTGCTCCTCTTCCTGTGAAGAATGTCTCCCACCTGTACCTTGTTATAACCCCTGATATATTTGAAAGTTTCTATCATGTCCCCCCTTTCCCTTCTCTGCTCTAAAGTATACATATTAAGATCTTTTAGTCTTTCCTGGTACGTTTTGTGATGTAGGCCATGCACCATTTTAGTTGCTCTTCTTTGTACAGTCTCTAATGTATTTATATCCTTCTGGTGATATGGCCTCCAGAACTGAACACAATACTCTAGGGAGCAGATTTATTAAGCTTGGAGAAGAGATAAACTGGAGATAAAGCGGAGAAAAGGTAAAAGGAGATAAAGCACCAGCCAATCAGCTGTGTTTGAAAAAGACAGTTGGGAGTTGATTGGCTGGTGCTTTATCTCCTTTTACCTTTTCTCCGCTTTATCTCCAGTTTATCTCTTCTCCAAGCTTAATAAATCTGCCCCTAGGTGTGGTCGTACCAATGACCTATACAGTGGCATTATTACTTCTTTCTTTCTACTGCTGATACCTCTCCCTATGCAACCAAGCATCTGACTTGCCTTCTTCATTGCTTTGTTACATTGCCTACCTGCTTTTAAGTCCCCTGAAATAGTGGCACCTAGAACCCTCTCTTCCTCAGTAGTTTCCATTATAATGTCATTTATATTGTATTTACTCTTTGGATTTTTTGAGACCCAAGTGCATGATTTTGCATTTTTTGGCATTAAACTGTAGTTGCCATTCTCTTGACCGTTCCTCTAATCTACCTCTAATCTACCATCATTCATTTGTTTTTACCCCTCCTGGTTTGTCTACCTTGTTGCATACCTTTGTGTCATTTGCAAAAATGCACATTTTACCCTCACTTCCATTTGCAATATCACCAATAAAGATATTAAAAAGCACTGGTCCAAGTACAGATCCCTGGGGTACCCCACTGGTAACCTTTCCCTCCTTTGACTGTACTCCATTTACTACAACTCTCTGTTTTCTGTCCTGCAACCAAGATCTTATCCATTAAATAATCTTAGAATCCAATCCCAAGCTTTCATGTTTATTTAACAGTCTGCGATGTGGGACAGTGTCTAAAGCTTTACTAAAGTCTAGATAAGCTACATCTACAGCCCCACCTTGACCCAGTCAAAAAAGTAAATACGATTTGTTTGACATGATCTTCCCCCAGTAAACCCATGCTGTTTTGGATCCTGTAAATTGCTGGTTTTGAGATATTCTACAACTCTTTGTTGTAAAGGCCCCCATACATTAGTCCGACTTGTCCTAAGGACAAGTCGGACCTGATTTCCCCCTGCAGCTCCCCGGGAGGGGGACACACGATTAGGCACTTGATGTGCCAAGTTTTGCAAATGATACATCGCATGCGATGTATCATTTGCAACTCCCGGGGAGCTGCAATGTGGAGTGAGCAGGGGGGCCGGGGACATCGAGGTGGCGGGCGGGTGATGCTGCAAGGCAGCTGGGGGGACGGACGCACGCTGTTAGTAGTGCGGACGCTGCGGGGGACACAGGCGGCAGTGACATAGAGCCTGGCGGGGGGAGCCGGGAGCTGTCAGTACTGGGGAAAAAAAAGCCCATACAATGAATGGGCAGCCTGTGATTGGCTGAGCGCTCTCTCAGCCAATTGCTGACAGGCTGAGAGAGCGCTCAGCCAATCACAGGCTGCCCATTCATTGTATGGGCTTTTTTTTTTTCAGTGCTGACAGCTCCCAGCTCCCCCCCGTCCGGCTCTATGTCACTGCCGCCTGTGTCCCCCGCAGCGTCCGCACTATTAGCGGCGTGTTCCCCCCCCCCCCACCCGGATGGAGCATGACAGCTCCCTGCTCCGGCTCCCCCTGCCGTCCCCCTCCCTCGCCGGCGTCTCCCGCCCCCCTCCCTCGCCGGCGTCCTCAGAGTCCTCACGGCTGCACATAAGATTTATCTTATGTGCAGCCGGTCCGACGTCCCGACTCTGACCCGATGCGCACGGGACCGCGCATCGGGTCGGACCGGGTGTCAAAACCTGCGATTTGGTCCGATTTCACTGCCCGATCCATCTGGATCGGGTGAAATCGGGGCCAAATCGCATAGCGTATGGCGTCCATCAATTTCCCTACTACTGATGTAAGGCTCACTGGTCGATAGTTGCTCTGGTTGATCTCGGCCCGGTAATTCTACCGCCCCCAGCTCCTGTATGTACCCCCATATATCCCTGCTGTCCCATCTCTTGTGTGCCCCCATATACTTTGTACCCCACAATATTTCCCCCCTGTCCCATCTCCTGTGTACCCCCATATATCCCTAGCATTGGCACACATAGCCTGTCTCCTTTTGTTTGTGCTTCTCAGAGTTCTATCTTCCCCTTGGTGTACTGGCAATACTTCTGAAAAAGTTACAGTGGTTGCCACCTGTTTTAGAGCAGTTCCTAACTTCCTAAATTCATCTTTTACGGCCATGACTTCAGCATTAACCAGGTCATTTGTGCCTCGGTGGACGATGACATCCACCTCCCCATCTTGTCTTGCTGCCTTTACAATTCTTAGCATGCGTTCTTTATCTCTTGGAGCTGTGGCTCCAGGTAAGCACCTTACTTGTTTCTCTACTTTAGTATCATTTCCCAGATTAACTCCTCTAATGATGGAATCTCCCAAGAGAAGTGCAGTCCTTTTTGGAGGTGAAATTTTCCTGGTCCTACAGTTAGTAGAGGTAGAAGTCCTCATATCTTCCTGTTCTTTATTGCCTATGTTGGTCATACATTCCAACCCTGCAAGAGCAGCATATGAGTTTTGCAGTGGGGATATGTCTGAGACCCTCTGTAAGTCTCTGCCTTTCAGAGCAGACAGCAGTCCAGGCAGAATGTCTTCTGGGGGCTCTCTGAGGCAGTGGTGGTTGCAAGGACACAGACATCCTACCTAGCTCAGCATGCAGTTTAGCTATCTCCTCCTGCAGCAAAGAAAATTGTTTGCAGATTGGACAGTAGCCGAGTCTCCAGAATGCAAAAAGGGGTTTTGCATTTTTTTTTGCATTCTGTCATTTGTGGTGTGGGGACACCATTTTACTGTTTTTCCATCTGCTGCTCTTTTAAGCGCATATTTGTGTACTAGTGTTCACTTTTCTGAGTCTCCAGAATGTCTCTCTCAAAACAAATGCATTACATCCACTGCACTGCACCAGGCCAAACATTGTATCAGTTGAATGGTAATCCACTTAGTGGCGGTGATTACATGCCCTCACGCTGCCACATACACCATCATGACTACATGCCCTAGCGCCGCCACATACACCACCATGACTACATGCCCTAGTGCCGCCGCCACCATGACTACATGCCCTCGAGCCGCCGCCGCCATGACTACATGCCCTCGAGCCGCCATGACTACATGCCCTCGAGCCGCCATGACTACATGCCCTCGAGCCGCCATGACTACATGCCCTCGAGCCGCCGCCGCCATGACTACATGCCCTCGAGCCGCCGCCGCCATGACTACATGCCCTCGAGCCGCCATGACTACATGCCCTCGAGCCGCCATGACTACATGCCCTCGAGCCGCCATGACTACATGCCCTCGAGCCGCCATGACTACATGCCCTCGTGCCGCCGCCATGACTATATACCCTCGTGCCGCCGCCATGACTACATGCCCTAGTGCCACCACCATGACTACATGCCCTCGTGCTACCACCATGACTACATGCCCTCGTGCTACCACCATGACTACATGCCCTAGTGCCGCCGCCACCATGACTACATGCCCTAGTGCTACCACCATGACTACATGCCCTAGTTCTACCACCACCATGACTACATGCCCTCCCACTGCCAATGCCATCATGATCACATACCGCTGTCACACAAGCACACACGGATGAAAGACATTCATCATACAAAGCAAAAACTGTATATAACCAAATTTATTTAAAAGAAATAAGAAAGTTGTTGATGTTCTTCAGCCAGTGATGGGCACCGGGTCTCCGGAGTCAGTCCGAGCATCAGACAGGGAATGAGCTAAATGCTCTCACTGGGCAGACTCAGACACACTCTCTTGCGACTCTGTTGGACAGTCTCATCTCCTGTCTCTCGTACTGGAGAAGTTCCTGGGTGCAGAGATTCATCTTCCACTGTTATCTGACCTCCCAGTCTCTGCACATCTCCTCCATCAGGGCGTGCTGCAATTCTCCCTCGCCGTACATAATGCTGCACTCTCTCCTCCAATGCCTGACACAGATGTCTCTTCATCAGCGGGGTGTACGTGCGTGCGCTCACTCCCTCCACAAGACCACTGCACTGGCTGCGGATTTCTGGCTGGCACAGGCTCCATGAGATTGACTCCTGCCCTGTGGTCAGTGACAAGACACAGGCATCACATGGTATATATGGGGTACCCCTATAATAACTGGCATATATACGGTGCATGTGGTGTATACAGGATCCCCCTATAATAACGGCATATATACGGTGCATGTGGTGTATACAGCTTTCCCTGGGATCCCCCTATAATAACGGCATATATACGGTGAACGTGGTGTATACGGGATCCCCCTATAATAATGGCATATACACGGTGCACGTGGTGTATAAGGGATCACCCTATAATAACTATATATACGGTGCACGTGGTGTATACGGGATCCCCCTATAATAACGGTATATATAATGTGCATGTGGTGTATACAGGATCCCCCTATAATAACGGCATATATACGGTGAACGTGGTGTATACGGGATCCCCCTATAATAACGGCATATACACAGTGCACGTGGTGTATAAGGGATCCCCCTATAATAACGGCATATACACGGTGCACGTGGTGTATACGGGATCCCCCTATAATAACGGTATATATAATGTGCATGTGGTGTATACGGGATCCCCCTATAATAACGGTATATATACGGTGCACGTGGTGTATAAGGGATCCCCCTATAATAACGGTATATATACGGTGCATGTGGTGTATACGGGATCCCCCTATAATAACGGTATATATACGGTGCATGTGGTGTATACGGGATCCCCCTATAATAACAGCATATATACAGTGCACGTGGTGTATAAGGGATCCCCCTATAATAACGGCATATATACGGTGCATGTGGTGTATACGGGATCCCCCTATAATAACGGTATATATACGGTGCATGTGGTGTATAAGGGATCCCCCTATAATAACGGCATATATACGGTGCACGTGGTGTATACGGGATCCCCCTATAATAACGGCATATATACAGTGCACGTGGTGTATACGGTATCCCCCTATAACTGCATATATACGGTGCACGTGGTGTATACGGGATCCCCCTATAATAACGGTATATATACGGTGCATGTGGTGTATACGGTATCCCCCTATAATAACGGCATATATACGGTGCATGTGGTGTATAAGGGATCCCCCTATAATAACGGTATATATACGGTGCATGTGGTTTATACAGGATCCCCCTATAATAACGGTATATATAATGTGCATGTGGTGTATACGGGATCCCCCTATAATAACAGCATATATATACGGTGCATGTGGTGTATAAGGGATCCCCCTATAATAACGGTCTATATACAGTGCACGTGGTGTATAAGGGATCCCCCTATAATAACGGTATATATAATGTGCATGTGGTGTATACGGGATCCCCCTATAAAAACAGCATATACACAGTGCATGTGGTGTATACGGGATCCCCCTATAATAACGGTATATATACGGTGCATGTGGTGTATACGGGATCCCCCTATAATAACGGTATATATACGGTGCATGTGGTGTATACGGGATCCCCCTATAATAACGGTATATATACGGTGCACGTGGTGTATAAGGGATCCCCCTATAATAAACGGTATATATACGGTGCACGTGGTGTATACGGGATCCCCCTATAATAACAGCATATATACGGTGCACGTGGTGTATAAGGGATCCCCCTATAATAACGGTATATATACGGTGCATGTGGTGTATACGGGATCCCCCTATAATAACGGCATATATACGGTGCACGTGGTGTATAGGGGATCCCCCTATAATAACTGCATATATACGGTGCATGTGGTGTATACGGGATCCCCCTATAATAACGGCATATATACAGTGCATGTGGTGTATACAGGATCCCCCTATAATAACGGCATATATACAGTGCACGTGGTGTATACGGTATCCCCCTATAACTGCATATATACGGTGCACGTGGTGTATACGGGATCCCCCTATAATAACGGTATATATACGGTGCATGTGGTGTATACGGTATCCCCCTATAATAACGGCATATATACGGTGCACGTGGTGTATACGGGATCCCCCTATAATAACGGTATATATACGGTGCACGTGGTGTATAGGGGATCCCCCTATAATAACGGTATATATACGGTGCACGTGGTGTATACGGGATCCCCCTATAATAACGGTATATATACGGTGCATGTGGTGTATACGGGATCCCCCTATAATAACGGCATATATACAGTGCATGTGGTGTATACAGGATCCCCCTATAATAACGGTATATATACGGTGCATGTGGTGTATAAGGGATCCCCCTATAATAACGGTATATATACGGTGCACGTGGTGTATAAGGGATCCCCCTATAATAACGGTATATATACGGTGCACGTGGTGTATAGGGGATCCCCCTATAATAACGGTATATATACGGTGCACGTGGTGTATAAGGGATCCCCCTATAATAACGGTATATATACGGTGCATGTGGTGTATACGGGATCCCCCTATAATAACGGCATATACACGGTGCACGTGGTGTATACGGGATCCCCCTATAATAACGGCATATATACGGTGCATGTGGTGTATAAGGGATCCCCCTATAATAACGGCATATATACGGTGCATGTGGTGTATAAGGGATCCCCCTATAATAACGGTATATATACGGTGCATGTGGTGTATAAGGGATCCCCCTATAATAACGGTATATATACGGTGCATGTGGTGTATACGGGATCCCCCTATAATAACGGTATATATACGGTGCATGTGGTGTATAAGGGATCCCCCTATAATAACGGCATATATACAGTGCACGTGGTGTATAAGGGATCCCCCTATAATAACAGCATATATACGGTGCATGTGGTGTATACGGGATCCCCCTATAATAACGGCATATATACGGTGCATGTGGTGTATACGGGATCCCCCTATAATAACGGTATATATACGGTGCATGTGGTGTATAAGGGATCCCCCTATAATAACGGCATATATACGGTGCATGTGGTGTATACGGGATCCCCCTATAATAACGGTATATATATGGTGCATGTGGTGTATACGGGATCCCCCTATAATAACAGCATATATACGGTGCATGTGGTGTATAAGGGATCCCCCTATAATAACGGTATATATACGGTGCATGTGGTTTATACAGGATCCCCCTATAATAACGGTATATATAATGTGCATGTGGTGTATACGGGATCCCCCTATAATAACAGCATATATATACGGTGCATGTGGTGTATAAGGGATCCCCCTATAATAACGGTCTATATACAGTGCACGTGGTGTATAAGGGATCCCCCTATAATAACGGTATATATAATGTGCATGTGGTGTATACGGGATCCCCCTATAAAAACAGCATATACACAGTGCATGTGGTGTATACGGGATCCCCCTATAATAACTGTATATATACGGTGCATGTGGTGTATACGGGATCCCCCTATAATAACGGTATATATACGGTACATGTGGTGTATACGGCTTACCCTGGAATCCCCTTATAACAACTGTTTACAGTGCATGTGGTGTTTATGGCTTATCACTATAGTCGTGAGTAATGAAGGACGAACAGTTGGTGGTATTTATGGCATATCACCGGGATATCACTATAGTGGTGAGTAATGGAGGACGTACAGTTGGTGGTATTTATGGCTTATCGCTATAGTGGTGAGTAATGGAGGACGTACAGTTGGTGGTATTTATGGCATATCACAGGGATATCACTGTAGTGGTGAGTAATGGAGGACAAACAGTTGGTGGTGTTTATGGCTTATCGCTATAGTGGTGAGTAATGGAGGACGAACAGTTGGTGGTATTTATAGCTTATGAATATAGTGGTGAGTAATGGAGGACGTACAGTTGGTGGTATTTATGGCATATCACAGGGATATCACTGTAGTGGTGAGTAATGGAGGACGTACAGTTGGTGGTATTTATGGCTTATGAATATAGTGGTGAGTAATGGAGGACGTACAGTTGGTGGTATTTATGGCATATCACAGGGAGATCACTGTAGTGGTGAGTAATGGAGGACGTACAGTTGGTGATATTTATGGCTTATGAATATAGTGGTGAGTAATGGGAGGACGTACAGTTGGTGGTGTTTATGGCTTATGAATATAGTGGTGAGTAATGGGAGGACGTACAGTTGGTGGTATTTATGGCTTATGAATATAGTGGTGAGTAATGGGAGGACGTACAGTTGGTGGTATTTATGGCTTATGAATATAGTGGTGAGTAATGGGAGGACGTACATTTGGTGGTGTTTATGGCTTATGAATATAGTGGTGAGTAATGGGAGGACGTACAGTTGGTGGTGTTTATGGCTTATGAATATAGTGGTGAGTAATGGGAGGACGTACAGTTGGTGGTATTTATGGCTTATGAATATAGTGGTGAGTAATGGGAGGACGTACAGTTGGTGGTATTTATGGCTTATGAATATAGTGGTGAGTAATGGAGGACGTACAGTTGGTGGTGTTTATGGCTTATCACTATAGTGGTGAGTAATGGAGGACGTACAGTTGTTGGTGTTTATGGCTTATCGCTATAGTGGTGAGTAATGGAGGACGTACAGTTGGTGGTATTTATGGCTTATGAATATAGTGGTGAGTAATGGGAGGACGTACAGTTGGTGGTATTTATGGCTTATGAATATAGTGGTGAGTAATGGAGGACGTACAGTTGGTGGTGTTTATGGCTTATCACTATAGTGGTGAGTAATGGAGGACGTACAGTTGTTGGTGTTTATGGCTTATCGCTATAGTGGTGAGTAATGGGAGGACGTACAGTTGGTGGTGTTTATGGCTTATCGCTATAGTGGTGAGTAATGGGAGGACGTACAGTTGGTGGTATTTATGGCATATCACAGGGATATCGCTATAGTGGTGAGTAATGGAGGACGTACAGTTGGTGGTATTTATGGCTTATGAATATAGTGATGAGTAATGGGAGGACGTACAGTTGGTGGTGTTTATGGCTTATCGCTATAGTGGTGAGCAATGGTGAATGTACAGTTGGTGGTATTTATGGCATATCACAGGGATATCACTATAGTGCTGAGTAATGGAGGACGAACAGTTGGTGGTGTTTATGGCTTATGAATATAGTGGTGAGTAATGGAGGTTGTACAGTTGGTGGTATTTATGGCATATCACAGGGATATCACTATAGTGCTGAGTAATGGAGGACGAACAGTTGGTGGTGTTTATGGCTTATCGCTATAGTGGTGAGTAATGGAGGACGTACAGTTGGTGGTATTTATGGGCTAGCACAGGGAGATCACTGTAGTGGTGAGTAATAGAGGTTGTACAGTTGGTGGTATTTATGGCATATCACAGGGATATCACTGTAGTGGTGAGTAATGAAGGACGAACAGTTGGTGGTATTTATGGCTTATGAATATAGTGGTGAGTAATGGGAGGACGTACAGTTGGTGGTGTTTATGGCTTATCGCTATAGTGGTGAGTAATGGATGACGTACAATTGGTGGTGTTTATGGCTTATCGCTATAGTGGTGAGTAATGGAGGACGTACAGTTGTTGGTGTTTATGGCTTATCACTATAGTGGTGAGTAATGGAGGACGTACAGTTGGTGGTATTTATGGCTTATCACTATAGTGGTGAGTAATGGTGGATGTACAGTTGGTGGTGTTTATGGCTTATCACTATAGTGGTGAGTAATGGAGGACGTACAGTTGGTGGTGTTTATGGCTTATCACTATAGTGGTGAGTAATGGAGGACGTACAATTGGTGGTGTTTATGGCTTATCGCTATAGTGGTGAGTAATGGAGGACGTACAGTTGTTGGTGTTTATGGCTTATCGCTATAGTGGTGAGTAATGGAGGACGTACAGTTGGTGGTATTTATGGCTTAGCACAGGGAGATCACTATAGTGGTGAGTAATGGAGGACGTACAGTCGGTGGTATTTATGGGCTAGCACAGGGAGATCACTATAGTGGTGAGTAATGGAGGTTGTACAGTTGGTGGTATTTATGGGCTAGCACAGGGAGATCACTATAGTGGTGAGTAATGGAGGTTGTAGAGTTGGTGGTATTTATGGCTTAGCACAGGGAGATCACTATAGTGGTGAGTAATGGAGGATGTACAGTTGTTGGTGTTTATGGCTTATCGCTATAGTGGTGAGTAATGGAGGACGTACAGTTGGTGGTATTTATGGCTTAGCACAGGGAGATCACTATAGTGGTGAGTAATGGAGGACGTACAGTCGGTGGTATTTATGGGCTAGCACATGGAGATCACTATAGTGGTGAGTAATGGAGGTTGTACAGTTGGTGGTATTTATGGGCTAGCACAGGGAGATCACTATAGTGGTGAGTAATGGAGGTTGTACAGTTGGTGGTATTTATGGCTTAGCACAGGGAGATCACTATAGTGGTGAGTAATGGAGGTTGTAGAGTTGGTGGTATTTATGGGCTAGCACAGGGAGATCACTATAGTGGTGAGTAATGGAGGTTGTACAGTTGGTGGTATTTATGGCTTAGCACAGGGAGATCACTATAGTGGTGAGTAATGGAGGTTGTAGAGTTGGTGGTGTTTATGGCTTATCACTATAGTGGCGAGTAATGGAGGTTGTAGAGTTGGTGGTATTTATGGCTTAGCACAGGGAGATCACTATAGTGGTGAGTAATGAAGGACGTACAGTTGGTGGTATTTATGGGCTAGCACAGGGAGATCACTATAGTGGTGAGTAATGGAGGATGTACAGTTGGTGGTATTTATGGCTTAGCACAGGGAGATCACTATAGTGGTGAGTAATGGAGGACGTACAGTTGGTGGTATTTATGTCTTAGCACAGGGAGATCACTATAGTGGTGAGTAATGGAGGACGTACAGTTGGTGGTATTTATGGCTTAGCACAGGGAGATCACTATAGTGGTGAGTAATAGAGGTTGTACAGTTGGTGGTATTTATGGCTTAGCACTATAGTGGTGAGTAATGGAGGACGTACAGTTGGTGGTATTTATGGCTTAGCACAGGGAGATCACTATAGTGGTGAGTAATAGAGGTTGTAGAGTTGGTGGTATTTATGGCTTAGCACTATAGTGGTGAGTAATGGTGGATGTACAGTTGGTGGTATTTATGGCTTAGCACTATAGTGGTGAGTAATGGAGGTTGTACAGTTGGTGGTATTTATGGCTTAGCACAGGGAGATCACTATAGTGGTGAGTAATAGAGGTTGTAGAGTTGGTGGTATTTATGGCTTAGCACAGGGAGATCACTATAGTGGTGAGTAATGGAGGTTGTAGAGTTGGTGGTATTTATGGCTTATCACTATAGTGGTGAGTAATGGAGGACGTACAGTTGGTGGTATTTATGGCTTAGCACAGGGAGATCACTATAGTGGTGAGTAATAGAGGTTGTAGAGTTGGTGGTATTTATGGCTTAGCACTATAGTGGTGACTAATGGTGGATGTACAGTTGGTGGTATTTATGGCTTAGCACTATAGTGGTGAGTAATGGAGGTTGTACAGTTGGTGGTATTTATGGCTTAGCACAGGGAGATCACTATAGTGGTGAGTAATAGAGGTTGTAGAGTTGGTGGTATTTATGGCTTAGCACAGGGAGATCACTATAGTGGTGAGTAATGGAGGTTGTACAGTTGGTGGTATTTATGGCTTAGCACTATAGTGGTGAGTAATGGAGGACGTACAGTTGGTGGTATTTATGGCTTAGCACAGGGAGATCACTATAGTGGTGAGTAATGGAGGTTGTAGAGTTGGTGGTATTTATGGCTTATCACTATAGTGGTGAGTAATGGAGGACGTACAGTTGGTGGTATTTATGGCTTAGCACAGGGAGATCACTATAGTGGTGAGTAATAGAGGTTGTAGAGTTGGTGGTATTTATGGCTTAGCACAGGGAGATCACTATAGTGGTGAGTAATAGAGGTTGTAGAGTTGGTGGTATTTATGGCTTAGCACAGGGAGATCACTATAGTGGTTAGTAATAGAGGTTGTACAGTTGGTGGTATTTATGGCTTATCACTATAGTGGTGAGTAATGGTGGATGTACAGTTGTTGGTGTTTATGGCTAGCATAGGGAGATCACTATAGTGGTGAGTAATGGAGGACGTACAGTTGGTGGTATTTATGGCTAGCACAGGGAGATCACTATAGTGGTGAGTAATGGAGGTTGTAGAGTTGGTGGTATTTATGGCTTAGCACAGGGAGATCACTATAGTGGTGAGTAATGGAGGACGTACAGTTGGTGGTATTTATGGCTTAGCACAGGGAGATCACTATAGTGGTTAGTAATAGAGGTTGTAGAGTTGGTGGTATTTATGGCTTAGCACAAGCATTTCCAATGATTTGTGTCAGTGCTCAGCCCAATCTTGTGTTACAGTCTGTGCATTTCACAATAACCTAGAACATGGACTTGCACATTCCTCTATGGACATTTATGTATTGTAGCACTGTGTGCGTTATTACCAGGACTAATGGTGACGGGCATGGAGTCCATACATTGCAACGCCATACGAAGGATCTGAGTCTTTACTGCCTCTTGCGTCCACAGGCGCTGCAGATGTGATACCGTAATGGCCTGGAAATCCTGTTCTCCGATCCACTGGATGTCATCAAACTGACAGTCATAGAGCACCAGGGGGAACTCCACCGCCATACTGCGGGATAATAATACAGGTCAGTCATAGAGCCCCAGGGGAACTCCACCGCCAAACTGTGGGATAACAATACAGGTCAGTCATAGAGCCCCAGGGGAACTCCACCGCCAAACTGCGGGGTAATAATACAGATCAGTCATAGAGCCCCAGGGGAACTCCACGCCATACCGCGGGATAATAATAAAGATCAGTCAGAGCCCCACAGGGAACTCCACCACCATACTGCGGGGTAATAATACAGATCAGTCATAGAGCACCAGGGGGAACTCCACCGCCATACTGCGGGGTAATAATACAGATCAGTCATAGAGCACCAGGGGGACTCCACCGCCAAACTGCAGGGTAATAATACAGATAAGTCATAGAGCCCCAGGGGAACTCCACTGCCAAACTGCGGGGTAATACAGATCAGTCATAGGGGACATGGGGAACTCCACCACCATACTGCGGGGTAATAATACAGATCAGTCATAGAGCCCCACGGGGAACTCCACCGCCATACTGCAGGGTAATAATACAGATCAGTCATAGAGCACCAGGGGGAACTCCACCGCCATACTGCGGGGTAATAATACAGATCAGTCATAGAGCACCAGGGGGACTCCACCGCCAAACTGCAGGGTAATAATACAGATCAGTCATAGAGCACCAGGGGGAACTCCACCGCCATACTGTGGGGTAATAATATAGATCAGTCATAGAGCCCCAGGGGAACTCCACCGCCATACTGTGGGGTAATAATACAGATCAGTCATAGAGCCCCAGGGGAACTCCACCGCCATACTGTGGGGTAATAATATAGATCAGTCATAGAGCCCCAGGGGAACTCCACCGCCATACTGTGGGGTAATAATACAGATCAGTCATAGAGCCCCAGGGGAACTCCACCGCCATACTGTGGGGTAATAATACAGATCAGTCATAGAGCCCCACGGGGAACACCACCGCCATACTGCGGGATAATAATACAGGTCAGTCATAGAGCACCAGGGGGAACTCCACCGCCATACTGTGGGGTAATACAGATCAGTCATTGGGGACATGGGGAACTCCACCGCCATGCTGTGGGAGAATACTACAGATCAGTCATAGAGCCCCAGGGGAACTCCACGCCATACCGCGGGATAATAATATAGATCAGTCAGAGCCCCACAGGGAACTCCACCGCCATACTGCGGGGTAATAATACAGATCAGTCATAGAGCACCAGGGGGAACTCCACCGCCATACTGCGGGGTAATAATACAGATCAGTCATAGAGCCCCACGGGGAACACCACCGCCATACTGCGGGATAATAATACAGGTCAGTCATAGAGCACCAGGGGGAACTCCACCGCCATACTGTGGGGTAATACAGATCAGTCATTGGGGACATGGGGAACTCCACCGCCATGCTGTGGGAGAATACTACAGATCAGTCATAGAGCCCCAGGGGAACTCCACTTAGACATACCAAATAATGACCCATCTTACTTGTATTGGGGTTTGCAGGGATTTTTCTCCACGTCTAGAAGTTCTCTAATAATCTCAGGTTCTTCCTTTCCCTGACCAATCAAAAAAAGGACTCCCATAATGCACCTGACCTGGTGGTAAAGAAATGCTAGGCCCGTGATCTTTAGGTGGTAGAGCTGGAATGCTCCTCCGCTCTCAGGAAGCTCCAAGACAGGCTCCACCTTTGCAGAGAGCACAGTACGGATAAAGGTCACCACCCCATTAGCCACATCCATCTTGCAGAGGTTGCGGAAATCATGAGTCCCCTCAAGCAGCCGCGCAGCTTTGTCCATCGCCTCCACATCCAACTGAGCGCGGGGAAACAGGTACCTGTAGGTTCGTGAACGGCAGCTGAACCGTGCGCTGAAGGAAGAGGGTACAACTGCCCAGCTTAGCACCCGGATATCGGGTGGCAGAACGCGGTTCAGCATCTGGGTGTATCTGAGCTCTGGCTTCCCTGCTGCAGCTGTCCGGAGATCCAGAGAGATCACCTGGGAATAGGGATAGAGTGTCAGTATGTTATAGTAGAGAGGTCCCCAGACACCCCACAGCTCTCACCTGCCCCAAAGCGCTAACCCCCCGGTCTGTCCGGCCACATCGGTGATAGTTGGAGGTCTGACGGTTCTCCAGCAGTCGAGTCTTGGTGAGAGCCTGGAAAAGCACCTCTTCCACTGTGTTAGGTGTGTTCTCCTGGCTGGCGAAGCCATGGTAGCTCCAGCCAAGGTAGGCCAGGCGCAGAGCCACATGTTGCTTGGGATGTG
Organism: Crinia signifera; assembly: GCF_055691185.1. Classification (NCBI taxonomy): domain Eukaryota; kingdom Metazoa; phylum Chordata; class Amphibia; order Anura; family Myobatrachidae; genus Crinia; species Crinia signifera. The sequence continues at coordinate 957,650 of NC_139223.1, forward strand.
CAGAGAAATCAAAGGGGCGCTGCGGTCTTTGCTTAGCGGAGCTTTTTCTGGCATTGTTACCCTGAGAGATCTCACTGGTCAAGCCCCCCAGACGCAATACCTCCTGCTCCAGTGCCTGCACCCGCTGACGCAGCAGGGTCAGCTCCGCCTCCTCAGACATGGTGGGTGTTCTACGGGTTACCCTCTCACCTGGGACCCTCTCAACTGGGAACACTTCCTTCTTACCTGGGTGTCCTCTGGCCCTGGGACCACCCCCTTCTCACCCGCGGACCTCACAGCTGGGAGCACCCTGTCTCACCCGGAGACCTCACAGCTGGGAGCACCCCACTCTCACACGGGGACCTCACAGCTGGGAGCACCCCACTCTCACACGGGGACCTCACAGCTGGGAGCACCCCACTCTCACACGGGGACCTCACAGCTGGGAGCACCCCACTCTCACACGGGGACCTCACAGCTGGGTCCACCCCCCTCTCACCCGGGGAACTCACAAGTGGGACCTCCCACCTCTCACCCGGGGACCTCTCTCCCGGGGACCTCCCACCCGGGAACCTCACAGCTGGGACCACCCGCTTCTCGCCAGGGCCCTCACCCTCTCCCCCAGTGTCACCCCCTTCTAAAGGAAATTCTCTCAGCAGCACACGTTACAGCGCCCACGTGGTCGCTACAGCCCCTGTGATAAGATCTTTTCCGGCTCACAATGATGACGTCACCACGTTGCTTGGATACGGGAGCTTGAGAGACGCCTTAAATACTTCCGGCTCTGACGTCACCGCGCAGGATCTGACAGACACAGATACTTACAGAGCCGTTACAGCAGCAGCGCCCGGCAGCCCGGTAACTCTCCCGCCCCCATCTCCTGTGTACCCCCATATATCCCCGCTGCCCCATCTCCTGTCTACCCCAATGTATCCCCTGCCCCATCTCCTGTGTACCCCCATATATCCCCCTGCCCCATCTCCTGTGTACCCCCATATATCCCCTTGCCCCAGCTGATTCATTCCCATACATCCCCCAGCTCCCATCTACCCCCATATATCCTCCAGCCCTAAATAACAACTACCCCCATATATCCCCCTGCTCCAAATACCAACTAGCCCCATATATCCCCCTGCTCCTGTGTACCCTCATATATCCCCCCTGACCCAGCTCCTATTTACCACCATATATCCCCCTGCCCCAGCTCCTATCTACCCATATATCCCCATGTTCCCCCATCCCCTGTATACCCCCATATATACCCCTGCCCCAGCTCTCATGTATCCCATATATCCCTCTTCCCAGCTCTCATGTATCCCATTTATCCCTCTTCCCAGCTCTCATGTATCCCATATATCCCTCTTCCCAGCTCTCATGTATCCCATATATCCCTCTTCCCAGCTCTCATGTATCCCATATATCCCTCTTCCCAGCTCTCCTGTATCCCATATATCCCTCTTCCCAGCTCTCATGTATCCCATATATCCCTCTTCCCAGCTCTCATGTATCCCATATATCCCTCTTCCCAGCTCTCATGTATCCCATATATCCCTCTTCCCAGCTCTCCTGTATCCCATATATCCCTCTTCCCAGCTCTCATGTATCCCATATATCCCTCTTCCCAGCTCTCATGTATCCCATATATCCCTCTTCCCAGCTCTCCTGTATCCCATATATCCCTCTTCCCAGCTCTCCTGTATCCCATATATCCCTCTTCCCAGCTCTCATGTATCCCATATATCCCTCTTCCCAGCTCTCCTGTATCCCATATATCCCTCTTCCCAGCTCTCATGTATCCCATATATCCCTCTTCCCAGCTCTCATGTATCCCATATATCCCTCTTCCCAGCTCTCCTGTATCCCATATATCCCTCTTCCCAGCTCTCATGTATCCCATATATCCCTCTTCCCAGCTCCTATGTACCCCCATATATCCCTCTTCCCAGCTCTCCTGTATCCCATATATCCCTCTTCCCAGCTCCTATGTACCCCCATATATCCCTGCTGCCCCAGCTCCTATGTACCCCATATATGTCTTTCCCTCAGCTTCTATGTAGCCCCAAATATATCCTCCTGCCCCAGCTACTATATACCTCCATATATCCCCTCATTTCCGATATACTCCCACATATCCCTCTGACCCAGCTCTGATCTAGCCCCATATATCCCCCAACTCCTGTGTACCACCATATATCCCCCTTGACCCAACTCCTGTGTAACCCCATTTATCCCCTTGCCCCAGCTCCTATCTACCCCCATAATTTCTCCCCCGCCCAGTTCCTGTGGACCCCCTTATATCCCCCCTGACCCAGCTCCTATGTACCCCATATATCCCCCAGCCCATATGTACCCCCATATACCCCCTGCCCATATGTACCCATATATCCCACTGCCCCAGCTCCTATCTACCACCATATATCCCCCAGCTCCTGTCTCCCCCCAGTTCCTATCTACCCCCCAAATATCCCCCAGCACCCTTGTACCCCATATATATCGCACAGCTCCTGTGTACCACCATATATCCCCCCAGACCCAATTCCTGTGTAACCCCATTTATCCCCTTGCCTCAGCTCCTGTGTACCCACATATACCCCCCTGACCCAGCTCCTATCTACTCCCATAATTTCCCCCCACCCCTACCCCTGTGTACCCCCCATATATCCCCCTGCCCCAGTTACTGTGTGCCCATTTATAGCCACTGGCGATGGCGGTAAATTCACACAATATTGAATTAAATCATGTATGAACAGTTGATCTAAATTGTTTAAGACAAAAAACAGAGAGAAAAAAAGACCATAGTGCAGTACAATATGTTGATGGAGATAGATGGGTTTTACTCAGTTCACTCACATAGATCCAACATATATGGGCATGTAGCGAGGTCTTTTTATGAGGTGGAATTTCTCCTGTGCTCCCTTGTAAGTCTGATGGGAATAGAAGCTCAAATAGTGCAATATAGTCGGAATAAAAATGTAACAAAGTTTTATTCAGTGCACTCACAATAGTAAAAAGTTAAAACAGCATATCACCCGTTCCGGGATAGCAGGGTCCGGCAAGCAGGTCACAATACAGGTACAGGCATCCAAGTACAGGTGTCCCACGTCCGGATCGATCGGTGATGACAAAATGCTTAAGCGCGCTTTCGGCTTCCAAAGCCCTTCTTCAGAAGCGTTGTGTCATCATCGAGCGGGGCGGACCTTTTATCCCCCCGTTCAAATCAAAAAAACATTCCGAACAGGTGATTTCTCCATCCGTCCGGACCGGAAGTGACGCGATCGCGAGGTGCGCTCGTTTGCATTGTCCTCAATAGCGGAAGTCGTCATCAAAGTCCGGCTTGAATATGTCTCCCACGTTGTAATGTGTTGTTTTTTCTATGTACTGTTTCTATAAGCTTTATGGTGAAAGCTTCATTGGTGTCACCCTGGGCTGAAGGTTGTTTTTGTTGCGCTGTGGTTTAATCACCAAACTTGTCTACTATTGCCCATTTATAGCCCCTATGTACCCCCATATATCCCCCTGCCCCAGCTCCTATGTATGCCCCATCTCCTTTCTACACCCCCATGCCCCATCTCCTTTCTACCCCCATATATCCCCAGCTCCTATCTACCCTCCATATATACCCTGCCCCAGCCCCTATTTACCCCCATATATCCCCCTGCCCCTGTTTACCCCCATATATCCCCCTGCCCAAGCCCATATGTACCCCCATATATCCCCCATGCCCCAGCTCCTATATATCCCCCTACCTCAGCTGCCATCTACCAAGCCCATATGTACCCCCATATATCCCCCCTGCACCAGCTCCAATCTACCCCCCTATGCCCCAGCTCCTGTGTGCCCCATAAATCCCCCTCCCCAGCTGTTATCTACCCCCATATATCCCCCCCTGCCCCAGCTCCCATCTACCCCCATATATCCCCCCCTGCCCCAGCGCCCATCTACCCCATATATCCCCCAGCTCCTGTGTACCCCAATATATCCCCCCTGCCCCAGCGCCCATCTACCCCCATATATCCCCCTGCCCCAGCTCCTGTGTACCCCCATATATCCCACCTGCCCCAGCTCCTATCTACCCCCATATATCCCCCAGCTCCTGTGTACCCCAATATATCCCCCCTGCCCCAGCTCCCATCTACCCCATATATCCCCCTTCCCCAGCTCCCATCTACCCCATATATCCCCCTTCCCCAGCTCCCATCTACCCCATATATCCCCCTTCCCCAGCTCCCATCTACCCCATATATCCCCTCCTTCCCCAGCTCCCATCTACCCCATATATCCCCCTGCCCCAGTGTGCCCATTTATATCCCCCTACCCAAGCCCATATGTACCCCCATATATCCCCCTGCCCCAGCTCCCACCTACCCCCATATATCCCCCCTGCCCCAGCTCCCATCTACCCCCATATATCCCCCCTGCCCCAGCTCCTATATATCCCCCTGCCCCAGCTCCCATCTACCCTCCCATGCCCCATCTCCTGTGTAACCCCATTTATCCCCTTGCCCCAGCTCCTATCTACCCCCATAATTCCCCCCGCCCCAGTTCCTGTGGACCCCTTTATATACCCCCCGACCCAGCTCCTATGTACCCCCATATATCCCCAGCCCCTATGTACCCCATATATCCCCCTGCCCCAGCTCCTATCTACCCCCATATATCCCCAGCTCTGGTCTCCCCCCCCCCCCCCCCCCATATATCCCCCTGCCCCAGCACCCTTGTACCCCTATATATCCCCCAGCTCCTATCTACCCCCATATATTCCCCAGCTCCTATCTACCCCCATATATCCCCCTGCCACAGCACCCTTGTACCCCTATATATCCCCCAGCTCCTGTGTACCACCATATATCCCCCCTGACCCAATTCCTGTGTAACCCCATTTATCCCCTTGCCCCAGCTCCTGTGTACCCCCATATATCCCCCAGCTCCTATCTACCCCCATATATCCCCCTTCCCCAGCTCCTATCTACCCCCATATATCCCCCTGCCCCAGCTCCTATCTACCCCCATATATCCCCCTGCCCCAGCTCCTATCTACCCCCATATATCCCCCTGCCCCAGCTCCTATCTATCCCCATATATCCCCCTGCCCCAGCTCCTATCTACCCCCATATATCCCCCTGCCCCAGCTCCTATCTACCCCCATATATTCCCCAGCTCCAATATATCCTCCCAGCTCCCATCTACCCCCCATGCCCCATCTCCTGTGTACCCCAATATATCCCCCATGCCCCATCTCCTGTGTACCCCAATATATCCCCCCTGCCCCAGCTCCTATATATCCCCCTACCTCAGCTGCCATCTACCCCATATATCCCCCTGCCCAAGCACATATGTACCCCCATATATACCCCCTGCTCCAGCTCCTTTCTACCCCCATATATCTCCCAGCTCCTTTCTACCCCCATATATCCTCCTGCCCCAACTCCTATCTACCCCATATATCCCCCTGCCCCAGCTCCCAATATATCCCTCCTGCTTCAGCTGCCATGTACCCCCCATATATCCCCCTGCCCCAGCCCCCATATACCCCTGCCCCAGCTCCTATATATCCCCCTACCTCAGCTGCCATCTACCCCCCACATATCCCCCTTCCCCAGCTCATATCTACCCCATATATCACTGTACCTCAGCTCATAGGGTGTGGGTTCCTTAAATCCTTGTGGATTTTTGGCAGATGTAGAAGGTGGGAATTTTGGGATTTGTGATGAAGTCAAATATTGTTTTTGTTATAATTTCCCCATATAGCCCAGCTCCTCTATAGCCCATATATCCCCCCCTGCACCAGCTCCTTTCTACTCCATATAACCCCATGCCCCATCTCCTGTGTATCCCCATATATCCCCCCTGACCCAGCTCCTAACTACCCCCATATATTCCCCAGCTCCTATATACCCCCCCCTATATACCCCTATATATCCCCCCTGACCCAGCTCCTAACTACCCCCATATATTCCCCAGCTCCTATATACCCCCTGACCCAGCTCCTATATACCCCCATATATCCCCCCCTGACCCAGCTCCTATATACCCCCATATATCCCCCCCCTGACCCAGCTCCTATATACCCCCATATATCTCCCTTCCCCAGGTCCTGTGTACCCCTATAACTATATTTCTGTACTGTCCCATCTACCCTGCAGAGCACTCTCTTGGTGTAGGTCACAGCCAGGAACAGAACATGTACAGAATCGGCTCTGCAGAATCTCCGTCGGCATCAGAACAGTCACAGTATAGTTCTGTGGTAGAAGGTACTTCTGGAAACGTGTCTGTCTCAGAGGAAGATCTCCGCAATGAGCTGTCTCTTCTGGGATATCCATCTGTCCCCCGCAAGAGGTTTCTGCAGTTTAAGGAGGACCTGGAATATCTGATGCGAAGTCAGAGGCCGTCAGACTTCTCCCCAGCACCTTCCGGAGGCAGAGCTGAGGCTGAGAAGGAGAATAACCCAAGAAGTGTGGGATGGCCCATCTCCTCCTCCGCGTCTGGTGCAGGGCAGTGGAATGGTCCAGACGCCTACAGTAAGCACACCGTACGTGTGGGGGGCCACAGCCTGGGGAAACAAATGCCACCAGCACTAACCCGCAAAGTTCTGCGCAGGAAGAGTGATGGGCAGGTTCAGGTGTGCGATGAGTCCATGCTGTCTAGCCGTACGGACACTGCAGAAGAAGAGATGACGGTATCTTCTGACATTACCCGACCAGAGTCTGCAGACTGCACCAAGTCCTTTATCCGCCTTCCACCATATTCCCTACTTGACCAGTACAGGCAGCGCTCTGACCCGGTGCGTCGATACCATGGTTATAAGCAGAGTTGGGATGCGCTACAGGGAGCGCAGGAGCGGAGTAAGAAGGAGCTACGCTGGGGAGTGCGCGAGAGGATGATGTCAGCGCCACCACTTCCTCTTCCCCGACACCTCCCAACACCCAATTCTTACGTGATCCCCACAGATAAGAAGAGGTATGGCTTACGTTGGGCGATCAGACAAGACCTAGTGAATGGGAACATGCCGCGGGGAAGCTACTCATAGAGGCCTGATGGTGTGTAGTCGGGATGTTCGCAGTGTGTGGTTGCAGAATAAATAAAGTCTCGTTTTTTACATTTTATTAAGAAGTCTTTTTACTCGGTACACAATAACCAATGTATAAAAGGAAGGCACGGTGTCCTGCACCTATAGTGAGGTTATTCTGGGAGGGAAATTACTCCAATTCTGCTGTCACAGTGTTCCCAGGGCCTCTCCCATATAAATTCGCAATCCTTCTCTCACATGGAATTTGAAGTGACGAGGGCCCTCAAACACCAGCACGATGGTGGAGCCAAAGTTGAACTCTCCCAGAGGAGCTCCCTTTGCGAACACAAGACCAGCTGCTCCATACTGGTCTACATAATCATAGTCATGGTACTTCCCTTTCACATGGCGAGAGCGATTGGTGCGCAGATCCTAGAGGAAGAATTAGTGCAGACATTATGGAGGGAACAGTTACAATACATATTTTACATGAGGAATTAGGAAGAGGCAAGACAATGAGTGAGGAGCATAGAGCAGTGGGTTAGGATGAGAGCTTACACTCTATAGGGGAGGGACAGACAGGGGTGACACAGAGGAGACAGTGAGCGAGGAGCATAGAGCGGTGGGTTAGGATGAGAGCTTACACTCTCTAGGGGAGGGACAGACAGACAGGGGTGACACAGAGGAGACAGTGAGCAAGGAGCATAGAGCGGTGGGTTAGGATGAGAGCTTACACTCTATAGGGGAGGGACAGACAGACAGGGGTGACACAGGAGACAGTGAGCGAGGAGCATAGAGCGGTGGGTTAGGATGAGAGCTTACACTCTATAGGGGAGGGACAGACAGACAGGGGTGACACAGAGGAGACAGTGAGCGAGGAGCATAGAGCGGTGGGTTAGGATGAGAGCTTACACTCTATAGGGGAGGGACAGACGGGTGACACAGAGGAGACAGTGAGCGAGGAGCATAGAGCGGTGGGTTAGGATGAGAGCTTACACTCTATAGGGGAGGGACAGACGGGTGACACAGAGGAGACAGTGAGCGAGGAGCATAGAGCGGTGGGTTAGGATGAGAGCTTACACTCTATAGGGGAGGGACAGACAGGGGTGACACAGAGGAGACAGTGAGCGAGGAGCATAGAGCGGTGGGTTAGGATGACAGCTTACACTCTATAGGGGAGGGACAGACAGACAGGGGTGACACAGAGGAGACAGTGAGCGAGGAGTATAGAGCGGTGGGTTAGGATGACAGCTTACACTCTATAGGGGAGGGACAGACAGACAGGGGTGACACACAGGAGACAGTGAGCGAGGAGCATAGAGCGGTGCGTTAGGATGAGAGCTTACACTCTATAGGGGAGGGACAGACAGACAGGGGTGACACAGAGGAGACAGTGAGCGAGGAGCATAGAGCGGTGGGTTAGGATGAGAGCTTACACTCTATAGGGGAGGGACAGACAGACAGGGGTGACAGAGGAGAAAGTGAGCGAGGAGCATAGAGCGGTGGGTTAGGATGAGAGCTTACACTCTATAGGGGAGGGACAGACAGACAGGGGTGACAGAGGAGACAGTGAGCAAGGAGCATAGAGCGGTGGGTTAGGATGACAGCTTACACTCTATAGGGGAGGGACAGACAGACAGGGGTGACACAGAGGAGACAGTGAGTGAGGAGCATAGAGCGGGGGGTTAGGATGAGAGCTTACACTCTATAGGGGAGGGACAGACAGGGGTGACACAGAGGAGACAGTGAGCGAGGAGCATAGAGCGGTGGGTTAGGATGAGAGCTTACACTCTATAGGGGAGGGACAGACAGGGGTGACACAGAGGAGACAGTGAGCGAGGAGCATAGAGCGGTGGGTTAGGATGAGAGCTTACACTCTATAGGGGAGGGACAGACAGACTGGGGTGACACAGAGGGGACAGTGAGCGAGGAGCATAGAGCGGTGGGTTAGGATGACAGCTTACACTCTATAGGGGAGGGACAGACAGGGGTGACACAGAGGAGACAGTGAGCGAGGAGCATAGAGCGGTGGGTTAGGATGAGAGCTTACACTCTATAGGGGAGGGACAGACAGACAGGGGTGACACACAGGAGACAGCGAGTGAGGAGCATAGAGCGGTGGGTTAGGATGAGAGCTTACACTCTATAGGGGAGGGAGAGACAGACAGGGGTGACACAGAGGAGACAGTGAGCGAGGAGCATAGAGCGGTGGGTTAGGATGAGAGCTTACACACTATAGGGGAGGGACAGACAGGGGTGACACAGAGGAGACAGTGAGTGAGGAGCATAGAGTGGTGGGTTAGGATGAGAGCTTACACTCTATAGGGGAGGGACAGACAGGGGTGACACAGAGGAGACAGTGAGTGAGGAGCATAGAGCGGTGGGTTAGGATGAGAGCTTACACTCTATAGGGGAGGGACAGACAGGGGTGACACAGAGGAGACAGTGAGTGAGGAGCATAGAGCAGGGGGTTAGGATGAGAGCTTACACTCTATAGGGGAGGGACAGACAGGGGTGACACAGAGGAGACAGTGAGCGAGGAGCATAGAGCGGTGGGTTAGGATGAGAGCTTACACTCTATAGGGGACAGACAGACAGACAGGGGTGACACAGAGGAGACAGTGAGTGAGGAGCATAGAGTGGTCGGTTAGGATGAGAGCTTACACTCTATAGGGGAGGGACAGACAGGGGTGACACAGAGGAGACAGTGAGTGAGGAGCATAGAGCGGTGGGTTAGGATGAGAGCTTACACTCTATAGGGGAGGGACAGACAGACAGGGGTGACACAGAGGAGACAGTGAGCGAGGAGCATAGAGCGGTGGGTTAGGATGAGAGCTTACACTCTATAGGGGAGGGACAGACAGACAGGGGTGACAGAGGAGACAGTGAGTGAGGAGCATAGAGCGGTGGGTTAGGATGAGAGCTTACACTCTATAGGGGAGGGACAGACAGGGATGACACACAGGAGACAGTGAGCAAGGAGCATAGAGCGGTGCGTTAGGATGAGAGCTTACACTCTATAGGGGAGGGACAGACAGGGGTGACACAGAGGAGACAGTGAGCGAGGAGCATAGAGCGGTGCGTTAGGATGAGAGCTTACACTCTATAGGGGAGGGACAGACAGGGGTGACACACAGGAGACAGTGAGCGAGGAGCATAGAGCGGTGGATTAGGATGAGAGCTTACACTCTATAGGGGAGGGACAGACAGGGGTGACACAGAGGAGACAGTGAGCGAGGAGCATAGAGCGGTGGGTTAGGATGACAGCTTACACTCTATAGGGGAGGGACAGACAGGGGTGACACAGAGGAGACAGTGAGTGAGGAGCATAGAGCGGTGGGTTAGGATGAGAGCTTACACTCTATAGGGGACAGACAGACAGGGGTGACACAGAGGAGACAGTGAGTGAGGAGCATAGAGCGGTGGGTTAGGATGAGAGCTTACACTATAGGGGAGGGACAGACAGGGGTGACACAGAGGAGACAGTGAGCGAGGAGCATAGAGCGGTGGGTTAGGATGACAGCTTACACTCTATAGGGGAGGGACAGACAGGGGTGACACAGAGGAGACAGTGAGCGAGGAGCATAGTGCGGTGGGTTAGGATGAGAGCTTACACGCTATAGGGGAGGGACAGACAGGGGTGACACAGAGGAGACAGTGAGCGAGGAGCATAGAGCGGTGGGTTAGTATGAGAGCTTACACTCTATAGGGGAGGGACAGACAGGGGTGACACAGAGGAGACAGTGAGTGAGGAGCATAGAGCGGTGGGTTAGGATGAGAGCTTACACTCTATAGGGGACAGACAGACAGGGGTGACACAGAGGAGACAGTGAGTGAGGAGCATAGAGCGGTGGGTTAGGATGAGAGCTTACACTCTATAGGGGAGGGACAGACAGGGGTGACACAGAGGAGACAGTGAGCGAGGAGCATAGAGCGGTGGGTTAGGATGAGAGCTTACACTCTATAGGGGAGGGACAGACAGACAGGGGTGACACAGAGGAAACAGTGAGTGAGGAGCATAGAGCGGTGGGTTAGGATGAGAGCTTACACTCTATAGGGGAGGGACAGACAGGGGTGACACAGAGGAGACAGTGAGCGAGGAGCATAGAGCGGTGGGATAGGATGACAGCTTACACTCTATTGGGGAGGGACAGACAGGTGGCACAGAGGAGACAGTGAGCGAGGAGTACAGACTGATGCTCCTAACTATGGGTTAATGCTGTGCTTAGTCAGGTCAATGAGCATGGGGCTGTACATCCCAGAGAAGTAGCTTATGCCACCATTGGCACTTGTGTGGTTTCTCCCAATACTCCAGGCCATTTCTGTATGCATGAGACATGTACTGGAGGAGGGAAAACATTTCTAACAACCAATCCAGGAGAGTACCTTCACCTCCAGGAAGAGGGGCAATTCTGCGTTCAGTTCGGCTACTTTACTCTCCCCTATGTGTACTAAATTACAGTTGCTTGGAAGTGTCCAGCACTGAGCTAGATAACGAGTGGGGGAGTGAGGCTGCACTTCTCCCTCAGTGATCACGGTTTATTATTTGGGGATTCAGCCATGAGCTGGAGGTAAACCATATCTCCCAACTGTCCCGCTTATCGCGGGAACGTCCCTTTTTTTGGGACATTCCAGCGTCCCTCTCGTGGCTGGCAGTTTCCCGCGGATGGGGGAAGTTGGGAGTCCCCCCTTCCCCCCCCATCACCCTGAATAGACGCTGTGCGCATGTGCACAGCGTCTGTTCCTGCAGCCGGAGGGGCTGGGAGCATAGCCAGCAGCCCACAATACTGCTTGGCATGCCCCCACAGCGGCAAACACAGGGGGTGTGGCCTCACGGGGAGCCGCCGGTATAGAACACGCCTCCTTTTGTTAGGCCCCACCCCCGGAAAGTTCGACGCGCATGTAGGTGAAAGTTGGGAGGTATGGGTAACCTATATGCTCACTTGTGAAGTCCCACACACCAGAAACGCCACCATTCTCGGTGTACTGTATTTCCTGTCCAGTTATAATCTTTATATAATCATACCTGGAATTATTTTGGTTGAACTAATAGATAATATGCTATGAGGCCAAAAGCTACTGTATGTATCTTGGGCCTTATTCTGGTTCACTCTCAGAGGCAAATTCCTTCTCAAATGGACAAAACCATGTGCACTGCCGGTGGGGCAGATGTAACATGTGCAGAGAGAATTAGATTTGGGTGGGGTTTTTCTTCAAAGTGAGATCTATATTACAGTGTAGAAATAAAGCAGCCAGTATTTACCCTGCACAGAAACAAAAGAACTCACCAAATATAATTCTCTCTTCTCACGTTACATCTGCCCCCCCTGCAGTGCACATGGTGTTGTCCATTTGAGAAGGAATTTGCCTCTGAATGTAAACCAGAATAAGGCCCCTTATCTTGCCCCTAATAATCCTGTATTCAGGTGGCTGCACAGGATGGATGTCCATATATTGCTATGGTACCTCACGGCTCATTTGCTGGTGGCAGTTACCAGTTTTTACATGTGCTGAGGTATCTATCAGTCTCGGATTGAGGTATTTGGAGAATTGGCCAGCTACATGTGACAGGTCGTACCAGCGAATCGGACGCCAGGATTGAGTAGCGATGGATGAGAGATGTAGGGAGGTACAGAGGGAGAGGTACATGGAGGACAGGGGTGTGGAGGTCTGCAGAGGGAGAGGTACATGGAGGGCAGGGGCGTGGAGGTCTGCAGAGGGAGAGGTACATGGAGGGCAGGGGCGTGGAGGTCTGCAGAGGGAGAGGTACATGGAGGGCAGGGGCGTGGAGGTCTGCAGAGGGAGAGGTACATGGAGGACAGGGGCATGGAGGTCTGCAGAGAGAGAAGTACATGGAGGGCAGGGGCGTGGAGGTCTGCAGAGGGAGAAGTACATGGAGGGCAGGGGTGTGGAGGTCTGCAGAGGGAGAGGTACATGGAGGGCAGGGGCGTGGAGGTCTGCAGAGGGAGAGGTACATAGAGGGCAGGGGTGTGGAGGTCTGCAGGGGAAGAAGTACATGGTGGGCAGGGGCGTGGAGGTCTGCAGAGGGAGAGGTACATGGAGGGCAGGGGCGTGGAGGTACAGAGGGAGAGGTACATGGAGGGCAGGGGCGTGGAGGTCTGCAGAGGAAGAGGTACATGGAGGGCAGAGGCATGGAGGTCTGCAGAGGGAGAGGTACATGGAGGACAGGGGTGTGGAGGTACAGAGGGAGAAGTACATGGAGGGCAGGGGCGTGGAGGTCTGCAGAGGGAGAAGTACATGGAGGGCAGGGGCGTGGAGGTCTGCAGAGGGAGAAGTACATGGAGGGCAGGGGCGTGGAGGTCTGCAGAGGGAGAGGTACATGGAGGGCAGGGGCGTGGAGGTCTGCAGAGGGAGAGGTACATGGAGGGCAGGGGCATGGAGGTCTGCAGAGGGAGAAGTACATGGAGGGCAGAGGCGTGGAGGTCTGCAGAGGGAGAGGTACATGGAGGGCAGGGGCGTGGAGGTCTGCAGAGGGAGAGGTACATGGAGGACAGGGGCATGGAGGTCTGCAGAGGGAGAGGTACATGGAGGACAGGGGCGTGGAGGTCTGCAGAGGGAGAGGTACATGGAGGGCAGGGGCGTGGAGGTCTGCAGGGGGAGAAGTACATGGAGGGCAGGGGCGTGGAGGTCTGCAGAGGGAGAGGTACATGGAGGGCAGGGGCGTGGAGGTCTGCAGAGGGAGAGGTACATGGAGGGCAGGGGCGTGTAGGTCTGCAGAGGGAGAAGTACATGGAGGGCAGGGGCGTGGAGGTCTGCAGAGGGAGAGGTACATGGAGGGCAGGGGCGTGGAGGTCTGCAGAGGGAGAGGTACATGGAGGGCAGGGGCGTGGAGGTCTGCAGAGGGAGAGGTACATGGAGGGCAGGGGCGTGGAGGTCTGCAGAGGGAGAGGTACATGGAGGGCAGGGGCGTGGAGGTCTGCAGAGGGAGAGGTACATGGAGGGCAGGGGCGTGGAGGTCTGCAGAGGGAGAGGTACATGGAGGGCAGGGGCGTGGAGGTCTGCAGAGGGAGAGGTACATGGAGGGCAGGGGCGTGGAGGTCTGCAGAGGGAGAGGTACATGGAGGGCAGGGGCGTGGAGGTCTGCAGAGGGAGAGGTACATGGAGGGCAGAGGCGTGGAGGTCTGCAGAGGGAGAGGTACATGGAGGGCAGGGGCGTGGAGGTCTGCAGAGGGAGAGGTACATGGAGGGCAGGGGCGTGGAGGTCTGCAGAGGGAGAGGTACATGGAGGGCAGGGGCGTGGAGGTCTGCAGAGGGAGAGGTACATGGAGGGCAGGGGCGTGGAGGTCTGCAGAGGGAGAGGTACATGGAGGGCAGGGGCGTGGAGGTCTGCAGAGGGAGAGGTACATGGAGGACAGGGGCGTGGAGGTCTGCAGAGGGAGAGGTACATGGAGGGCAGGGGCGTGGAGGTCTGCAGAGGGAGAGGTACATGGAGGGCAGGGGCGTGGAGGTCTGCAGAGGGAGAGGTACATGGAGGGCAGGGGCGTGGAGGTCTGCAGAGGGAGAGGTACATGGAGGGCAGGGGCGTGGAGGTCTGCAGAGGGAGAAGTACATGGAGGGCAGGGGCGTGGAGGTCTGCAGAGGGAGAGGTACATGGAGGGCAGGGGCGTGGAGGTCTGCAGAGGGAGAGGTACATGGAGGGCAGAGGCGTGGAGGTCTGCAGAGGGAGAGGTACATGGAGGGCAGGGGCGTGGAGGTCTGCAGAGGGAGAGGTACATGGAGGGCAGGGGCGTGGAGGTCTGCAGAGGGAGAGGTACATGGAGGACAGGGGCGTGGAGGTCTGCAGAGGGAGAGGTACATGGAGGACAGGGGCGTGGAGGTCTGCAGAGGGAGAGGTACATGGAGGGCAGGGGCGTGGAGGTCTGCAGAGGGAGAGGTACATGGAGGACAGGGGCGTGGAGGTCTGCAGAGGGAGAGGTACATGGAGGGCAGAGGCGTGGAGGTCTGCAGAGGGAGAAGTACATGGAGGACAGGGGCGTGGAGGTCTGCAGAGGGAGAAGTACATGGAGGGCAGAGGCGTGGAGGTCTGCAGAGGGAGAGGTACATGGAGGGCAGGGGCGTGGAGGTCTGCAGAGGGAGAGGTACATGGAGGGCAGGGGCGTGGAGGTCTGCAGAGGGAGAAGTACATGGAGGGCAGGGGCGTGGAGGTCTGCAGAGGGAGAGGTACATGGAGGACAGGGGCGTGGAGGTCTGCAGAGGGAGAGGTACATGGAGGGCAGGGGCGTGGAGGTCTGCAGAGGGAGAGGTACATGGAGGGCAGGGGCGTGTAGGTCTGCAGAGGGAGAGGTACATGGAGGGCAGGGGCGTGGAGGTCTGCAGAGGGAGAGGTACATGGAGGGCAGAGGCGTGGAGGTCTGCAGAGGGAGAGGTACATGGAGGGCAGGGGCGTGGAGGTCTGCAGAGGGAGAGGTACATGGAGGACAGGGGCGTGGAGGTCTGCAGAGGTAGAAGTTCATGGAGGGCAGGGGCGTGGAGGTCTGCAGAGGGAGAGGTACATGGAGGGCAGGGGCGTGGAGGTCTGCAGAGGGAGAGGTACATGGAGGGCAGGGGCGTGGAGGTCTGCAAAGGGAGAGGTACATGGAGGACAGGGGCGTGGAGGTCTGCAGAGGGAGAGGTACATGGAGGGCAGGGGCGTGGAGGTCTGCAGAGGGAGAGGTACATGGAGGGCAGGGGCGTGGAGGTCTGCAGAGGGAGAGGTACATGGAGGACAGGGGCGTGGAGGTCTGCAGAGGGAGAAGTACATGGAGGGCAGGGGCGTGGAGGTCTGCAGAGGGAGAGGTACATGGAGGGCAGGGGCGTGGAGGTCTGCAGAGGGAGAGGTACATGGAGGGCAGGGGCGTGGAGGTCTGCAGAGGGAGAGGTACATGGAGGGCAGGGGCGTGGAGGTCTGCAGAGGGAGAGGTACATGGAGGGCAGGGGCGTGGAGGTCTGCAGAGGGAGAGGTACATGGAGGACAGGGGCATGGAGGTCTGCAGAGGGAGAGGTACATGGAGGACAGAGGCGTGGAGGTCTGCAGAGGGAGAGGTACATGGAGGGCAGGGGCGTGGAGGTCTGCAGAGGGAGAGGTACATGGAGGGCAGGGGCGTGGAGGTCTGCAGAGGGAGAGGTACATGGAGGGCAGGGGCGTGGAGGTCTGCAGAGGGAGAGGTACATGGAGGACAGGGGCGTGGAGGTCTGCAGAGGGAGAGGTACATGGAGGGCAGGGGCGTGGAGGTCTGCAGAGGGAGAGGTACATGGAGGGCAGAGGCGTGGAGGTCTGCAGAGGGACAGGTACATGGAGGGCAGACACGTAGAGTCCTGCAGACGGAGAGGTACATGGAGAGCAGACAAGTACATGGAGGGCAGGGCCGTGTAGGTTTGCAGAGGGAGAGGTACATGGAGGACAGGGGCGTGGAGGTCTGCAGAGGGAGAGGTACATGGAGGACAG
This sequence comes from Crinia signifera, assembly GCF_055691185.1. Classification (NCBI taxonomy): domain Eukaryota; kingdom Metazoa; phylum Chordata; class Amphibia; order Anura; family Myobatrachidae; genus Crinia; species Crinia signifera. Next base: position 974,080 of record NC_139223.1, read on the forward strand.
GGGCGTGGAGGTCTGCAGAGGGAGAGGTACATGGAGGGCAGGGGCATGGAGGTCTGCAGAGGGAGAGGTACATGGAGGACAGGGGCGTGGAGGTCTGCAGAGGGAGAGGTACATGGAGGGCAGAGGCGTGGAGGTCTGCAGAGGGAGAGGTACATGGAGGACAGGGGCGTGGAGGTCTGCAGAGGGAGAGGTACATGGAGGGCAGAGGCGTGTAGGTCTGCAGAGGGAGAGGTACATGGAGGGCAGGGGCGTGGAGGTCTGCAGGGGGAGCAGTACATGGAGGGCAGGGGTGTGGAGGTCTGCAAAGGGAGAGGTACATGGAGGGCAGAGGCATGGAGGTCTGCAGAGGGAGAGGTACATGGAGGGCAGGGGCGTGGAGGTCTGCAGAGGGAGAGGTACATGGAGGGCAGAGGCATGGAGGTCTGCAGAGGGAGAGGTACATGGAGGGCAGGGGCGTGGAGGTCTGCAGAGGGAGAGGTACATGGAGGGCAGGGGTGTGGAGGTCTGCAGAGGGAGAGGTACATGGAGGGCAGGGGCGTGGAGGTCTGCAGAGGGAGAGGTACATGGAGGACAGGGGCGTGGAGGTCTGCAGAGGGAGAGGTACATGGAGGGCAGGGGCGTGGAGGTCTGCAAAGGGAGAGGTGCATGGAGGACAGGGGCGTGGAGGTCTGCAGAGGGAGAGGTACATGGAGGGCAGGGGCGTGGAGGTCTGCAGAGGGAGAGGTACATGGAGGGCAGGGGCGTGGAGGTCTGCAGAGGGAGAGGTACATGGAGGGCAGGGGCGTGGAGGTCTGCAGAGGGAGAGGTACATGGAGGACAGGGGCGTGGAGGTCTGCAGAGGGAGAAGTACATGGAGGGCAGGGGCGTGGAGGTCTGCAGAGGGAGAGGTACATGGAGGACAGGGGCGTGGAGGTCTGCAGAGGGAGAGGTACATGGAGGACAGGGGCGTGGAGGTCTGCAGAGGGAGAGGTACATGGAGGGCAGGGGCGTGGAGGTCTGCAGAGGGAGAGGTACATGGAGGGCAGGGGCGTGGAGGTCTGCAGAGGGAGAGGTACATGGAGGGCAGGGGCGTAGAGGTCTGCAGAGGGAGAGGTACATGGAGGGCAGGGGCGTGGAGGTCTGCAGAGGGAGAGGTACATGGAGGGCAGGGGCGTGGAGGTCTGCAGAGGGAGAGGTACATGGAGGGCAGGGGCGTGGGGGTCTGCAGAGGGAGAGGTACATGGAGGGCAGGGGCGTGGAGGTCTGCAGAGGGAGAGGTACATGGAGGGCAGGGGCGTAGAGGTCTGCAGAGGGAGAGGTACATGGAGGGCAGGGGCATAGAGGTCTGCAGAGGGAGAGGTACATGGAGGGCAGGGGCGTGGAGGTCTGCAGAGGGAGAGGTACATGGAGGGCAGGGGCGTGGAGGTCTGCAGAGGGAGAGGTACATGGAGGACAGGGGCGTGGAGGTCTGCAGAGGGAGAAGTACATGGAGGGCAGGGGCGTGGAGGTCTGCAGAGGGAGAGGTACATGGAGGGCAGGGCCGTGTAGGTTTGCAGAGGGAGAGGTACATGAAGGGCAGGGGCATGGAGGTCTGCAGAGGGAGAGGTACATGGAGGGCAGGGGCGTGGAGGTCTGCAGAGGGAGAGGTACATGGAGGGCAGGGGCGTGGAGGTCTGCAGAGGGAGAGGTACATGGAGGACAGGGGCGTGGAGGTCTGCAGAGGGAGAAGTACATGGAGGGCAGGGGCGTGGAGGTCTGCAGAGGGAGAGGTACATGGAGGGCAGGGGCATGGAGGTCTGCAGAGGGAGAGGTACATGGAGGGCAGGGGCGTGGAGGTCTGCAGAGGGAGAGGTACATGGAGGGCAGGGGCGTGGAGGTCTGCAGAGGGAGAGGTACATGGAGGGAAGAGGCGTGGAGGTCTGCAGAGGGAGAGGTACATGGAGGGCAGGGGCGTGGAGGTCTGCAGAGGGAGAGGTACATGGAGGGCAGAGGCGTGGAGGTCTGCAGACGGAGAGGTACATGGAGGGCAGGGGCGTGGAGGTCTGCAGAGGGAGAGGTACATGGAGGATAGGGGCGTGTAGGTTTGCAGAGGGAGAGGTACATGGAGGACAGGGGCGTGGAGGTCTGCAGAGGGAGAGGTACATGGAGGGCAGAGGCGTGGAGGTCTGCAGAGGGAGAAGTACATGGAGGGCAGGGGCGTGGAGGTCTGCAGAGGGAGAGGTACATGGAGGGCAGGGGCATAGAGGTCTGCAGAGGGAGAGGTACATGGAGGACAGGGGCGTGTAGGTTTGCAGAGGGAGAGGTACATGGAGGACAGGGGCGTGGAGGTCTGCAGAGGGAGAGGTACATGGAGGGCAGAGGCGTGGAGGTCTGCAGAGGGAGAGGTACATGGAGGGCAGGGGCATAGAGGTCTGCAGAGGGAGAGGTACATGGAGGACAGGGGCGTGGAGGTCTGCAGAGGGAGAGGTACATGGAGGGCAGAGGCGTGGAGGTCTGCAGAGGGAGAGGTACATGGAGGGCAGGGGCGTGGAGGTCTGCAGAGGGAGAGGTACATGGAGGGGAGGGGCGTGGAGGTCTGCAGAGGGAGAGGTACATGGAGGGCAGGGGCGTGGAGGTCTGCAGAGGGAGAGGTACATGGAGGGCAGAGGCGTGGAGGTCTGCAGAGGGAGAGGTACATGGAGGGCAGGGGCGTGGAGGTCTGCAGAGGGAAAGGTACATGGAGGGCAGAGGCGTGGAGGTCTGCAGAGGGAGAGGTACATGGAGGACAGGGGCGTGGAGGTCTGCAGAGGGAGAGGTACATGGAGGACAGGGGCGTGGAGGTCTGCAGAGGGAGAAGTACATGGAGGGCAGGGGCGTGGAGGTCTGCAGAGGGAGAGGTACATGGAGGGCAGAGGCGTGGCGGTCTGCAGAGGGAGAGGTACATGGAGGACAGGGGCGTGGAGGTCTGCAGAGGGAGAGGTACATGGAGGACAGGGGCGTGGAGGTCTGCAGAGGGAGAAGTACATGGAGGGCAGGGGCGTGGAGGTCTGCAGAGGGAGAAGTACATGGAGGGCAGGGGCGTGTAGGTCTGCAGAGGGAGAGGTACATGGAGGGCAGGGGCGTGGAGGTCTGCAGAGGGAGAGGTACATGGAGGGCAGGGGCGTGGAGGTCTGCAGAGGGAGAAGTACATGGAGGGCAGAGGCGTGGAGGTCTGCAGAGGGAGAGGTACATGGAGGGCAGGGGCGTGGAGGTCTGCAGAGGGAGAAGTACATGGAGGGCAGGGGCATGGAGGTCTGCAGAGGGAGAGGTACATGGAGGGCAGGGGCGTGTAGGTTTGCAGAGGGAGAGGTACATGGAGGACAGGGGCGTGGAGGTCTGCAGAGGGAGTAGTACATGGAGGGCAGAGGCGTGGAGGTCTGCAGAGGGAGAGGTACATGGAGGGCAGGGGCGTGGAGGTCTGCAGAGGGAGAAGTACATGGAGGGCAGGGGCGTGGAGGTCTGCAGAGGGAGAGGTACATGGAGGGCAGGGGCGTGGAGGTCTGCAGAGGGAGAGGTACATGGAGGACAGGGGCGTGGAGGTCTGCAGAGGGAGAAGTACATGGAGGGCAGGGGCGTGGAGGTCTGCAGAGGGAGAGGTACATGGAGGACAGGGGCGTGGAGGTCTGCAGAGGGAGAGGTACATGGAGGGCAGGGGCGTGGAGGTCTGCAGAGGGAGAGGTACATGGAGGACAGGGGCGTGGAGGTCTGCAGAGGGAGAGGTACATGGAGGGCAGAGGCGTGGAGGTCTGCAGAGGGAGAGGTACATGGAGGACAGGGGCGTGGAGGTCTGCAGAGGGAGAGGTACATGGAGGACAGGGGCGTGGAGGTCTGCAGAGGGAGAGGTACATGGAGGACAGGGGCGTGGAGGTCTGCAGAGGGAGAGGTACATGGAGGGCAGGGGCGTGGAGGTCTGCAGAGGGAGAGGTACATGGAGGACAGGGGCGTGGAGGTCTGCAGAGGGAGAGGTACATGAAGGGCAGGGGCGTGGAGGTCTGCAGAGGGAGAGGTACATGGAGGGCAGAGGCGTGGAGGTCTGCAGAGGGAGAGGTACATGGAGGGCAGGGGCGTGGAGGTCTGCAGAGGGAGAGGTACATGGAGGGCAGAGGCGTGGAGGTCTGCAGAGGGAGAGGTACATGGAGGGCAGGGGCGTGGAGGTCTGCAGAGGGAGAGGTACATGGAGGACAGGGGCGTGGAGGTCTGCAGAGGGAGAGGTACATGGAGGGCAGAGGCGTGGAGGTCTGCAGAGGGAGAGGTACATGGAGGGCAGGGGCGTGGAGGTCTGCAGAGGGAGAGGTACATGGAGGACAGGGGCGTGGAGGTCTGCAGAGGGAGAGTTACATGGAGGGCAGGGGCGTGGAGGTCTGCAGAGGGAGAGGTACATGGAGGGCAGAGGCGTGGAGGTCTGCAGAGGGAGAGGTACATGGAGGGCAGAGGCGTGGAGGTCTGCAGAGGGAGAGGTACATGGAGGGCAGGGGCGTGGAGGTCTGCAGAGGGAGAGGTACATGGAGGGCAGGGGCGTGGAGGTCTGCAAAGGGAGAGGTACATGGAGGGCAGGGGCGTGGAGGTCTGCAAAGGGAGAGGTACATGGAGGACAGGGGCGTGGAGGTCTGCAGAGGGAGAGGTACATGGAGGGCAGGGGCGTGGAGGTCTGCAGAGGGAGAGGTACATGGAGGGCAGGGGCGTGGAGGTCTGCAGAGGGAGAGGTACATGGAGGGCAGAGGCGTGGAGGTCTGCAGAGGGAGAGGTACATGGAGGACAGGGGCGTGGAGGTCTGCAGAGGGAGAGGTACATGGAGGGCAGGGGCGTGGAGGTCTGCAGGGGGAGAGGTACATGGAGGGCAGAGGCATGGAGGTCTGCAGAGGGAGAGGTACATGGAGGGCAGGGGCGTGGAGGTCTGCAGAGGGAGAGGTACATGGAGGGCAGAGGCGTGGAGGTCTGCAGAGGGAGAGGTACATGGAGGGCAGGGGCGTGGAGGTCTGCAGAGGGAGAGGTACATGGAGGGCAGGGGCGTGGAGGTCTGCAAAGGGAGAGGTACATGGAGGGCAGGGGCGTGGAGGTCTGCAAAGGGAGAGGTACATGGAGGACAGGGGCGTGGAGGTCTGCAGAGGGAGAGGTACATGGAGGGCAGGGGCGTGGAGGTCTGCAGAGGGAGAGGTACATGGAGGGCAGGGGCGTGGAGGTCTGCAGAGGGAGAGGTACATGGAGGGCAGGGGCGTGGAGGTCTGCAAAGGGAGAGGTACATGGAGAGCAGAGGCGTGGAGGTCTGCAGATGGAGAGGTACATGGAGGACAGGGGCGTGGAGGTCTGCAGAGGGAGAGGTACATGGAGGGCAGGGGCGTGGAGGTCTGCAGAGGGACAGGTACATGGAGGGCAGACACGTAGAGTCCTGCAGACGGAGAGGTACATGGAGAGCAGACACGTAGAGTCCTGCAGAGGGAGAGGTACATGGAGGGCAGGGCCGTGTAGGTTTGCAGAGGGAGAGGTACATGGAGGACAGGGGCGTGGAGGTCTGCAGAGGGAGAGGTACATGGAGGACAGGGGCGTGGAGGTCTGCAGAGGGAGAGGTACATGGAGAACAGACATGTGGAGGCCTACAGACGGAGAGGTACATGGAGGGCAGGCACGTGGAGGCCTGCAGATGGAGAGGTACATGGAGGGCAACAACAAGTACAAGCCTGCAGAGGGAGAGGTACATGGAGAACAGACATGTGGAGGCCTACAGACGGAGAGGTACATGGAGGGCAGGCACGTGGAGGCCTGCAGATGGAGAGGTACATGGAGGGCAGAAAAGTACAGGTCTGCAGAGGGAGAGGTATATGGTGGGCAGACACGTGGAGGCCTGCAGAGGGAGAGGTACAGGGAGGGCAGACACGTGGAGGCCTGCAGACGGAGAGGTACATGGAGGGCAGACAAGTGCAGGCCTGCAGACGGAGAGGTACATGGAGGGCAGACAAGTACAGGCCTGCAGAGGAAGAGAAACATGGAGGGCAGACAAGTACAGGCCTGCAGAGGGAGAGGTACAGGGAGGGCAGACACGTGGAGGCCTGCAGACGGAGAGGTACAAGGAGGGCAGACAAGTACAGGCCTGCAGAGGAAGAGAAACATGGAGGGCAGACAAGTACAGGCCTGCAGAGGGAGAGGTACAGGGAGGGCAGACACGTGGAGGCCTGCAGACGGAGAGGTACAAGGAGGGCAGACAAGTACAGGCCTGCAGACGGAGAGGTACATGGAGGGCAGACAAGTACAGGCCTGCAGAGGAAGAGAAACATGGAGGGCAGACAAGTACAGGCCTGCAGAGGGAGAGGTACATGGAGGGCAGACACGTGGAGTCCTGCAGATGGAGAGGTACATGGAGGGCAGACAAGTACAGGCCTGCAGACGGAGAGGTACATGGAGGGCAGACAAGTGCAGGCCTGCAGATGGAGAGGTACATGGAGGGCAGACAAGTACAGGCCTGCAGAGGGAGAGGTACATGGAGGGCAGACACGTAGAGTCCTGCAGACGGAGAGGTACATGGACGGCAGACATGTGGAGGCCTGCAGAGGGAGAGGTACATGAAGGGCAGACAAGTACAGGCCTGCAGAGGGAGAGGTACATGGAGGGCAGACAAGTACAGGCCTGCAGAGGGAGAGGTACATGGAAACTGATTTTCACCTGATCCCCGTAGATGCGGATGGATCCCACATTTGTAGCTCCAACAGCCGTAAGAGAAAAGAAACCAAATTGCCACTGCCCGCTCAGTACAACCCTTTCATTCTGACAGAAAAGGCCTGGCATCCAGCGGGCAACATGGGGGCTGACAGATAGCAGTGCACCTAATGGGAACATATAGATATACAGGATTTCAGTGTCTTATATCTCCTATGTATGTCTGTACATCTAGGGGAGACTTACAGGGGTACCTCAGTCTCCTGCCCCTGACTGTACATCTAGGGGAGACTTACAGGGGTACCTCAGTCTCCCCCCGCCTGACTGTACATCTATGGGAGACTTACAGGGGTACCTCAGTCTGCTGCCCCTGACTGTACATCTAGGGGAGACTTACAGGGGTACCTCAGTCTCCTGCCCCTGACTGTACATCTAGGGGAGACTTACAGGGGTACCTCAGTCTCCTGCCCCTCACTGTACATCTAGGGGAGACTTACAGGGGTACCTCAGTCTCCTGCCCCGGACTGTACATCTAGGGGAGACTTACAGGGGTACCTCAGTCTCCTGCCCCCGACTGTACATCTAGGGGAGACTTACAGGGGTACCTCAGTCTGCTGCCCCTGACTGTACATCTAGGGGAGACTTACAGGGGTACCTCAGTCTCCTGCCCCTGACTGTACATCTAGGGGAGACTTACAGGGGTACCTCAGTCTCCTGCCCCCGACTGTACATCTAGGGGAGACTTACAGGGGTACCTCAGTCTCCTGCCCCCGACTGTACATCTAGGGGAGACTTACAGGGGTACCTCAGTCTCCTCCCCCTGACTGTACATCTAGGGGAGACTTACAGGGGTACCTCAGTCTCCTGCCCCCGACTGTACATCTAGGGGAGACTTACAAGGGTACCTCAGTCTCCTGCCCCTCACTGTACATCTAGGGGAGACTTACAGGGGTACCTCAGTCTACTGCCCCCTGACTGTAAATCTAGGGGAGACTTACAGGGGTACCTCAGTCTCCTGCCCCTGACTGTACATCTATGGGAGACTTACAGGGGTACCTCAGTCTCCTCCTCCTGACTGTACATCTAGGGGAGACTTACAGGGGTACCTCAGTCTCCTGCCCCTCACTGTACATCTAGGGGAGACTTACAGGGGTACCTCAGTCGGCTGCCCCTGACTGTACCTCTAGGGGGAGACTTTGTACACTATGGTATACGGGTACTCTCTGAAGGCCCTACACTATTGGATCGGAGCCTGGAGATCTTATGGGCAGCACATAAGATGAACCATGATTCCCAAGATGTTCTGATATTTATTTATTCAAAGGGATAAAGGTATGGAGAAATTTTGGTGTATCTATTTTTCTCTGCGCATTTGTAAACTGGGCTAAAGTAAAAACCTGTAATGTTCTCTTACTGTGGTATATTCATGTACATTGTAAGTACCTATATTATCTGTTACATGTTTAGGTGTCAGAGTTCATTTACTGAATTAAAAGATGAAATAATATACTTTTCTCTGTGTATATTCTGTTGTAAATCATTACTCTGCTGTGCACCACCGTACAGCTATGTAGGGTACACACCAGGACGACCCGCTCACGATGTGCACCACCGTACAGCTATGTAGGGTACACACCAGGACGACCCGCTCACGGTGACGCGGGGGGGCACGACCCGCTCACGATGTGCACCACTGTACAGCTATGTAGGGTACACACCAGGACGACCCGCTCACGGTGTGCACCACCGTACAGCTATGTAGGGTACACACCAGGACGACCCGCTCACGATGTGCACCACCGTACAGCTATGTAGGGTACACACCAGGACGACCCGCTCACGATGTGCACCACCGTACAGCTATGTAGGGTACACACCAGGACGACCCGCTCACGGTGTGCACCACCGTACAGCTATGTAGGGTACACACCAGGACGACCCGCTCACGGTGTGCACCACCGTACAGCTATGTAGGGTACACACCAGGACGACCCGCTCACGATGTGCACCACCGTACAGCTATGTAGGGTACACACCAGGACGACCCGCTCACGGTGTGCACCACCGTACAGCTATGTAGGGTACACACCAGGACGACCCGCTCACGGTGTGCACCACCGTACAACTACAGTGTAAAAATCACACATATATCTTTATATACCGGCTTCTTAAATACAAAAAAACCTGCAAAGTGGTAAAATCAGTGCCCTTCTTATCGGTCCTTTATTCATTTGAACACAGTTATCTGAGTCTCCTATACTCATAGAGGTGAAAGGTATAATGAAACATGTATACATGATAATGAGGTAAAGTGGAAGAATAGGGTAGCAGAATATATATATATATATATATATATATATATCACAGTGTGTTATCGGTACCTGGGAAATGTCTCCTGTGCTGCACACTCCAGTCAGTTGGTGAATGGAATCGATGATAGTCTCCAGGAGCCAAGTACACAACATGGTGGTAGAGGCGATTGGCGGAGCGAACACCTAACTGTTGCAGGAATGGAAGTCCTTTGGGAAGATACAGAAGACAATATATAGGTATCAGACGAAAGGTGGCTCAAAGAAAATAATTACCAGTGAATTAAATAAAACCTGAAGGCACAGTACCTTTTGGCAAGTGACCCAGGTAAATGGCTGAGGGAGGAGGCAGGTGATGATAGAGGGAAACCAACACCAGGAAATGGACCAGGTACACAGCTGAGGGAGGAGACAGGTGGTGCTAGGGGGACACCAGCAACAGGAAAGGACCAGGAAAAAGGCTGAGGGAGGAGGCAGGTGGTGATAGAGGGACACCAGCACCAGGAAAGGGACCAGGTACATGGCTGAGGGAGGAGGCAGGTGATGATAGAGGGACACCAGCAACAGGAAAGGACCAGGAAAAAGGCTGAGGGAGGAGGCAGGTGATGATAGAGGGAGACCAGCATCAGGAAAGGGACCAGGTACATGGCTGAGGGAGGAGGCAGGTGATGATAGAGGGAGACCAGCATCAGGAAAGGGACCAGGTACACGGCTGAGGGAGGAGGCAGGTGATGATAGAGGGACACCAGCACCAGGAAAGGGGCCAAGGTACAAGGCTGAGGGAGGAGGCAGGTGATGATAGAGGGAGACCAGCATCAGGAAAGGGACCAGGTACAAGGCTGATGGAGGAGGCAGGTGATGATAGAGGGACACCAGCACCAGGAAAGGGACCAGGTACACGGCTGAGGGAGAAGGCAGGTGATGATAGAGGGAGACTAGAACCAGGAAAGGGACCAGGTACACGGCTGAGGGAGGAGGCAGGTGATGATAGAGGGAGACCAGCACCAGGAAAGGGACCAGGTACATGGCTGAAGGAGGAGGCAGGTGATGATAGAGGGACACCAGCACCAGGAAAGGGACCAGGTACACAGCTGAGGGAGGAGACAGGTGATGGCAGGGGGAGATTAGCACCAGGAAAGGGATCCCAGGTACATGGCTGAGAGAGAAGACAGGTGATGATAGATGGATACCAGCACCAGGAAAGGGACCAGGTACATGGCTGAAGGAGGTCGCTGGTGATGATAGCGGGAGACCAGCACCAGGAAAGGGACCAGGTACAAGGCTGAGGGAGGAGAAAGGTGGTGATAGAGGGTTCCCAGCACCAGGAAAGGGACCAGGTACATGGCTGAGGGAGGAGGCAGGAGATGATAGATGGAGACCAGCACCAGGAAAGGGATCCCAGGTACACGGCTAAGGGAGGAGGCAGTTGATGATAGAGGGACACCAGCACCAGGAAAGGGACCAGGTACATGACTGAGGGAGAAGACAGGTGATGATAGATGAATACCAGCACCAGGAAAGGGATCCCAGGTACAAGGCTGAGGGAGGAGGCAGTTGATGATAGAGGGACACCAGCACCAGGAAAGGGACCAGGTACATGACTGAGGAAGAAGACAGGTGATGATAGATGGATACCAGCACCAGGAAAGGGATCCCAGGTACAAGGCTGAGGGAGGAGAAAGGTGGTGATAGAGGGTTCCCAGCACCAGGAAAGGGACCAGATACATGGCTGAAGGAGGTCGCTGGTGATGATAGATGAATCCCGCACTCAGTCACTAGCACAGACCCACAGCATTAGGATACATATATATATAATTTGACCACTTACTTGAGTTGGATGGTTCTCGCCAGTCCTGTGGTCCCAGGAAATTCTCTAGTGAATATGTGAGACCTTTAACTTGCTCGATCTGAGATCCTCGGGTCCGGCCACTGTGTAGTACATGTCCATCGCATGGACTTACCTACAGGGTCAAGCAGATAACACAGGCTGAAAATACATGCAAACACTTTTCCAGAGATATACTACACTACAAACAGGACACATCTCAGAGATGACAAAGGCATTTTCCACTCTTAACTGTCTCTATTCTAAAGTGATCCAGACCCTCCAGTTTGACTCTGTTAGATGCCGATGGACTTCCATTCTGTACATGGTTGAACAAATAATGTTATAGGGTGTGTAAGAGGAAAGCCCAGAAGCGGAGCACTGTGTAACTGGAGGAAGGGGACATGTTGGATCGTAAGTGGGAAGCCCAGGAACAGAGCATTGTGTACCTGATGGAAGGGGACATGTTGGAGGGTGTGTAAGTAGGAAGCCCAGGAGTGGAGCATTGTGTACCTGGTGAAAGGGAACATGTTGGAGGGTAAGTGGGAAGCCCAGAAGTGGAGCATTGAATACCTGGTGGAAGGGGACATTTTGGGAGGTGTGTAAGTGGGAAGCCCAGAAGTGGAGCATTGTGTACCTGGTGGAAGGGAACATGTTGGAGGGTAAGTGGGAAGCCCAGAAGTGGAGCATTGAATACCTGGTGGAAGGGGACATGTTGGGAGGTGTGTAAGTGGGAAGCCCAGAAGTGGAGCATTGTGTACCTGGTGGAAAGGGACATGTTGGAGGGTGTGTAAGTGGAAGCCCAGGTGTGGAGCACTGTGTACCTGGTGAAAGGGACATGTTGGAGGGTGTGTAAGTGGGAAGCCCAGGAGCGGGCATTGTGTACCTGGCGGAAGGGGACATGTTAGAGGGTGGGTATGTTGGAAGCCCAGGAGCAGAGCACTGTGTACCTGGTGGAAGGTATCATGTTGGGAGGTGTGTAGGTGGGAAGCCCAGAAGCGGAGTATTGCGTACCTGGTGGAAGGGGGCATGTTGGAGGGTGTGTAAGTGGAAAGCCCAAGAGCGGAGCATTGTCTACCTGGTGGAAGGGGACATTTTGGAGAGTAAGTGGGAAGCCCAGGAGCAAAACCCTGTGTACAGTACCTGGTGGAAGGGGACATGTTGGATGGTGTGTAAGTGGAAAGCCCAGAAGCAGAGTATTGTGCACCTGTTGGAAGGGGACATGTTTGAGGGTATGTAAGTGGAAAGCCCAAGAGCAGAGCATTGTGTACCTGGTGGAAGGGGACATGTTGGAGGGTAAGTGGGAAGCCCAGGAGCAAAACACTGTGTATCTGGTGGAAGGGGACATGTTGGAGGGTGTGTAAGTGGAAAGCCCAGGAGCAGAGCACTGTGTACCTGGTGGAAGGGGACATGTTGGAGGGTGTGTAAGTGGAAAGCCCAGGAGCAGAGCACTGTGGACTGTATGATCCAGTTATACAGATATGTTGGCTTGGATGAGTGGAAGGTGTCAGTGGGAAAAACGAACACATGTAAGTTTTGTGTAAGCAGTGTAGTGGTGATGTAATTAGATAGTATAGCTTATGGGTGGTGACAATCTTATCCTTGGTGTACACTTACTTTCCACCATGACATCCACTGTATGATCTACAGAACAGTCTACTACAAGTACCCAAATTCATTCATTTTAAAGACTCCCCAGATGTGTATGAATGTTTTCCTAGTCACTGTCTGCATTTCCCCTGGAGGTTCCAGTCCTGGTGCTTCCTGCAAAGTGACTTATTCCTCAGTGTACTCACTAAGTAATGGGAAGAGATGGTCCTGGCTGTGGACTTCAATGGACGTCGAAAGAGTTCCCCCAAATTCTTGTAGCGGTTCAGGTCTTCTACCTCAGCTTCTGCCATGTTTACAGAGAATGCCCAGACATACATGGAGAAGAGAGGACGGCGTAGCCAGCGAGGTAGGCTCACATCATTGAGTAGGCCCCAAAGACGAGACAGAAGGCGAGTTGGTGCTCTGCTGTACACCGCCTGATAAGAGAGGTAGAAGGGATTATACCAGTGGTTCCCAAACATTTTGAATCATGGCACCCTACAGTATCAGAATATATTTCATGGCACCCCTAGGCCAAAAGTTTTTTACAGAGAATTCAGAAAAATATATTAAATGAAATATGTTGTGATTACATTTTATCCTATGTGGTGATGAACATGATTCACTTCTGTTTACCCACATATTTTATCATTGTAAGTCACAAGCACTGATTGTGCTTATTACATTGACCATAAATAATTTTAGTTGATCTGAACCACCAACCTGAGACACCCCTGCAAGTTCTCAGAGGCACCCTGGGGGGCCTAGGTGCACAGTTTGGGAACCACTTGATTATACAATGCATCATTCTATCCCAACCTCTTACACTTCTCCAAGTGGCTGAGTGAGTCAATGTCCAAAAGCGGTCTTACCTCTATTTTCCACGTAGCTGTCCCACAAACCACCAGCAGAGAGAAAGCTATTCCCAATGTTCTGTCAGTAATCGCAATCTCAGTCGTCATCGTCATCATCAGTCATCATCATCTTCAGTAATCACAATCTCAATCATTATCATCATCATCATCTCCGTCAGTAATCGCAATCTCAGTCATCATCATGATAAGTAATCACAATCTCAGTCATCATCATCAGTAATTATAATCTCAGTCATGATCATCATCATCGTCAGTAATTGCAATCTTAGTCATCTTCATCGTCATCGTCAGTAACCGTAATATCCATCATCATCACCATAGTCCGTAATCGCAATCTCAGTCATCATCATCATCATTAATTGCAAACTCAGTCATCATCATCATCGTGAGTAATGGCAACCTCAGTCATCAGCATCATTATCATCAATCTCAGTCATCATCATCAGTAATAGCAATCTCAGCCATCATCATCAACGTCAGTAATCGCAATCTCAGTCATCATCATTGTCATCATCATCAGTAATCGCATTCTCAGTCATCATCATCAATGTCAGTAATCGCAATCTCAGTCATGAGCATAAGTAATCACAATCTCAGTCATCATCATCATTGTCATCATCATCAGTAATCACAATCTCAGTCATCATCATCATCATCATAATAATAATCAGTAATGACAATCTCAGTCATCATCATCATTAGCAATCGCATTCTCAGTCATCAGCATCATTGTCAGTAATCGAAATCTGTCATCATCATCATCATCATCTTTGTCCGTAATCCCAATCATCATCTTCATCATCAGTAATCGAAATCTCAGTCATCATCAGTAATCACAATCTCAGTCATCATCATCATTGTCATCATCGTCAGTCATCTCATTCTCAGTCATCATCATCAGTAATCGCAATCTCAGTCGTCATCATCATCAGTAATCACATTCTCAGTCATCATCATCATCATTGTCAGTAATCGCAACTTGTCATCAACATTGTCCATAATCCCACTCTTCATCATCATTAACATTGTCATTAATCACATTTTCAGTCATCATCATCATCGTCAGTAATCGCAATCTCAGTCATCATCATCATCAGTAATCGCATTCTCAGTCATCATCATCATCATCCGTAATCCCAATCATCATCATTGTCAGTAATCGCAATCTCAGTCATCATCATCATCATCAACGTCAGTTATCGAAATCTGTCATCATCGTTAGTAATCGCAATCTCAGTCATCATCATCATCGTCAGTAATCGCAATCTCAGTCATCATCATCATCATCATCAGTAATCGCAATTCTCAGTCATCATCATCATCAGTAATTATAATCTCAGTCATGATGATCATCATCATCATCGTCGTCAGTAATTGCAATCTTAGTCATCTTCATCATCATAGTCAGAAACCGTAATATCCATCATCATCACCATAGTCCGTAATCGCAATCTCAGTCATCATCATCATCATCAGTAATGACAATCTCAGTCATCATCATCATCATAATAATCAGTAATGACAATCTCAGTCATCATCATCATCCGTAATCCCAATCATCATCATCATCATCATCATCGTCAGTAATCGAAATCTGTCATCATCGTTAGTAATCGCAATCTCAGTCATCATCATCATTGTCAGTAATCGCACTCTCAGTCATCATCATCATCATCGGCAGTAATCGCAATCTCAGTCATCATCATCATCAGTAATCGCAATCTCAGTCATCATCATCATCAGTAATCGCATTCTCAGTCATCATCATCATCAGTAATTGCATGCTCAGTCATCATCATAATCATCATCATCATCAGTAATCGCAATCTCAGTCATTATCATCATCAGTAATCACATTCTGAGTCATCATCATCATCAGTAATCGCAATCTCAGGCATCATCATCATCATCATCAGTAATCGCATTCTCAGTCATCATCATCATCATCATCATCATCCGTAATCCCAATCATCATCATCATCGTCAGTAATCACAATCTCAGTCATCATCATCATCAACGTCAGTAATCGCAATCTCAGTCATTATCATCATCAGTAATCGCATTCTCAGTCATCATCGGCAGTAATTGCAATCTATCATCATCGTCCGTAATCCCAATCATCATCATCGTAAGTAATCGCAATCTCAGTCATCATCATCAATGTCAGTAATCGTAATCTCAGTGTCATGGCCGGCGGAGATTGAGGACCCACCTCCAGTACCTGCCCAGGTATGGTCTGCGCTGGACGCCCTTGGAACTTAGGTTAGATGTATGACTTTCGCATAAATCCTAGGCCATGAGTTAGACGGTAGCTCCTGAGTGAGGGTGCAGAATCTAACTGCCCGGCGGTCTTCTCCAGGGACCCCCGCAAGGGAGTTTGGGTTTCGCTGCGTCCGAACAGCAAGTCGCGGACCCTCACCCGGAGAACTCACTGGTGACCACGAAAGATGGTCAGAAGAGGAACCGGTGGCTAGCAACAGGGAAGGAGGCAACAGGGGTTCTGGGTAGAGAAGATAAGTAAAAGGCTTGCTTGGTTTGCCAAATACTGAAGACAGAAACTGTAATGAGGATGGTTGTTTTGGCTTGGAACTTCCAAGATGGACAATAACTGTAACTGAAAGATGGCCGACTTGGCGTGGAGAGTTCGGGTAGGCAATAACTGTAACTGAAAGGGACGACGGCGTGCAGGGTTCGGGTAGGCAATAACTGTAACTGAAATGGCCGACTTGGCGTGGAGGGTTCGGGTAGGCAATAACTGTAACTGAAAGTGTCCGACTTGGCTTTTTTGGCTTGAGCAGGATGCAGGAACAGGGATGAGCCAGATAAGGAATCAGAGAAGGCTGGATCACAGAGACTGAGCTGGGACCGCAGTACCACACAGGAACACTAGAGGCTGCTGCTGAGCAGAGTTACTGGCAGCTGCACAGTTGTACCAGCACCGAGGCTCACAGCCTGCTTGAATTTATGCTCTGCACAACTAGGTCTGCCCAGCCCCATCCTGGGGAAGGAGATAAAACACCCACTCGCCTGCGGTCATGTGACCCGGCCAAGATGGTGGCGCCCAGTACAGGAAGCCAGCGCCTGACCCGCCGCCGGACCACCTGCAAACCTGAGAGCCCCCACAGCAGCCTGCCCCCTGGACCCACACGGCCCTGCACCCCCGTGACGCAAAGACCGGAGTGCCTGGCGAGGTGAGTAGCCGCGGCCGAGTCTGGCGCAGTGGCGGGATGTGACACTGAATCACCATCATTAGTAACCGCAATCTCCGTCATCATCATCAGTAATCACATTCTCAGTCATCATCATCGTCAGTAATCGCAATCTCAGTCATCTCATCATCATCAGTAATCGCATTCTCAGTCATCATCATTATCATCAGTAATCGCAATCTCAGTCATCATCATCGTCAGTAATCACAATCTCAGTCATCATCGTCAGTAATTGCAATCTCAGTCATCATCATCAGTAATTGGAATCTCAGTCATCATCATCATCATCGTTCATAATCGCAATTTCAGTCATCATCTTCAACGTCAGTAATCACAATCTCAATCATTACCATCATCATCAGTAATAGCAAGCTCAGTCATCATCATGATCATCATCATCAGTAATCGCAATCTCAGTCATCATTCATAATCAAAAGCTCAGTCATCATCATCATCGTTCGTAATCACAAACTCAGTCATCATCATCATTCGTAATCACAAGCTCAGTCATCATGATCATCATCAGTAATCACAATTCAGGCATCATCATCGTCAGTAATCGCAATCTCAGTCATCATCATCATCAGTAATTGCATTCTTAGTCATCATCATCATCATCATCCATAATTGCAATTTCAGTCATCATCGTCAGTAATCGCAATCTCAATCATCATCATCATCATCAGTAATCTCAGTCATCATCATCATCGTCAGTAATCGCAATCTCAGTCATCATCATCATCAGTAATCGCATTCTCAGTCATCATCATCATCATCCGTAATCCCAATCATCATCATCGTCAGTAATCGCAATCTCAGTCATCATCATCATCATCAACGTCAGTTATCGAAATCTGTCATCACCGTTAGTAATCGCAATCTCAGTCATCATCATCATTGTCAGTAATCGCAATATCAGTCATCATCATCATCATCATCATCAGTAATCGCAATTCTCAGTCATCATCATCATCAGTAATTATAATCTCAGTCATGATGATCATCATCATCATCGTCGTCAGTAATTGCAATCTTAGTCATCTTCATCATCATAGTCAGAAACCGTAATATCTATCATCATCACCATAGTCCGTAATCGCAATCTCAGTCATCATCATCATCATAATAATCAGTAATGACAATCTCAGTCATCATCATCATCATCATAATAATCAGTAATGACAATCTCAGTCATCATCATCATCATCATCCGTAATCCCAATCATCATCATCATCATCATCGTCAGTAATCGAAATCTGTCATCATCGTTAGTAATCGCAATCTCAGTCATCATCATCATCGTCAGTAATCGCACTCTCAGTCATCATCATCATCATCGTCAGTAATCGCAATCTCAGTCATCATCATCATCAGTAATCGCAATCTCAGTCATCATCATCATCAGTATTCGCATTCTCAGTCATCATCATCATCAGTAATTGCATTCTCAGTCATCATCATAATCATCATCATCATCAGTAATCGCAATCTCAGTCATCATCATCATCAGTAATTGCATTCTCAGTCATCATCATAATCATCATCATCATCAGTAATCGCAATCTCAGTCATTATCATCATCAGTAATCGCATTCTGAGTCATCATCATCATCAGTAATTGCAATCTCAGGCATCATCATCATCATCATCATCATCATCAGTAATCGCATTCTCAGTCATCATCATCATCCGTAATCCCAATCATCATCATCATCGTCAGTAATCACAATCTCAGTCATCATCATCATCAACGTCAGTAATCGCAATCTCAGTCATTATCATCATCAGTAATCGCATTCTCAGTCATCATCGGCAGTAATTGCAATCTATCATCATCGTCCGTAATCCCAATCATCATCATCGTAAGTAATCGCAATCTCAGTCATCATCATCAATGTCAGTAATCGTAATCTCAGTGTCATGGCCGGCGGAGATTGAGGACCCACCTCCAGTACCTGCCCAGGTATGGTCTGCGCTGGACGCCCTTGGAACTTAGGTTAGATGTATGACTTTCGCATAAATCCTAGGCCATGAGTTAGACGGTAGCTCCTGAGTGAGGGTGCGGAATCTAACTGCCCGGCGGTCTTCTCCAGGGACCCCCGCAAGGGAGTTTGGGTTTCGCTGCGTCCGAACAGCAAGTCGCGGACCCTCACCCGGAGAACTCACTGGTGACCACGAAAGATGGTCAGAAGAGGAACCGGTGGCTAGCAACAGGGAAGGAGGCAACAGGGGTTCTGGGTAGAGAAGATAAGTAGAAGGCTTGCTTGGTTTGCCAAATACTGAAGACAGAAACTGTAATGAGGATGGTTGTTTTGGCTTGGAACTTCCAAGATGGACAATAACTGTAACTGAAAGATGGCCGACTTGGCGTGGAGAGTTCGGGTAGGCAATAACTGTAACTGAAAGGGACGACGGCGTGCAGGGTTCGGGTAGGCAATAACTGTAACTGAAATGGCCGACTTGGCGTGGAGGGTTCGGGTAGGCAATAACTGTAACTGAAAGTGTCTGACTTGGCTTTTTTGGCTTGAGCAGGATGCAGGAACAGGGATGAGCCAGATAAGGAATCAGAGAAGGCTGGATCACAGAGACTGAGCTGGGACCGCAGTACCACACAGGAACACTAGAGGCTGCTGCTGAGCAGAGTTACTGGCAGCTGCACAGTTGTACCAGCACCGAGGCTCACAGCCTGCTTGAATTTATGCTCTGCACAACTAGGTCTGCCCAGCCCCATCCTGGGGAAGGAGATAAAGCACCCACTCGCCTGCGGTCATGTGACCCGGCCAAGATGGTGGCGCCCAGTACAGGAAGGGTAGTGTCTAGATCCCATGCAGTTTTGGTAATTTTCCCATAATGCCCTGGGTCCACGTATACCTGGAGGGGGAATATAAATCTGTGGCGAGCGAAGCGAGCCACCGTGCCCGAAGCGTGCGAGCGTAGCGAGCCCGCGAGGGTACAATGGTGCAAAAATAAAAATAAATAACTGACACCTACATGAATTACACATAAATTAAAAAACGTTGTGAGGGCATCTAACAACTTCCGCCCTCACTGAACGTCACATCCTGTAACCAATACTGCATGGGATCTAGTCTCTACCATACAGGAAGCCAGCGCCTGACCCGCCGCCGGACCACCTGCAAACCTGAGAGCCCCCACAGCAGCCTGCCCCCTGGACCCACACGGCCCTGCACCCCCGTGACGCAAAGACCGGAGTGCCTGGCGAGGTGAGTAGCCGCGGCCGAGTCTGGCGCAGTGGCGGGATGTGACACTCAATCACCATCATTAGTAACCGCAATCTCCGTCATCATCATCAGTAATCACATTCTCAGTCATCATCATCATCGTCAGTAATCGCAATCTCAGTCATCTCATCATCATCAGTAATCGCATTCTCAGTCATCATCATCATCATCGTCAGTAATCTCAATCTCAGTCATCATCATCGTCAGTAATCGCAATCTCAGTCATCATCGTCAGTAATTGCAATCTCAGTCATCATCATCAGTAATTGGAATCTCAGTCGTCATCATCATCATCATCGTTCATAATCACAATTTCAGTCATCATCTTCAACGTCAGTAATCACAATCTCAATCATTACCATCATCATCATCAGTAATAGCAAGCTCAGTCACCATCATCAGTAATCACAATCTCAGTCATCATCATGATCATCATCATCAGTAATCGCAATCTCAGTCATCATTCATAATCAAAAGCTCAGTCATCATCATCATCGTTCGTAATCACAAACTCAGTCATCATCATCATTCGTAATCACAAGCTCAGTCAACATGATCATCATCAGTAATCACAATTTCAGGCATCATCATCGTCAGTAATCGCAATCTCAGTCATCATCATCATCAGTAATTGCATTCTTAGTCATCATCATCATCATCATCATCATCATCCATAATTGCAATTTCAGTCATCATCGTCAGTAATCGCAATCTCAATCATCATCATCATCATCATCAGTAATCTCAGTCATCATCATCATCGTTCGTAATCACAAGCTAAGTCATCATCATCATTGTCAGTAATAGCAATCTCAATCATCATCAGTAATCTCAGTCATCATCATCATCATCATCGTTTGTAATCACAAGCTAAATCATCATCATCATCATCATCATCAGTAATTGCAATCTCAGTCATAATCATCATCTTCAGTAATCACAATCTCAGTCATCATCAGTAATCGCAATCTCAATCATCATCGTCAGTAATCGCAATCTCAGTCATCATCATCAACAGCAATCACAATCTCATTCATAATCATCATCTTAAGTAATCACAATCATTATCGTCAGTAATCGCAATCTCAGTCATCATCATCATCATCATCATAATCGTCAGTAATCGCAAGTGCTGCCCACGCAATTACACACAGGCCACTCCACAAACTAAAAGGTTTAATTTGCACCTTTATATTTGAGCTTCTCTTCTGGGGATAGTTATCTATATGGGGATAGTTATCTATATGGGGATAGTTATCTATATGGGGATAGTTATCTATATGGGGATAGTTATCTATATGGGGATAGTTATCTATATACACAAGAAAGATGCTGCTGTGCTATAATGAGCCAATGCCGGTTCTCAGAGACTGTGTCTCATCTGAAAGGAACCACTGTTATTTTGTGTTAGAGATAGTGACATCACTAGGGTGGTGTGGGAGCTGTGGGCAGCACCCGGGTGACACCCTCTGAATGGTGCCACCAAATGTTGTCTCCTCCACAGTGACTACATGTGACTCCTATCACAGGGAAGGATCCATTACTACAGACTGACTGGTCCAACCCACATTTTCTGGATAAACCACAAGGCCATGCCCATTTTGCCCGTGTGTGACTTTGTCGTGTGAACAATAACCATTGCCACAATAGGTACCACTGGTCACTGGTGCTCTCTGTATTGTATGATGGTCACTAGTGCTCTCTGTATTATATGGCGGTGACTGTGATGCTCTCTGTATTATATGGCGGTCACTGTGATGCTCTCTGTATTATATGGCGAGCACTGTGAGGCTCTCTGTATTATATGGTGTCAATGTGATGCTCTCTGTATTATATAGCATCACTGATGCTCTCTGTATTATATGGAGATCACAGACTCTCTTTGTATTATAAGGCGATCGCTGATTTTCTCTGTATTATATGGCGTCAATGATGCTCTCTGTGTTATATGGTGTCACTGATGCTCTCTGTATTATATGGTGTCAATGATGCTCTCTGTATTATATGGCATCACTGATGATCTCTGTATTATATGGCAGTCACTGGTCTGGTGCTCTCTGTATTATATGGCAGTCACTGATGCTCTCTGTATTATATGGTGTCACTGATGCTCTCTGTATTATATGGCGGTCACTGTGATGTTCTCTGTATTATATGGCAGTCACTGGTGCTCTCTGTATTATATGGCGGTCACTGATGCTCTCTGTATTATATGGCGGTCACTGGTGCTCTCTGTATTATATGGTGTCACTGATGCTCTCTGTATTATATGGCAGTCATTGGTGCCCTCTGTATTATATGGTGTCACTGTGATGTTCTCTGTATTATATGGCGGTCACTGATGCTCTCTGTATTATATGGGGGTCACTGTGATGTTCTCGGTATTATATGGTGGTCACTGGTGCTATCTGTATTATATGGTGGTCACTGATGCTCTCTGTATTATATGGTGTCACTGATGCTCTCTGTATTATATGGCAGTCACTGGTGCCCTCTGTATTATATGGCAGTCACTGATGCTCTCTGTATTATATGGTGTCTTTGATGCTCTCTGTATTATATGGCAGTCACTGGTGCCCTCTGTATTATATGGTGTCACTGTGATGTTCTCTGTATTATATGGCGGTCACTGATGCTCTCTGTATTATATGGTGTCACTGATGCTCTCTGTATTATATGGCGTCACTGATGCTCTCTGTATTATATGGTGTCACCGATGCTCTCTGTATTATATGGCGGTCACTGTGATGTTCTCTGTATTATATGGCAGTCACTGGTGCTCTCTGTATTATATGGCGTCACTGATGCTCTCTGTATTATATGGCGTCACTGATGGTCTCTGTATTATATGGCGGTCACTGATGCTCTCTGTATTATATGGCGTCACTGATGGTCTCTGTATTATATGGTGGTCACTGGTGCTCTCTGTATTATATAGCGTCACTGATGTTCTCTGTATTATATGGCGTCACTGATGCTCTGTATTATATGGTGTCACTGGTGCTCTCTGTATTATATGGCGATCACTGATGCTCTCTGTATTATATGGCGGTCACTGGTGCTCTCTCTATTATATGGCGGTCACTGGTGCTCTCTGTATTATATGGCGGTCACTGGTGCCCTCTGTATTATATGGCGGTCACTGGTGCCCTCTATATTATATGGCGGTCACTGGTGCCCTCTGTATTATATGACATCACTGATGCTCTCTGTATTATATGGCATCACTGATGCTCTCTGAATTATATGGCGTCACTGGTGCTCTCTGTATTATATGGCGGTCACTGGTGCTCTCTGTATTATATGGCGGTCACTGGTGCTCTCTGTATTATATGGCGGTCACTGATGCTCTCTGTATTATATGGCGGTCACTGGTGCTCTCTGTATGTATGGCGGTCACTGATGCTCTCTGTATTATATGGCGGTCACTGGTGCTCTCTGTATTATATGGCGGTCACTGATGCTCTCTGTATTATATGGCGGTCACTGGTTCTCTCTGTATGTATGGCGACCACTGGTGCTCTCTGTATTATATGGCGATCACTGGTGTTCTCTGTATTATATGGTGGTCACTGGTGCTCTCTGTATTATATGGCGGTCACTGATGCTCTCTGTATTATATGGCAGTTACTGATGCTCTCTGTATTATATGGCAGTCACTGTGATGTTCTCTGTATTATATGGCGGTCACTGTGATGATCTCTGTATGTATGGTGGTCACTGGTGCCCTCTGTATTATATGGTGGTCACTGGTGCCCTCTGTATTATATGGTGGTCACTGATGCTCTCTGTATTATATGGCAGTTACTGATGCTCTCTGTATTATATGGCAGTCACTGTGATGTTCTCTGTATTATATGGCGGTCACTGTGATGATCTCTGTATGTATGGTGGTCACTGGTGCCCTCTGTATTATATGGCGGTCACTGATGATCTCTGTATTATATGGCATCACTAATGCTGTATTATATGGCGGTCACTGATGCCCTCTGTATTATATGGCAGTCACTGTGATGTTCTCTGTATTATATGGCGGTCACTGTGATGATCTCTGTATCATATGGCGGTCACTGGTGCTCTCTGTATGTATGGTGGTCACTGGTGCCCTCTGTATTATATGGTGGTCACTGATGCTCTCTGTATTATATGGTGTCACTGGTGCTCTCTGTATTATATGGCAGTTACTGATGCTCTCTGTATTATATGGCGTCACTGTGATGGTCTCTGTATTATATGGCAGTTACTGATGCTCTCTGTATTATATGGTGTCACTGATGGTCTCTGTATTATATGGCATCACTGGTGCTCTCTGTATTATATGGTGTCACTGATGCTCTCTGTATTATATGGCGTCACTGGTGCTCTCTGTATTATATGGCGACACTGATACTCTCTGTATTATATGGCAGTTACTGATGCTCTCTGTATTATATGGTGGTCACTGGTGCTCTCTGTATTATATGGCGTCACTGATGCTCTCTGTATTATATGGCGGTCACTGATACTCTCAGTATTATATGGTGATCACTGGTGCTCTCTGTATTATATGGCGTCACTGATGCTCTCTGTATTATATGGCGGTCACTGATACTCTCAGTATTATATGGTGATCACTGGTGCTCTCTGTATTATATGGCGTCACTGATGCTCTCTGTATTATATGGCGGTCACTGATACTCTCAGTATTATATGGTGATCACTGATGCTCTCTGTATTATATGGCGACACTGATGCTCTCTGTATTATATGGCGGTCACTGATGCTCTCTGTATTATATGGCGGTCACTGGTGCTCTCTGTATTATATGGCAGTCACGATGCTCTCTGTATTATATGACGTCACTGATGCTCTCTGTATTATATGGCGGTCACTGATACTCTCAGTATTATATGGTGATCACTGGTGCTCTCTGTATTATATGGCGGTCACTGGTGCTCTCTGTATTATATGGCAGTCACGATGCTCTCTGTATTATATGACATCACTGATGCTCTCTGTATTATATGGCGGTCACTGATGCTCTCTGTATTATATGGCATCACTGGTGCTCTCTGTATTATATGGCGTCACTGATGATCTCTGTATTATATGGCGTCACTGGTGCTCTCTGTATTATATGGCGTCACTGATGGTCTCTGTATTATATGGCGTCACTGGTGCTCTCTGTATTGTATGGCGGTCACTGATGCTCTCTGTAATATATGGCGTCACTGATGCTCTCTGTATTATATGGCGTCACTGGTGCTCTCTGTATTATATGGCGTCACTGGTGCTCTCTGTATTATATGGCATCACTGGTGCTCTCTGTATTATATGGCGGTCACTGATGCTCTCTGTATTATATGACGTCACTGGTGCTCTCTGTATTATATGGCGGTCACTGATGCTCTCTGTATTATATGGCGTCACTGATGGTCTCTGTATTATATGGTGTCACTGATGCTCTCTGTATTGTATGGCGGTCACTGATGCTCTCTGTATTATATGGTGTCACTGATGCTCTCTGTATTATATGGTGTCACTGATGCTCTCTGTATTATATGGCATCACTGATGCTCTCTGTATTATATGGCGGTCACTGATGCTCTCTGTATTATATGGCGGTCACTGATGCTCTCTGTATTATATGGCGGTCACTGATGCTCTCTGTATTATATGGCGGTCACTGTGATGTTCTCTGTATTATATGGCATCACTGATGATCTCAGTATTATATGGCGTCACTGATGCTCTCTGTATTATATGGTGTCACTGATGATCTCTGTATTATATGGCGTCACTGGTGCTCTCTGTATTATATGGCGTCACTGATGCTCTCTGTATTATATGGCGGTCACTGATGGTCTCTGTATTATATGGCGTCACTGATGCTCTCTGTATTATATGGTGTCACTGATGATCTCTGTATTATATGGCGGTCACTGATGCTCTCTGTATTATATGGCGTCACTGATGCTCTCTGTATTATATGGCGTCACTGATGCTCTCTGTATTATATGGCGTCACTGATGATCTCTGTATTATATGGCGGTCACTGATGATCTCTGTATTATATGGCGGTCACTGATGCTCTCTGTATTATATGGTGTCACTGTGATGATCTCTGTATCATATGGCGGTCACTGGTGCTCTCTGTATCATATGGCAGTCACTGATGCTCTCTGTATTATATGGCGTCACTGATGCTCTCTGTATTATATGGCAGTCACTGATGCTCTCTGTATTATAAGGTGTCACTGATGCTCTCTGTATTATATGGCGTCACTGGTGCTCTCTGTATTATATGGCATCACTGGTGCTCTCTGTATTATATGGCGGTCACTGATGCTCTCTGTATTATATGGTGTCAATGTGATGCTCTCTGTATTATAAGGTGTCACTGATGCTCTCTGTATTATATGGCGTCACTGGTGCTCTCTGTATTATATGGCGTCACTGGTGCTCTCTGTATTATATGGCATCACTGGTGCTCTCTGTATTATATGGCGTCACTGATGCTCTCTGTATTATATGGCAGTCACTGATGGTCTCTGTATTATATGGCGTCACTGATGGTCTCTGTATTATATGGCGTCACTGATGCTCTCTGTATTATATGGCAGTCACTGATGCTCTCTGTATTATAAGGTGTCACTGATGCTCTCTGTATTGTATGGCGGTCACTGATGCTCTCTGTATTATATGGCATCACTGATGCTCTCTGTATTATATGGCGTCACTGATGCTCTCTGTATTATATGGCGGTCACTGATGCTCTGTATTATATGGCATCACTGGTGCTCTCTGTATTATATGGCGTCACTGATGGTCTCTGTATTATATGGCGTCACTGATGCTCTCTGTATTATATGGCAGTCACTGATGCTCTCTGTATTATAAGGTGTCACTGATGCTCTCTGTATTGTATGGCGGTCACTGATGCTCTCTGTATTATATGGCATCACTGATGCTCTCTGTATTATATGGCGTCACTGATGCTCTCTGTATTATATGGCGGTCACTGATGCTCTGTATTATATGGCATCACTGGTGCTCTCTGTATTATATGGCGTCACTGATGCTCTCTGTATTATATGGTGTCACTGATGCTCTCTGTATTATATGGTGTCACTGATGCTCTGTGTATTGTATGGTGTCACTGATGATCTCTGTATTATATAGCAGTCACTGATGCTCTCTGTATTATATGGCGGTCACTGTGATGTTCTCTGTATTATATGGCATCACTGATGATCTCTGTATTATATGGCGTCACTGATGCTCTCTGTATTATATGGTGTCACTGATGCTCTCTGTATTATATGGTGTCACTGATGCTCTGTGTATTGTATGGTGTCACTGATGATCTCTGTATTATATAGCAGTCACTGATGCTCTCTGTATTATATGGTGTCACTGATGCTCTGTGTATTGTATGGTGTCACTGATGGTCTCTGTATTATATGGCAGTCACTGTGATGGTCTCTGTATTATATGGCGTCACTGATGCTCTCTGTATTATATGGCGGTCACTGTGATGTTCTCTGTATTATATGGCATCACTGATGATCTCTGTATTATATGGCGTCACTGATGTTCTCTGTATTATATGGTGTCACTGATGCTCTGTGTATTGTATGGTGGCCACTGATGCTCTCTGTATTATATGGCGTCACTGGTGCTCTCTGTAATATATGGCGGTCACTGATGCTCTCTGTATTATATGGCAGTTACTGATGGTCTCTGTATTATATGGTGTCACTGATGGTCTCTGTATTATATGGTGTCACTGATGCTCTCTGTATTATATGGTGGTCACTGATGCTCTCTGTATTATATGGCATCACTGGTGCTCTCTGTATTATATGGTGTCACTGGTGCTCTCTGTATTATATGGCGGTCACTGATGCTCTCTGTATTATATGGTGTCACTGATGATCTCTGTATTATATGGCGGTCACTGATGATCTCTGTATTATATGGCGTCACTGATGCTCTCTGTATTATATGGTGTCACTGATGCTCTGTATTATATGGCGTCACTGATGCTCTCTGTATTATATGGCGTCACTGATGCTCTCTGTATTATATGGTGTCACTGATGCTCTCTGTAGTATATGGCGTCACTGATGCTCTCTGTATTATATGGTGTCACTGATGCTCTCTGTATTATATGGCGTCACTGATGGTCTCTGTGTTATATGGCGTCACTGATGCTCTCTGTATTATATGGCGTCACTGATGCTCTCTGTATTATATGGTGGTCACTGGTGCTCTCTGTATGTATGGTGGTCACTGGTGCTCTCTGTATTATATGGCGGTCACTGGTGCTCTCTGTATTATATGGTGTCACTGGGGGTCTCTGTATTATATGGCGATCACTAGTGCTCTCTGTATTATATGGCGGTCACTGGTGGTCTCTGTATTATATGGTGTCACTGATGCTCTCTGTATTATATGGCGTCACTGATGCTCTCTGTATTATATGGCGTCACTGATGGTCTCTGTATTATATGGCGTCACTGATGCTCTCTGTATTATATGGTGTCACTGATGCTCTCTGTATTATATGACGGTCACTGATGCGCCCTGTATTATATGGCGGTCACTGATGCTCTCTGTATTATATGGTTGTCACTGATGCTCTGTATTATATGGCGTCACTGATGGTCTCTGCATTATATGGCGTCACTGATGATCTCTGCATTATATGGCGTCACTGATGCTCTGTGTATTATATGGCATCACTGATGCTCTCTGTATTATATGGCGGTCACTGATGCTCTGTGTATTGTATGGCAGTCACTGATGCTCTCTGTACTATATGGCGGTCACTGATGGTCTCTGTATTATATGGCGGTCACTGTGATGTTCTCTGTATTATATGGCATCACTGATGATCTCTGTATTATATGACGGTCACTGATGTTCTCTGTATTATATGGTGTCACTGATGCTCTCTGTATTATATGGTGTCACTGATGGTCTCTGTATTATATGGTGTCACTGATGCTCTCTGTATTATATGGCGGTCACTGATGCTCTCTGTATTATATGGCGTCACTGATGCTCTCTGTAGTATATGGTGTCACTGATGCTCTCTGTATTATATGGTGTCACTGATGGTCTCTGTATTATATGGCAGTCACTGATGCTCTCTGTATTATATGGCGTCACTGATGCTCTCTGTATTATATGGCGTCACTGATGGTCTCTGTATTATATGGCGTCACTGATGCTCTCTGTAGTATATGGCGTCACTGATGCTCTCTGTATTATATGGCGTCACTGGTGCTCTCTGTATTATATGGCGTCACTGATG
Source organism: Crinia signifera (assembly GCF_055691185.1). Taxonomy (NCBI): domain Eukaryota; kingdom Metazoa; phylum Chordata; class Amphibia; order Anura; family Myobatrachidae; genus Crinia; species Crinia signifera. The sequence goes on from NC_139223.1 coordinate 1,003,078, forward strand.
CTCTCTGTATTATATGGTGTCACTGATGGTCTCTGTATTATATGGTGTCACTGATGCTCTCTGTATTATATGGCGTCACTGATGCTCTCTGTATTATATGGCGTCACTGATGCTCTCTGTATTATATGGCGTCACTGATGGTCTCTGTATTATATGGTGTCACTGATGCTCTCTGTATTATATGGCGGTCACTGATGGTCTCTGTATTATATGGTGTCACTGATGTTCTCTGTATTATATGGCGTCACTGATGCGCCCTGTATTATATGGCGGTCACTGATGCTCTCTGTATTATATGGCGGTCACTGGTGGTCTCTGTATTATATGGTGTCACTGATGCTCTCTGTATTATATGGTGACACTGATGCTCTCTGTATTATATGGCGGTCACTGATGCTCTCTGTATTATATGGCGTCACTGATGCTCTCTGTTTTATATGGTGTGACTGATGCTCTCTGTATTATATGGCGGTCACTGGTCTCTGTATTATATGGCGTCACTGATGCTCTCTGTATTATATGGAGGTCACTGATGCTCTCTGTATTATATGATGTCACTGATGCTCTCTGTATTATATGGCGTCACTGATGCTCTCTGTATTATATGGCGTCACTGATGCTCTCTGTATTATATGGCATCACCGGTGCTCTCTGTATTATATGGTGTCACTGATGCTCTCTGTATTATATGGAGGTCACTGATGCTCTCTGTATTATATGATGTCACTGATGCACTCTGTATTATATGGCGTCACTGATGCTCTCTGTATTATATGATGTCACTGGTGCTCTCTGTATTATATGGCGTCACTGATGCTCTCTGTATTATATGGCGTCACTGATGCTCTCTGTATTATATGGTGTCACTGATGCTCTCTGTATTATATGGCAGTCACTGATGCTCTCTGTATTATATGGCAGTCACTGGTGCCCTCTGTATTATATGGCGTCACTGATGCTCTCTGTATTATATGGCAGTCACTGATGCTCTCTGTATTATATGGCGTCACTGATGCTCTCTGTATTATATGGCGTCACTGATGCTCTCTGTATTATATGGCGTCACTGATGATCTCAGTATTATATGGCGTCACTGATGATCTCTGTATTATATGGCGTCACTGATGCTCTCTGTATTGTATGACGTCACTGATGCTCTCTGTATTATATGGTGGTCACTGATGATCTCAGTATTATATGGCGTCACTGATGCTCTCTGTATTATATGGCGTCACTGATGCTCTCTGTATTATATGGCGTCACTGATGGTCTCTGTATTATATGGTGTCACTGATGATCTCTGTATTATATGGCGTCACTGATGCTCTCTGTATTATATGGCGTCACTGATGCTCTCTGTATTATATGGCGTCACTGTTGCTCTCTGTATTGTATGGCGGTCACTGATGCTCTCTGTATTATATGGCGGTCACTGATGCTCTCTGTATTATATGGCGTCACTGATGCTCTCTGTATTATATGGAGTCACTGATGCTCTCTGTATTATATGGCAGTCACTGATGCTCTCTGTATTATATGGCGTCACTGATGCTCTCTGTATTATATGGCAGTCACTGATGCTCTCTGTATTATATGGCGTCACTGATGCTCTCTGTATTATATGGCGTCACTGATGATCTCAGTATTATATGGCGTCACTGATGCTCTCTGTATTATATGGTGGTCACTGATGATCTCAGTATTATATGGCGTCACTGATGCTCTCTGTATTATATGGCGTCACTGATGGTCTCTGTATTATATGGTGTCACTGATGATCTCTGTATTATATGGTGTCACTGATGCTCTCTGTATTGTATGGTGTCACTGATGATCTCTGTATTATATGGCGTCACTGATGGTCTCTGTATTATATGGCGTCACTGATGCTCTCTGTATTATATGGTGTCACTGATGATCTCTGTATTATATGGCGGTCACTGGTGCTCTCTGTATTATATGGCGTCACTGATGCTCTCTGTATTATATGGCGTCACTGATGCTCTCTGTATTATATGGCGTCACTGATGCTCTCTGTATTATATGGCGATCACTGATGCTCTCTGTATTATATGGCGTCACTGATGCTCTCTGTATTATATGGTGATCACTGATGCTCTCTGTATTATATGGCGGTCACTGATGATCTCTGTATTATATGGCGTCACTGATGCTCTCTGTATTATATTGCGGTCACTGATGCTCTCTGTATTATATGGCGTCACTGATGCTCTCTGTATTATATGATGTCACTGATGCTCTCTGTATTATATGGTGTCACTGATGCTCTCTGTATTATATGGTGTCACTGATGCTCTCTGTATTATATGGAGGTCACTGATGCTCTCTGTATTATATGGCGTCACTGATGCTCTCTGTATTATATGGCGTCACTGATGCTCTCTGTATTATATGGCGTCACTGATGCTCTCTGTATTATATGGCGTCACTGATGCTCTCTGTATTATATGGCGTCACTGATGCTCTCTGTATTATATGGCATCACTGATGCTCTCTGTATTATATGGCGTCACTGATGCTCTCTGTATTATATGGCATCACTGGTGCTCTCTGTATTATATGGTGTCACTGATGCTCTCTGTATTATATGGAGGTCACTGATGCTCTCTGTATTATATGATGTCACTGATGCTCTCTGTATTATATGGCGTCACTGATGCTCTCTGTATTATATGACGTCACTGGTGCTCTCTGTATTATATGGCGTCACTGATGCTCTCTGTATTATATGGCGTCACTGATGCTCTCTGTATTATATGGTGTCACTGATGCTCTCTGTATTATATGGCAGTCACTGGTGCCCTCTGTATTATATGGCGTCACTGATGCTCTCTGTATTATATGGCGTCACTGATGCTCTCTGTATTATATGGCAGTCACTGATGCTCTCTGTATTATATGGTGGTCACTGATGCTCTCTGTATTATGTGGTGGTCACTGATGGTCTCTGTATTATATGGCGTCACTGGTGCTCTCTGTATTATATGGCGGTCACTGATGGTCTCTGTATTATATGGCGTCACTGATGCTCTCTGTGTTATATGGTGTCACTGATGATCTCTGTATTATATGGCAGTCACTGATGCTCTCTGTATTATATGGCGTCACTGATGCTCTCTGTATTATATGGCATCACTGATGCTCTCTGTATTATATGGCGTCACTGATGCTCTCTGTATTATATGGCGTCACTGTGATGCTCTCTGTATTATATGGTGTCACTGATGCTCTCTGTATTATATGGCGTCACTGGTGCTCTCTGTATTATATGGCGTCACTGATGCTCTCTGTATTATATGGTGGTCACTGATGCTCTCTGTATTATGTGGTGGTCACTGATGGTCTCTGTATTATATGGCGTCACTGGTGCTCTCTGTATTATATGGCGGTCACTGATGTTCTCTGTATTATATGGCGTCACTGATGCTCTCTGTGTTATATGGTGTCACTGATGATCTCTGTATTATATGGCAGTCACTGATGCTCTCTGTATTATATGGCGTCACTGATGCTCTCTGTATTATATGGCGGTCACTGATGCTCTCTGTATTATATGGCGGTCACTGATGCTCTCTGTATTGTATGGCGTCACTGATGCTCTCTGTATTATATGGCGGTCACTGATGCTCTCTGTATTATATGGCAGTCACTGGTGCCCTCTGTATTATATGGCGTCACTGATGCTCTCTGTATTATATGGCAGTCACTGATGCTCTCTGTATTATATGGCGTCACTGATGCTCTCTGTATTATATGGCGTCACTGATGCTCTCTGTATTATATGGCGTCACTGATGCTCTCTGTATTATATGGTGTCACTGATGGTCTCTGTGTTATATGGCGTCACTGATGCTCTCTGTATTATATGGCGTCACTGATGCTCTCTGTATTATATGGCGTCACTGATGCTCTCTGTATTATATGGCGTCACTGATGCTCTCTGTATTATATGGCGTCACTGATGCTCTCTGTATTATATGGCGTCACTGATGCTCTCTGTATTATATGGCGTCACTGTTGCTCTCTGTATTGTATGGCGGTCACTGATGCTCTCTGTATTATATGGCGGTCACTGATGCTCTCTGTATTATATGGCGTCACTGATGCTCTCTGTATTATATGGTGTCACTGATGCTCTCTGTATTATATGGCAGTCACTGATGCTCTCTGTATTATATGGCGTCACTGATGCTCTCTGTATTATATGGTGTCACTGATGATCTCAGTATTATATGGCGTCACTGATGCTCTCTATTATATGGTGGTCACTGATGATCTCAGTATTATATGGCGTCACTGATGCTCTCTGTATTATATGGCGGTCACTGATGCTCTCTGTATTATATGGTGTCACTGGTGCTCTCTGTATTATATGGCGTCACTGATGCTCTCTGTATTATATGGTGGTCACTGATGATCTCAGTATTATATGGCGTCACTGATGCTCTCTGTATTATATGGCGGTCACTGGTGCTCTCTGTATTATATGGTGTCACTGATGCTCTCTGTATTATATGGCGGTCACTGATGCTCTCTGTATTATATGGTGGTCACTGATGCTCTCTGTATTATATGGCGTCACTGATGATCTCTGTATTATATGGCGTCACTGATGCTCTCTGTATTATATGGCGTCACTGATGATCTCAGTATTATATGGCGTCACTGATGCTCTCTGTATTATATGGCGGTCACTGATGCTCTCTGTATTATATGGTGTCACTGGTGCTCTCTGTATTATATGGCGTCACTGATGCTCTCTGTATTATATGGTGGTCACTGATGATCTCAGTATTATATGGCGTCACTGATGCTCTCTGTATTATATGGCGGTCACTGGTGCTCTCTGTATTATATGGTGTCACTGATGCTCTCTGTATTATATGGCGGTCACTGATGCTCTCTGTATTATATGGTGGTCACTGATGCTCTCTGTATTATATGGCGTCACTGATGCTCTCTGTATTATATGGCGTCACTGATGCTCTCTGTATTATATGGTGGTCACTGATGATCTCAGTATTATATGGCGTCACTGATGCTCTCTGTATTATATGGCGGTCACTGATGCTCTCTGTATTATATGGTGTCACTGGTGCTCTCTGTATTATATGGCGTCACTGATGCTCTCTGTATTATATGGTGGTCACTGATGATCTCAGTATTATATGGCGTCACTGATGCTCTCTGTATTATATGGCGGTCACTGGTGCTCTCTGTATTATATGGTGTCACTGATGCTCTCTGTATTATATGGCGGTCACTGATGCTCTCTGTATTATATGGCGTCACTGATGATCTCTGTATTATATGGCGTCACTGATGATCTCTGTATTATATGGTGTCACTGATGATCTCTGTATTATATGGCCAGCACTGATACTCTCTGTATTATATGACATCACTGATGCTTTCTGTATTATATGGCGGTCACTGATGCTCTCTGTATTATATGGTGTCACTGATGCTCTCTGTATTATATGGCGTCACTGATGCTCTCTGTATTATATGGTGTCACTGATGCTCTCTGTATTATATGGTGTCACTGATGCTCTCTGTATTATATGGCGGTCACTGATGCTCTCTGTATTATATGGCATCACTGGTGCTCTCTGTATTATATGGCGTCACTGATGATCTCTGTATTATATGACGTCACTGGTGCTCTCTGTATTATATGGCATCACTGGTGCTCTCTGTATTATATGGCGTCACTGATGGTCTCTGTATTATATGGCGTCACTGATGCTCTCTGTGTTATATGGTGTCACTGATGCTCTCTGTACTATATGGCAGTTACTGATGCTCTCTGTATTATATGGCGGTCACTGGTGCTCTCTGTATTATATGGTGTCACTGAAGTTCTCTGTACTATATGGCGTCACTGATGCTCTCTGTATTATATGGCGTCACTGATGCTCTCTGTATTATATGGTGTCACTGATGCTCTCTGTATTATATGGTGTCACTGATGCTCTCTGTATTATATGGTGTCACTGATGCTCTCTGTATTATATGGCGGTCACTGATGCTCTCTGTATTATATGGCAGTCACTGATGCTCTCTGTATTATATGGCGTCACTGATGCTCTCTGTATTATATGGCGTCACTGATGCTCTCTGTATTATATGGTGTCACTGATGCTCTCTGTATTATATGGTGTCACTGATGCTCTCTGTATTATATGGCGGTCACTGATGGTCTCTGTATTATATGGCGTCACTGATGCTCTCTGTATTATATGGCGTCACTGGTGCTCTCTGTATTATATGGCGGTCACTGGTGCTCTCTGTATTATATGGCGTCACTGATGCTCTCTGTATTATATGGCAGTCACTGGTGCCCTCTGTATTATATGGCGTCACTGATGCTCTCTGTGTTATATGGTGTCACTGATGCTCTCTGTATTATATGGCAGTTACTGATGCTCTCTGTATTATATGGTGTCACTGATGCTCTCTGTATTATATGGCGTCACTGATGCTCTCTGTACTATATGGTGTCACTGATGCTCTCTGTATTATATGGTGGTCACTGATGCTCTCTGTATTATATGGTGTCACTGATGCTCTCTGTATTATATGGCGTCACTGATGCTCTCTGTATTATATGGCGTCACTGATGCTCTCTGTATTATATGGCGGTCACTGGTTCTCTCTGTATGTATGGCGGTCACTGGTCTCTGTATTATATGGCGGTCACTGTTGCTCTCTGTATTATATGGCGGTCACTGATGCTCTCTGTATTATATGGCAGTCACTGATGCTCTCTGTATTATATGGCGTCACTGATGCTCTCTGTATTATATGGCGTCACTGATGCTCTCTGTATTATATGGTGGTCACTGATGATCTCAGTATTATATGGCGTCACTGATGCTCTCTGTATTATATGGCGTCACTGATGCTCTCTGTATTATATGGCGTCACTGATGGTCTCTGTATTATATGGCAGTCACTGATGCTCTCTGTATTATATGGCATCACTGATGGTCTCTGTATTATATGGCGTCACTGATGGTCTCTGTATTATATGGCGGTCACTGATGCTCTCTGTATTATATGGCGTCACTGATGCTCTCTGTAGTATATGGCGTCACTGATGCTCTCTGTAGTATATGGCGTCACTGATGGTCTCTGTATTATATGGCGTCACTGATGCTCTCTGTATTATATGGTGTCACTGATGATCTCTGTATTATATGGTGTCACTGATGCTCTCTGTATTGTATGGTGTCACTGATGATCTCTGTATTATATGGCGTCACTGATGGTCTCTGTATTATATGGCGTCACTGATGCTCTCTGTATTATATGGCGTCACTGATGCTCTCTGTATTATATGGCGTCACTGATGATCTCTGTATTATATGGTGTCACTGGTGCTCTCTGTATTATATGGCGGTCACTGATGCTCTCTGTATTATATGGCGTCACTGATGCTCTCTGTATTATATGGTGTCACTGATGCTCTCTGTATTATATGGCGTCACTGATGCTCTCTGTATTATATGGCGTCACTGATGCTCTCTGTAGTATATGGCGTCACTGATGCTCTCTGTAGTATATGGCGTCACTGATGCTCTCTGTGTTATATGGCGTCTCTGATGCTCTCTGTATTATATGGCGTCACTGATGTTCTCTGTATTATATGGTGTCACTGATGCTCTCTGTATTATATGGTGTCACTGATGCTCTCTGTATTATATGGCGGTCACTGATGGTCTCTGTATTATATGGCGTCACTGATGCTCTCTGTATTATATGGTGTCACTGATGCTCTCTGTATTATATGGCGGTCACTGATGCTCTCTGTATTATATGGCGTCACTGATGCTCTCCATGGCCCTTATTCTGGTTGGTGCGGTCGAGCCGCATATGCGGCTCCGACCGCACCAGACGTATCCCCGCCCACACTACGGATCGCCACGGCCGTCCGTACACGGACGGCTGGCGATCCGCACGAAAATGGTGGAGGCGTACGCCTCCACCATGGTGGGAGCTGCCCCCTGCATTCGATGGTCGAGGACCATCGAAGGCAGGGCCGCACGCCGCGGCAGCTCCCGCAAGCTGAGACCACACGGACAATCGTCCGTGTGGTAGCTTGTATGGGGGCTGAAAGCTGACATCCGCCGACGTCAGCTTTCCGCCCCCATGAGTGGCGTCATGCCCTCATTACCATGCGTACGCCCCGCGTTTGCATGGGAACGCCCATGAAACGCGGGGCGTACACATAGGGAAATGAGGGGATGAAGCCCCTCACGCCCCTATACGCCCCCTTTGCGGCGGACGAAATCCGTCTGCGGCGAAGGGGGCTGCACATGCGCAGATTGACCTCTGCGCATGTGCAGAAGAAAAACATCGGCGGTACGGCCGCACGCGGGCCGTACCGCACGAATCAAAATAAGGGCCTGTATTATATGGCGGTCACTGATGCTCTCTGTATTATATGGCGTCACTGATGCTCTCTGTAGTATATGGCGTCACTGATGCTCTCTGTAGTATATGGCGTCACTGATGCTCTCTGTGTTATATGGCGTCTCTGATGCTCTCTGTATTATATGGCGTCACTGGTGCTCTCTGTATTATATGGCGGTCACTGATGCTCTCTGTATTATATGGGGTCACTGATGGTCTCTGTATTATATGGCGTCACTGATGCTCTCTGTATTATATGGCGGTCACTGGTGCTCTCTGTATTATATGGTGTCACTGGTGCTCTCTGTATTATATGGCGTCACTGATGATCTCTGTATTATATGGCGATCACTGGTGCTCTCTGTATTATATGGCGATCACTGGTGCTATCTGTATTATATGGCGATCACTGATGCTCTCTGTATTATATGGTGTCACTGGTGCCCTCTGTATTATATGGCGGTCACTGATGCTCTCTGTATTATATGGTGTCACTGATGCTCTCTGTATTATATGGAGGTCACTGATGTTCTCTGTATTATATGGTGTCACTGGTGCTCTCTGTATTATATGGTGTCACTGATGCTCTCTGTATTATATGGCGTCACTGATGGTCTCTGTATTATATGGCGTCACTGATGCTCTCTGTATTATATGACGTCACTGGTGCTCTCTGTATTATATGACATCACTGATGCTCTCTGTGTTATATGGTGTCACTGATGCTCTCTGTATTATATGGAGTCACTGATGCCCTCTGTATTATATGGCGTCACTGATGCTCTCTGTATTATATGGCGTCACTGATGGTCTCTGTATTATATGGCAGTCACTGATGCTCTCTGTATTATATGGCGTCACTGATGCTCTCTGTATTATATGGTGTCACTGATGCTCTCTGTATTATATGGTGTCACTGTGATGATCTCTGTATTATATGGTGATCACTGGTGCTCTCTGTATTATATGGTGTCACTGATGCTCTCTGTATTATATGGTGTCACTGATGCTCTCTGTATTATATGGCAGTCACTGATGCTCTCTGTATTATATGGCGTCACTGATGCTCTCTGTATTATATGGTGTCACTGATGATCTCAGTATTATATGGCGTCACTGATGCTCTCTATTATATGGTGGTCACTGATGATCTCAGTATTATATGGCGTCACTGATGCTCTCTGTATTATATGGCGTCACTGATGATCTCTGTATTATATGGCGTCACTGATGATCTCTGTATTATATGGTGTCACTGATGCTCTCTGTATTATATGGTGTCACTGATGCTCTCTGTATTATATGGCGTCACTGATGCTCTCTGTATTATATGGCGTCACTGATGCTCTCTGTATTATATGGCGTCACTGATGCTCTCTGTATTATATGGTGTCACTGGTGCTCTCTGTATTATATGGCAGTCAGTTATGCTCTCTGTATTATATGGCGGTCACTGGTGCTCTCTGTATTATATGGTGTCACTGGTGCTCTCTGTATTATATGGCGTCACTGATGCTCTCTGTATTATATGGCGGTCACTGATACTCTCAGTATTATATGGTGATCACTGGTGCTCTCTGTATTATATGGCGTCACTGATGCTCTCTGTATTATATGGCGTCACTGATGGTCTCTGTGTTATATGGCGTCACTGATGCTCTCTGTATTATATGGCGTCACTGATGCTCTCTGTATTATATGGCGTCACTGATGGTCTCTGTATTATATGGCGTCACTGATGATCTCTGTATTATATGGCATCACTGATGCTCTCTGTATTATATGGCGTCACTGGTGCTCTCTGTATTATATGGTGTCACTGATGCTCTCTGTATTATATGGCGATCACTGGTGCTCTCTGTATTATATGGCGGTCACTGATGCTCTCTGTATTATATGGTGTCACTGATGCTCTCTGTATTGTATGGCGGTCACTGATGCTCTCTGTATTATATGGCGGTCACTGATGCTCTCTGTATTATATGGCGATCACTGGTGCTCTCTGTATTATATGGCGATCACTGATGCTCTCTGTATTGTATGGCGGTCAGTGATGCTCTCTGTATTATATAGCGGTCACTGATGCTCTCTGTATTATATGGCGGTCACTGGTGGTCTCTGTATTATATGGCGGTCTCTGGTGGTCTCTGTATTATATGGCGGTCACTGATGCTCTCTGTATTATAAGGTGTCACTGATGCTCTCTGTATTGTATGGCGGTCAGTGATGCTCTCTGTATTATATGGCGATCACTGGTGCTCTCTGTATTATATGGCGATCACTGGTGCTCTCTGTATTATATGGCGATCACTGGTGCTCTCTGTATTGTATGGCGGTCACTGATGCTCTCTGTATTAAATGGCTACACATTTTTTAATACAATTATTTTGTGTACATTGTGACAGACCCCAAGCGCTATCAGCATTTTCTGGACATCTAATTAATAAGGCTTTGTGGTCCTGCATCACGTGTGAATGAGGTGACAGGCTTGCGGTACAGTATCCCCAATGGTCTAGCAGATAAGCCCACATTGTATGCACAGCGCCTGGGGTACGGATCCCACTCAGCAACAACTCATAGTTTTCCTAATTTCACAGTTTTTGTGTTTTATATTTGTACATTAAGTTGTGTCAATACTGTCGTGAGACACATACACAGGACTGATGTATCTCCCACACAAGTCTCAGCTGGAACAGAGGACCATAGCACTCACCTTGCTGACTCCGGTAGTTGGGCGGAATCCAGCTTTTGACAAGGGTTTGAGAAGCTGCCATGAGCGGAATCGTAGAAATGGTTGTGGTAAGCGGCCAAACTGCCGTCGGATAGAGAATCGAGGTACAGATAACCTGAGAGAAGGGTAGGGTATATATATATATATATATATGTTGTGACAAGGAATCACATACACTGGGTAAGATGTAGTCTAGGCCTTTATTATGTAGCAGGCAAACAGCAGACCAGGTGCACATCATAAGCAGAAATGGTTACAGCATAGCACAAACTCCTCAGTATGTTCCAGTGGTCCCAGCCTATCACCTGGGCAGCTAGTACACATCAGGAGCTAGGACTCTCTGCCCTGGAAACACTTATATCAGGTGCTGCCAATCATCACAACCCTGATCACATGTGTTCCCCTGCTGCTGCAGCTGCTGCTCTAAAGCCTGGCCCAGGTCCTCCACATTATCTTCATGTGGATTTACGCTGTCCCTGCCACACTATATATAGGGGAAATTTACTAAGATGTGTATTCTACTTCACATGTGATGTTGCTATGGGCAACCAATCAGAGCCTGTCTACTATCTTCTATAGGGTGCTAAATAAATAAGAAGTAGCTTCCGAATGGTTGCCCATAGCAACATCACATGTGAAGTAGAATACACATCTTAGTAAATTTCCCCCATAGTGTGGCAGGGACTGTATAGTTCCACGTGAGGTTAATCCGTTAGTGTTTGGCCTTGCAGCCAAGTTTGAGGTGCGACGGGGAAACAGCACCTCAATGTAAATGCCCATCCATGGAGGTTTGTAGGTCCCAAACCTTCAAGCAACCCTATGGTGAAGCTAGGGGAAGAGGAAGCGGGCGAGGTTAGTGACCTCTGGAAAGTAGTAGAGGGCTGTGTACCTGGCCAGATGACACAATTAGAGGAGCGCTAGGTGGAGAACTCATCTGAAAAATTGTTAGCTTCACCATGGTGGTTGAAACTAAGGGGTGGAGTGTGACAAGGATAGCATTCCTCCACATTACAGTTGGAACAGCAGGATCTCAGGATTTAGAGCTGCAGCAGCATGACTGATTAGATTCCTAATATCTGATATAAATCATTTTAGAGCTAATTAACAACACCTGTGGTTTGCTCTTAATATCTGTACACCAGGGGGAGGTCAGAGGGCCGGATGATATGGAGGAGCTACATAATACACTGGGGGTGGGGGGGGTTAGAGGGCCGGATGATACGGAGGAGCTACGTACACCAGGGGGAGGTCAGAGGGCCGGATGATACGGAGGAGCTACGTACACCAGGGGGAGGTCAGAGTGCCGGATGATATGGAGGAGCTACGTACACTGGGGGAGGATGATACGGAGGAGTGCCGGATGATACGGAGGAGCTACATCATTCACCAGAAGGAGGTCAGAGGGAGGATGATACGGAGGAGTGCCGGATGATACGGAGGAGCTACATCATTCACCAGAAGGAGGTCAGAGGGAGGATGATACGGAGGAGTGCCGGATGATACGCAGGAGCTACATCATTCACCAGAAGGAGGTCAGAGGGCCGGATGATACGGAGGAGCTACGTACACCAGGGGGAGGTCAGAGTGCCGGTTGATACGGAGGAGCTAGGTACACCAGGGGGAGGTCAGAGGGCCGGATGATATGGAGGAGCTACGTACACCAGGGGGCAGTCAGAGAGCCGGATGATACGGAGGAGCTAGGTACACCAGGGGTAGGTCAGAGGGTCAGATGATACGGAGGAGCTACGTACACCAGGGGGGGGCAGTCAGAGGGCCGGATGATAAGGAGGAGCTACATACACCAGGGGGCAGTCAGAGAGCCGGATGATATGGAGGAGCTACGTACACCAGGGGGCAGTCAAAGGGCCGGATGATACGGAGGAGCTACGTACACCACGGTGCAGTCAGAGGGCCGGATGATACGGAGGAGCTACATACACCAGGGGAAGGTCAGAGGGATGGATGATACTGAGGAGCTACATAATACACCGGGGGGGGGTTAGAGGGCCGGATGATACAGAGGAGCTACGTACACCAGGGGGCAGTCAGAGGGCCGGATGATACGAAGGAGCTACGTACACCAGGGGGAGGTCAGAGGGCCGGATGATACGGAGGAGCTACGTACACCAGGGGGTGGTCAGAGTGCCGGATGATACGGAGGAGCTAGGTACACCATGGGGAGGTCAGAGGGCCGGATGATATGGAGGAGCTACATCATTCACCAGAAGGAGGTCAGAGGGAGGATGATACGGAGGAGTGCCGGATGATACGCAGGAGCTACATCATTCACCAGAAGGAGGTCAGAGGGCCGGATGATACGGAGGAGCTACGTACACCAGGGGGAGGTCAGAGTGCCGGTTGATACGGAGGAGCTAGGTACACCAGGGGGAGGTCAGAGGGCCGGATGATATGGAGGAGCTACGTACACCAGGGGGGGCAGTCAGAGGGCCGGATGATAAGGAGGAGCTACATACACCAGGGGGCAGTCAGAGAGCCGGATGATATGGAGGAGCTACGTACACCAGGGGGCAGTCAAAGGGCCGGATGATACGGAGGAGCTACGTACACCACGGTGCAGTCAGAGGGCCGGATGATACGGAGGAGCTACATACACCAGGGGAAGGTCAGAGGGCCGGATGATACTGAGGAGCTACATAATACACCGGGGGGGGGGGGGTTAGAGGGCCGGATGATACAGAGGAGCTACGTACACCAGGGGGCAGTCAGAGGGCCGGATGATACGAAGGAGCTACGTACACCAGGGGGAGGTCAGAGGGCCGGATGATACGGAGGAGCTACGTACACCAGGGGGTGGTCAGAGTGCCGGATGATACGGAGGAGCTAGGTACACCATGGGGAGGTCAGAGGGCCGGATGATATGGAGGAGCTACGTACACCAGGGGGCAGTCACAGAGCCGGATGATACGGAGGAGCTAGGTACACCAGGGGTAGGTCAGAGGGCCAGATGATATGGAGGAGCTACGTACACCAGGGGGGGCAGTCAGAGGGCCGGATGATACGAAGGAGCTACATACACCAGGGGGCAGTCAGAGAGCCGGATGATATGGAGGAGCTACGTACACCAGGGGGCAGTCAAAGGGCTGGATGATACGGAGGAGCTACGTACACCACGGTGCAGTCAGAGGGCCGGATGATACGGAGGAGCTACATACACCAGGGGAAGGTCAGAGGGCCGGATGATACTGAGGAGCTACATAATACACCAGGGGGGGGGGGGGGTTAGAGGGCCGGATGATACGGAGGAGCTACGTACACCAGGGGGCAGTCAGAGGGCCGGATGATACGGAGGAGCTACGTACACCAGGGGGAGGTCAGAGAGACAGATGATACAGAGGAGCTACGTACACCAGGGGGGGTTCAGAGGGCCGGATAATATGGAGGAGCTACATACACCAGGGGGAGGTCAGAGGGCCGGATGATACTGAGGAGCTACATAATACACCAGGGGGAGGTCTGAGGGCCAGATGATATGGAGGAGCTACGTACCCCAGGGGGGGGGGGGGGTCAGAGGGCCAGATGACACGGAGGAGCTACGTACACCAGGGGGCAGTCAGAGGGCCGGATGATACGGAGGAGCTACGTACACCAGGGGTAGGTCAGAGGGCCGGATGATACGGAGGAGCTACGCACACCAGGGGGAGGTCAGAGGGCCGGATGATATGGAGGAGCTACTTACACCAGGGGCAGGTCAGAGGGTCGGATGATACGGAGGAGCTACGTACACCAGGGGCAGTCAGAGGGCCGGATGATACGGAGGAGCTACATACACCAGGGGGAGGTCGGAGGGACGGATGATACGGAGGAGCTACGTACACCAGGGGGAGGTCAGAGTGCCGGATGATACGGAGGAGCTACATAATTCACCAGGGGGAGGTCAGAGGGCCGGATGATACGGAGGAGCTACGTACACCAGGGGGAGGTCAGAGTGCCGGATGATACGGAGGAGCTAGGTACACCAGGGGTAGGTCAGAGGGCCAGATGATACGGAGGAGCTACGTACACCAGGGGGGGCAGTCAGAGGGCCGGATGATACGGAGGAGCTACATACACCAGGGGGCAGTCAGAGAGCCGGATGATATGGAGGAGCTACGTACACCAGGGGGAGGTCAGAGGGCCGGATGATACGGAGGAGCTACGTACACCAGGGGGCAGTCAGAGAGCCGGATGATACGGAGGAGCTAGGTACACCAGGGGTAGGTCAGAGGGCCAGATGATACGGAGGAGCTACGTACACCAGGGGGGGCAGTCAGAGGGCCGGATGATACGGAGGAGCTACATACACCAGGGGGCAGTCAGAGAGCCGGATGATATGGAGGAGCTACGTACACCAGGGGGAGGTCAGAGGGCCGGATGATACGGAGGAGCTACGTACACCAGGGGGCAGTCAGAGAGCCGGATGATACGGAGGAGCTAGGTGCACCAGGGGTAGGTCAGAGGGCCAGATGATACGGAGGAGCTACGTACACCAGGGGGGGCAGTCAGAGGGCCGGATGATACGGAGGAGCTACATACACCAGGGGGCAGTCAAAGGGCCGGATGATACAGAGGAGCTACGTACACCACGGTGCAGTCAGAGGGCCGGATGATACGGAGGAGCTACATACACCAGGGGAAGGTCAGAGGGCCGGATGATACTGAGGAGCTACATAATACACCGAGGGGGGGGGGGTTAGAGGGCCGGATGATACGGAGTAACGTACACCAGGGGGTAGTCAGAGGGCCGGATGATACGGAGTAACGTACACCAGGGGGTAGTCAGAGGGCCGGATGATACGGAGGAGCTACGTACACCAGGGGGAGGTCAGAGAGCCGGATGATACAGAGGAGCTACGTACACCAGGGGGGGGGGTTCAGAGGGCCGGATAATATGGAGGAGCTACATACACCAGGGGGAGGTCAGAGGGCCGGATGATACTGAGGAGCTACATAATACACCAGGGGGAGGTCAGAGGGCCAGATGATATGGAGGAGCTACGTACCCCAGGGGGGGGGGGGGTCAGAGGGCCAGATGATACATAGGAGCTACGTACACCAGGGGGCAGTCAGAGGGCCGGATTATACGGAGGAGTTACGTACACCAGGGGGAGGTCAGAGGGCCGGATGATACGGAGGAGCTACGTACACCAGGGGGAGGTCAGAGTGACGGATGATACAGAGGAGCTACATAATTCACCAGGGGCAGGTCAGAGGGTCGGATGATACGGAGGAGCTACGTACACATGGGGCAGTCAGAGGGCTGGATGATACGGAGGAGCTACATACACCAGGGGGAGGTCGGAGGGACGGATGATACAGAGGAGCTACGTACACCAGGGGGAGGTCAGAGTGCCAGATGATATGGAGGAGCTACGTACACCAGGGGCAGGTCAGAGGGTCGGATGATACGGAGGAGCTACGTACACCAGGGGGAGGTCGGAGGGACGGATGATACAGAGGAGCTACGTACACCAGAGGCAGTCAGAGGGCCGGATGATACGGAGGAGCTACATACACCAGGGGGAGGTCGGAGGGACGGATGATACAGAGGAGCTACGTACACCAGGGGGAGGTCAGAGGGCCAGATGATATGGAGGAGCTACGTAAACCAGGGGCAGGTCAGAGGGTCGGATGATACGGAGGAGCTACGTACACCAGGGGCAGGTCAGAGGGTCGGATGATACGGAGGAGCTACGTACACCAGGGGGAGGTCGGAGGGACGGATGATACAGAGGAGCTACGTACACCAGGGGGAGGTCAGAGTGCCGGATGATACGGAGGAGCTACATAATTCACCAGGGGGAGGTCAGAGGGCCGGATGATATGGAGGAGCTACGTACACCAGGGGCAGGTCAGAGGGTCGGATGATACGGAGGAGCTACGTACACCAGGGGCAGTCAGAGGGCCGGATGATACGGAGGAGCTACATACACCAGGGGGAGGTCGGAGGGACGGATGATACGGAGGAGCTACGTACACCAGGGGGAGGTCAGAGTGCTGGATGATACGGAGGAGCTACGTACACCAGGGGGAGGTCAGAGGGCCGGATGATACGGAGGAGCTACATACAGTAGGATACGGGGTCAGACTGCAGGGAGCATGGGGTCGGCTGTGCTTGTGCAATAAAAAAATGAATAATATACTGTTTATAAATTGCCAACAGGGAACATTATTCCAGACTGCGCAGCTGTGAATATCGCAAAGCATGGGCCCAATTTGTGGATACCGTGTCGGGAGTCTGGCAACTTGCCTGGTTCTGTTTATTGTTAGATTATTGCGGCTGGGAGCGGAAGTATTATCCAGACACAGAATGGTACAGAGAAAAGACCCTGTGTGCCAGGGTAATACATACCATTTTCTGGCTCTCTGGACGCCATTTCCTGAATGAATGGTCGCTTTACGCATATTCAAGATTGACGTGACCTATAATACACAGACATATTCCTGTTATAGAGGAACTACAACTCCCATATTACCACCATCTCTCAGCTCCCGCGTCCCTCCAAGCTGCCTGACACTTACCTACACCGACCTCACACACTCTCATATTACCCCATCTCTCAGCTCCCATGTCCCTCCAAGCTGCCTGACACTTACCTACACCGACCTCACACACTCTCATATTACCCCATCTCTCAGATCCCGCGTCCCTCCAAGCTGCCTGACACTTACCTACACCCACCTCACACACTGTCATATTACCCCATCTCTCAGCTCCCGCATCCCCCCCAAGCTGCCTGACACTTACCTACACCGACCTCACACACTCTCATATTACCCCATCTCTCAGATCCCGCGTCCCTCCAAGCTGCCTGACACTTACCTACACCCACCTCACACACTGTCATATTACCCCATCTCTCAGCTCCCGCATCCCTCCAAGCTGCCTGACACTTACCTACACCCACCTCACACACTGTCATATTACCCCATCACTCAGCTCCCGCGTCCCCCCAAGCTGCCCGACACTTACCTACACCCACCTCACACACTGTCATATTACCCCATCTCTCAGCTCCCGCATCCCCCCAAGCTGCCCGACACTTACCTACACCCACCTCACACACTGTCATATTACCCCATCTCACAGCTCCCGCATCCCCCCAAGCTGCCTGACACTTACCTACACCCACCTCACACACTGTCATATTACCCCATCTCACAGCTCCCTCATCCCCCCAAGCTGCCTGACACTTACCTACACCCACCTCACACACTGTCATATTACCCCATCTCTCAGCTCCCGCATCCCCCCAAGCTGCCTGACACTTACCTACACCCACCTCACACGCTGTCATATTACCCCCATCTCTCAGCTCCCGCGTCCCCCCAAGCTGCCTGACACTTACCTACACCCACCTCACACGCTGTCATATTACCCCCATCTCTCAGCTCCCGCGTCCCCCCAAGCTGCCTGACACTTACCTACACCCACCTCACACACTGTCATATTACCCCATCTCTCAGCTCCCGCATCCCCCCCAAGCTGCCTGACACTTACCTACACCGACCTCACACACTCTCATATTACCCCTTCGCACAGCTCCCGTGTCCCCCCAAGCTGCCTGACACTTACCTGCACCTACCCCACACACTCTCATATTACCCCATCTCTCAGCTCCCGCATCCCCCCCAAGCTGCCTGACACTTACCTACACCCACCTCACACACTGTCATTTTACCCCATCTCTCAGCTCCCATGTCCCCCAAGCTGCCTGACACTTACCTACACCTACCTCACACACTGTCATATTACCCCATCTCTCAGCTCCCGCATCCCCCCCAAGCTGCCTGACACTTACCTACACCCACCTCACACACTGTCATATTACCCCATCTCTCAGCTCCCGCATCCCTCCAAGCTGCCTGACACTTAACTGCACCCACCTCACACACTGTCATATTACCCCATCTCTCAGCTCCCGTGTCCCCCCAAGCTGCCTGACACTTACCTACACCCTACCCCACACACTCTCATATTACCCCATCTCTCAGATCCCGCGTCCCCCCAAGCTGCCTGACACTTACCTACACCCACCTCACACACTCTCATATTACCCCATCTCTCAGATCCCGCATCCCCCCAAGCTGCCTGACACTTACCTACACCCACCTCACACACTGTCATATTACCCCATCTCTCAGCTCCCACGTCCCCCCCAAGCTGCCTGACACTTACCTACACCCTACCCCACACACTCTCATATTACCCCATCTCTCAGCTCCCGCGTCCCCCCAAGCTGCCTGACACTTACCTACACCCACCTCACACACTGTCATATTACCCCATCTCTCAGCTCCCGCATCCCCCCAAGCTGCCTGACACTTACCTACACCCTACCCCACACACTCTCATATTACCCCATCTCTCAGCTCCCGTGTCCCCCCAAGCTGCCTGACACTTACCTACACCCTACCCCACACACTCTCATATTACCCCATCTCTCAGATCCTGCGTCCCTCCAAGCTGCCTGACACTTACCTACACCGACCTCACACACTCTCATATTACCCCATCTCTCAGATCCCGCGTCCCCCCAAGCTGCCTGACACTTACCTACACCCTACCCCACACACTCTCTTATTATCTCATCTCTCAGCTCCCTCATCCCCCCAAGCTGCCTGACACTTACCTACACCCACCTCACACACTGTCATATTACCCCCATCTCTCAGATCCCGCGTCCCCCCAAGCTGCCTGACACTTACCTACACCCTACCCCACACACTCTCATATTACCCCATCTCTCAGCTCCCGCGTCCCCCCAAGCTGCCTGACACTTACCTACACCCACCTCACACACTGTCATATTACCCCATCTCTCAGCTCCCGCATCCCTCCAAGCTGCCTGACACTTACCTACACCCACCTCACACACTGTCATATTACCCCATCTCTCAGCTCCCGCGTCCCCCCAAGCTGCCTGACACTTACCTACACCCACCTCACACGCTGTCATATTACCCCATCTCTCAGCTCCCGCATCTTCCCAAGCTGCCTGACACTCACCTACACCCACCTCACACACTGTCATATTACCCCATCTCTCAGCTCCCGCGTCCCCCCAAGCTGCCTGACACTTACCTACACCCACCTCACACGCTGTCTTATTACCCCATCTCTCAGCTCCCGCATCTTCCCAAGCTGCCTGACACTTACCTACACCCACCTCACACACTGTCATATTACCCCATCTCTCAGCTCCCGCGTCCCCCCAAGCTGCCTGACACTTACCTACACCCACCTCACACACTGTCATATTACCCCATCTCTCAGCTCCCGCGTCCCCCCAAGCTGCCTGACACTTACCTACACCCACCTCACACGCTGTCATATTACCCCCATCTCTCAGCTCCCGCGTCCCCCCAAGCTGCCTGACACTTACCTACACCCACCTCACACACTGTCATATTACCCCATCTCTCAGCTCCCGCATCCCCCCCAAGCTGCCTGACACTTACCTACACCCACCTCACACACTGTCATATTACCCCATCTCTCAGCTCCCGCATCCCCCTAAGCTGCCTGACACTTACCTACACCCACCTCACACGCTGTCTTATTACCCCATCTCTCAGCTCCCGCGTCCCCCCAAGCTGCCTGACACTTACCCACACCCACCTCACATGCTGTCATATTACCCCATCTCTCAGCTCCCGAGTCCCCCCAAGCTGCCTGACACTTACCTACACCGACCTCACACACTCTCATATTACCCCATCTCTCAGCTCCCGCATCCCCCTAAGCTGCCTGACACTTACCTACACCCACCTCACACGCTGTCATATTACCCCATCTCTCAGCTCCCGCGTCCCCCCAAGCTGCCTGACACTTACCCACACCCACCTCACACGCTGTCATATTACCCCATCTCTCAGCTCCCGAGTCCCCCCAAGCTGCCTGACACTTACCTACACCGACCTCACACACTCTCATATTACCCCATCTCTCAGCTCCCGCATCCCCCCCAAGCTGCCTGACACTTACCTACACCCACCTCACACACTGTCATATTACCCCATCTCTCAGCTCCCGCATCCCCCCCAAGCTGCCTGACACTTACCTACACCCACCTCACACACTGTCATATTACCCCATCTCTCAGCTCCCGCGTCCCCCCAAGCTGCCTGACACTTACCTACACCCACCTCACACACTGTCATATTACCCCATCTCTCAGATCCCGCGTCCCCCCAAGCTGCCTGACACTTACCTACACCCACCTCACACGCTGTCATATTACCCCATCTCTCAGCTCCCGCGTCCCCCCAAGCTGCCTGACACTTACCTACACCGACCTCACACACTCTCATATTACCCCATCTCTCAGCTCCCGCGTCCCCCCAAGCTGCCTGACACTTACCTACACCCACCTCACACACTGTCATATTACCCCATCTCTCAGATCCCGCGTCCCCCCAAGCTGCCTGACACTTACCTACACCCACCTCACACGCTGTCATATTACCCCATCTCTCAGCTCCCGCGTCCCCCCAAGCTGCCTAACACTTACCTACACCGACCTCACACACTGTCATATTACCACCATCTCTCAGCTCCCGCGTCCCCCCAAGCTGCCTGACACTTACCTACACCGACCTCACACGCTGTCATATTACCCCCATCTCTCAGCTCCCGCGTCCCCCAAGCTGCCTGACACTTACCTACACCCACCTCACACGCTGTCATATTACCCCATCTCTCAGCTCCCGCGTCCCCCCAAGCTGCCTGACACTTACCTACACCGACCTCACACACTCTCATATTACCACCATCTCTCAGCTCCCGCGTCCTCCCAAGCTGCCTGACACTTACCTACACCCACCTCACACGCTGTCATATTACCCCATCTCTCAGCTCCCGCATCCCCCTAAGCTGCCTGACACTTACCTACACCCACCTCACACACTGTCATATTACCCCATCTCTCAGCTCCAGCATCCCCCCAAGCTGCCTGACACTTACCTACACCCACCTCACACACTGTCATATTACCCCCATCTCTCAGCTCCCGCGTCCCCCCAAGCTGCCTGACACTTACCTACACCCACCTCACACACTGTCATATTACCCCATCTTTTAGCTCCCGCGTCCCCCCAAGCTGCCTGACACTTACCTACACCCACCTCACACACTGTCATATTACCCCATCTTTTAGCTCCCGCGTCCCCCCAAGCTGCCTGACACTTACCTACACCGACCTCACACACTCTCATATTACCCCATCACTCAGCTCCCGCGTCCCCCCAAGCTGCCTAACACTTACCTACACCCACCTCACACGCTGTCATATTACCCCATCTCTCAGCTCCAGCGTCCCCCCAAGCTGCCTGACACTTACCTACACCGACCTCACACACTCTCATATTACCCCATCTCTCAGATCCCGCGTCCCCCCAAGCTGCCTGACACTTACCTACACCCACCTCACACACTGTCATATTACCCCATCTCTCAGATCCCGCGTCCCCCCAAGCTGCCTGACACTTACCTACACCCTCCTCACACACTCTTATATTACCCCATCTCTCAGCTCCCACGTCCCCCAAGCTGCCTGACACTTACCTACACCCACCTCACACGCTGTCATATTACCCCATCTCTCAGCTCCCGCGTCCCCCCAAGCTGCCTGACACTTACCTACACCCACCTCACACACTCTCATATTACCCCATCTCTCAGCTCCCGCGTCCCCCCAAGCTGCCTGACACTTACCTACACCCACCTCACACGCTGTCATATTACCCCATCTCTCAGCTCCCGCGTCCCCCCAAGCTGCCTGACACTTACCTACACCGACCTCACACGCTGTCATATTACCCCCATCTCTCAGCTCCCGCGTCCCCCAAGCTGCCTGACACTTACCTACACCCACCTCACACGCTGTCATATTACCCCATCTCTCAGCTCCCGCGTCCCCCCAAGCTGCCTGACACTTACCTACACCGACCTCACACACTCTCATATTACCACCATCTCTCAGCTCCCGCGTCCTCCCAAGCTGCCTGACACTTACCTACACCCACCTCACACGCTGTCATATTACCCCATCTCTCAGCTCCCGCATCCCCCTAAGCTGCCTGACACTTACCTACACCCACCTCACACACTGTCATATTACCCCATCTCTCAGCTCCAGCATCCCCCCAAGCTGCCTGACACTTACCTACACCCACCTCACACACTGTCATATTACCCCCATCTCTCAGCTCCCGCGTCCCCCCAAGCTGCCTGACACTTACCTACACCCACCTCACACACTGTCATATTACCCCATCTTTTAGCTCCCGCGTCCCCCCAAGCTGCCTGACACTTACCTACACCCACCTCACACACTGTCATATTACCCCATCTTTTAGCTCCCGCGTCCCCCCAAGCTGCCTGACACTTACCTACACCGACCTCACACACTCTCATATTACCCCATCACTCAGCTCCCGCGTCCCCCCAAGCTGCCTAACACTTACCTACACCCACCTCACACGCTGTCATATTACCCCATCTCTCAGCTCCAGCGTCCCCCCAAGCTGCCTGACACTTACCTACACCGACCTCACACACTCTCATATTACCCCATCTCTCAGATCCCGCGTCCCCCCAAGCTGCCTGACACTTACCTACACCCACCTCACACACTGTCATATTACCCCATCTCTCAGATCCCGCGTCCCCCCAAGCTGCCTGACACTTACCTACACCCTCCTCACACACTCTTATATTACCCCATCTCTCAGCTCCCACGTCCCCCAAGCTGCCTGACACTTACCTACACCCACCTCACACGCTGTCATATTACCCCATCTCTCAGCTCCCGCGTCCCCCCAAGCTGCCTGACACTTACCTACACCCACCTCACACACTCTCATATTACCCCATCTCTCAGCTCCCGCGTCCCCCCAAGCTGCCTGACACTTACCTACACCCACCTCACACGCTGTCATATTACCCCATCTCTCAGCTCCCGTGTCCCCCCAAGCTGCCTGACACTTACCTGCACCCACCTCACACACTGTCATATTACCCCATCTCTCAGCTCCCGCATCCCCCCAAGCTGCCTGACACTTACCTACACCCACCTCACACGCTGTCATATTACCCCATCTCTCAGCTCCCGCGTCCCCCCAAGCTGCCTGACACTTACCTGCACCCACCTCACACACTGTCATATTACCCCATCTCTCAGCTCCCACGTCCCCCAAGCTGCCTGACACTTACCTACACCCACCTCACACGCTGTCATATTACCCCATCTCTCAGCTCCCGCGTCCCCCCAAGCTGCCTGACACTTACCTGCACCCTCCTCACACACTGTCATATTACCCCATCTCTCAGATCCCGCATCCCCCAAGCTGCCTGACACTTACCTACACCCACCTCACACACTGTCATATTACCCCATCTCTCAGCTTCCGTGTATATATGCCCTGCAGGTGCCCCATGATGCAAGTTGCAGCTGGGCACATGTATTGTGTTACATGTGCCTGGCATTACTGTCAGGGCACTGCCCTCTTCTGTTTCTCTTCTCTGTGGTCTGTTGCAATGTTGGTTTCTCTGCTTCTCACTTGCACTATTGCCCCTACTTTGTGTCCTCAGCCTGTCATATCGTCATACTGAGATAATGAGATGACATTATACCCACTGGCCAGGAGTATTTACTAACCTGGTATCTCTACTGACAACACCCCACAGCTCGCTGCCGCAGCGTCATCCCCGACTCTGACCCGTCCTTTGTTCCCCACATGATACTGTCTCACAATACTGTTATTTACATCTAAGAGAGGCTGTGTGTGCGCATTATATATCATACTGCCTACCCTCCCAGAAAGGGGGTGGAAGTCTCTCAGAATATGAGCAGTCTCCCGTGACCCGCGCATCATATCACACACACACACACATATATATATATATATGTGATATGACGAGGGGGTCGCGGGAGACTGCTCAAATTCTGAGAGAGTTACATATATATATGTATATACATATATAGGATGCAGTCTCAAACAGGCAGCGGCACTCCATGACTTAGTATGTGCAAAAATTGATTCCAACATATCGGGGCGTATTCCCCAGTTCTAAAGGAAACAGTGCACTATATATATATATATATATATATACACAATCCAGGGAAGCCCGGCACTCTGTGTACTGTAACAACTTGGTCTGGTGCCCATCCAAAGAGTAATATATGTATATCCAGAGGGCTGTCACTCAGAAATAAAAACGCTCACAAGCGATCAACTGCAGATCAACGTTTCAGGGTGTCACCCCTTTTATCAGGTCTTGATAAAAGGGGTGACTCCCTGAAACATATATACATGGATATACATATATATATATATATATATATATATATATATATATATATATATATATATATATATATATATATATATATATATATATATAAAGAGAGGGTAACGACCGGCACTTGGCACATCGATGGGCAACAGGGGGGTGCCTTCCAGAATTTAGTATAGTGCAGGTGTTCAAATAAATGAAGACCAGAGGCGGCACTCACAATAGGTCAAACCAAACCGAAATGTATTCAAATCATGTGGCAAAACATCACAATAACAACCATGTCAGCAAAACGTGTGTCAACCGTTTCGAGGCTTGCGCCCCTTCCTCAGGACAGCTGACTGTGCAAAAAGGCTTAAACAGCAAATAGTGCAGTGTTTTCTGCACTGCACTATTTGCTGTTTAAGCCTTTTTGCACAGTCAGCTGTCCTGAGGAAGGGGCGCAAGCCTCGAAACGGTCGACACACGTTTTGCTGACATGGTTGTTATTGTGATGTTTTGCCACATGATTTGAATACATTTCGGTTTGGTTTGACCTATTGTGAGTGCCGCCTCTGGTCTTCATTTATTTGAACACCTGCACTATATATATATATATATATATATATATATATATATATATATATATATATATATATATATATATATATATATATATATATATATATATATATATATTTATATTTAGCAAGACTTGTAGACAGCTCAGTACATGTAATTTACGTGCCATAACACCGTATGACATCCAATATGAAGTGCATATGAAGGTCACCCCAGCCATCAGGATGGCGTGCACTTCATATTGGATGTCATGAGGTGTTATGGTATGTAAATGACATGTACTGAGCTGTCTACAAGTCTTGGAAAAGGCTCGAATATGAGCGGAAACATTGACCAATAATGTGCGAGAAATATAAAAAATGAAGATTTGATCATCTTCAGTCTGAAGAGTGGCCTCTTACTGTCCCCACGTTTATAACAGTCTCCACAAAAATGGATTATTGAGTGCACACCCCAGCATGAGTGGATTGGATTAGTGAGTGCTACCTATACTTTGGATATATATATATATATATATATATATATATATATATATATATATATATATATGTAGGTTGAGGTTCAGAGGGCGCTATTGCCGAATAAATCGGGGTCACAAGGTAAAATGACAGCACAAATGAAGCCCAGATAGACAGGGCAGCAATGACTATATAGTGCAGATCTAATACAGATAGCATGAATTGTATGTAAATAGTACATGAGGAAGCTAAAATCTGCGAAGCGCGTGCCGGCTAGCAGTGCGCAGGCAGATGTTTGTAGCTGTTTGTTATTTTTCTTATCTATGAATTTTGATTACCTGTTGAACAGTGCCATGCCGCAATAGCCCTTCTAAGGGCGTTCACTGCAGCCAGCTATGGTCCACTTAGAGGCGACTCCATTGGACTAGCACAGTGAATAAATATCCAGGAGGCACTTTTATCCTACCTAACAGACTCCTGTATCAGGCAGACATTGCAGCCGATAGGAGCTCACGTTGTTAAATGGTAGAGTGCTTCCACACTGGGCACATATCACTAGAGAAAGTGACTCAGAAGGGGATTCTCCCACGGGAGTTAGAGTGATTTTCACCCATACACGGTGCGATTATTAAGTGTATGCCAATCCCTTCTGATTGTCACGACCTTACAAACGTGCCAAACCCTAACTGGCACGAGTGAATTTTGCGGCAATCTGAGCATCCACTAAAAGAGGTTCATTACCCGCTCTTACTGCTCACACCTGGTTAGTCGGTCTAATTCAGTCCGCACTGACCAAGAGCACACTGTTCTAAGTTAAATCAGCACATATACCATATCTCATTACAAACATCTGCCTGCCACCTTAGTTTTAAAGTGTGTTACCCTTCCCCTGTCTGTTATTATATGTATATTTTTTATCTTGCAGTTCTTAAAAGAAAATAATAAAGGTTATATTTTATTCTCTTTTGGTGCACCGACATAGGACATCCTTCTCTTTTTCTTGTTCTTGTTAAACTTTCATGTCCAAAGTAGCACACCCCCACGTATGTAATCATTATTTCAGCATACTAAAATCTAGGGGGTCCATCCATCATACCAGTCATGTCACATCCCTCTGTATCTCTTATATAGCGCAGCAGATTCCGTTGCAGTCTCTTATATACCACATGATCCAAATTGCATGTCCCAGCTTCGGTGAGAGTATAGATTTTACCACTGTCCAAAGTATGGTCTAATTTTGATTTATCCAGAAATATGCAACAGATGCATTTATTGCAAGGTATCACTCCAGGGCTTTTATTTAGGAAGTGTGTAGTGTTGGTGTTTCTAGGTTTGATGGATTTTAGCATACTGGGTGCTAGAATGTTTTTTAGGTTTGATGCATGACGGAATACCATGTTAGGTTTTTGGGGAAGATGTTGACCCTATATGGGGTCTCTTATGTCCCGGTGATGTTCCAGGGTCTTTTTGATCCATTTGTTTTCACAGTTGAACTGCATTATGAAAGGCTTACATTGCCACTTTATTTTTAGCTTTTCGTGTTTGCATCATTAGAGTATCTCTTTCTCTGACAGATGCTTTTTCTCTAGCTGATTGAATAAACTGTATGTCAGAACCTTTTTTTTCGAGGAAGCGGTCAAATAATAATTGAGACTGTTGCCAGTAATCATCAATATTACTACAATTCTGCCTGATCCTTAGAAATTGTGCAATGGGGACCCCATGTTTCCAAGTTGATTGATGACCGCTCGTAGCTGGAATCTAGCTTTTTGCATCAACGAATTTGAAATGGATTTTTGTAATGATTTCTTTTTCCGGTATTCCCACAAGCTCTAAATCCAGAAATACAATTTTAATAGGATCAGACTTATGAGTGAACTTCAAATCATAATTATTGTTTTGAATGTGAGGCATACCTGTAAATTCAGCTATACTGGTTTGATCACAGAGCCAGTCTTCTGTACAAGATGATATTTTCCTCATAGAATATTGTATAGATTAACTCTTTCTCCCATACTCGCATATGGAGGTTTGCATAAGAGAGGGCAAACTTAGTCCCCATAGCAGTGCCCTGTTGTTGTAGGAAAAATTCCCCATTGAATTAAAAAAAGTTGTGCTCCAAAACAAATTTATACTATTGGTTAATACAAATAGATAATTGGTGTATAAATGGTGCTTAAATGACTTTGACAAAAAAGGGAAAATAAATGTAAAGCATCCAGCGTCTCCAAGATGTCAATTGTTTTTTAGTCAAGTTGTAGATCATTGCCCCTGTTCCTGTGTTCTTTTTACGAAGCCACGAGATCTGGCCTCCCCGACGGGTCCTCTTCCTCGTCCTATTTTTAAATTGGATTTGGGTATGGCCCCTAAAGGGGAACATGAAGCGATGGCAGCTCCTGAATCCACTTGTAAAATTTCTGTCTCACTGTTAGATGAATATGCTTCACACGTTTTATCTTCCCTGCGTCTACACCACGGGTGGATTTTTTGTGATGATTTTTTATGGCTGTATTGGTCTGATCCACCCATTAAACCGCGATAAACGTGATTTTGCGCGTAGTCTTCTTTTACAGTCTGAAATTTGCCACGTTTAAATTTTAGCAAATCTTTAGACATCCAATCCTGACTTGGGTCATTTGTCAATGTATTTAGATGGTCTTTCTCAAACTTCCTCTTTGGTTTTATTCAGTTATTTTGTGGATTCCTCGATGACTAATAGGATCAAGTCTAAGCTGCATTTTTTTAAATGCTTGACCACTTGTGGCAAAATTCCAGGTTGTATCTGCCTATTGTTGGCACATTTCTCACAGGGAATCCCCTCGGTATCATCCTCTCACAATAATAATCCGAGAGGGAAATTCCGTGCAATAGGAAGTCCACTTTCAGTTTTTCAGAGACAACAAAACATCGCAATATATACTATCGGTACTTATATGTTAGTTGGGCACTCACTAAGCTATTTGCTCACCACGCTTCGGGCTCGCCAGACTATATAAAATCAACTCCATGCCGACATGGATAGTGGGGGTATGAGCGTACTAACTATAGTGGGCGCCCAACTAACATATAAGTACCATACTATCATATTAACCATACACCGACGATATCATATGGTTATGTATGGTTAATACATTGACGATCTCTGCATCATATGGACAGGCGGTGAAGAGAATCTCAAAAAATTACTGCAAGAGATTAATCAGAGACCATCCCCAATAAGAATTACATATGAATACTCTATGAAAATGGTGCATTACTTGGACGTGCCGATAACCATTGAGCAAGGTAAACCGTGTACAACATACACTAAATCTACAGATAAAAATACACTGTTAAAGGCAAATATCTTCCATCCAACATCTCTAAAATAAAGCCTTCCAAGATCACAAATGATCCGCATTGCCCGCATCACAAGTGACCAAATTACCCAGGAACTGGACAAAGTCATTCAAAAATGTCTTGAGAAGGGGTATAACAAGCTTGAATTGATGAGACATAAAAATGAAGTATTGTGTATACCAAGAGCTAAATTACTTCCACCAAGTGTAAAGCAAAAAGGAGATACCATCCCCTGGATCTCTAATTATACCACATCCAACAGAGCTACACGGGCACTTTGGCCCATAGTAGCCAAAGACAAGGCACTTAAAAAGTTCAAAGATGTCAAACCCATGGCAGTCTTTAAAAGAGGAAAGAACATCAAAAGCAGGCATATGCATACAAGGAGGTTAGACGTGATCTTATGTGCTGACCGTCCAACCTCCCTGATCCGATCTGATGCACAGAGGACCACGCGTCGGATCGGATCAGATGTCACACACCTGCGATTTCATTCAGTTATCGGCCCGAAGTGGCGAAATCGGATAAAATCGTCCCAAAATCGCATAGTGTATGGGGGCCTTAAAAGTTTGCATTTTCCATCTGTGCTCAAGGGATTACACAAAGGAGAATTTCTTCGCACAAAATGCAATTGCTCAAATGAAGAGACATTCGTTAAAAGAGCTGGGGAACTAAGTGGCTGCCTCAAGGAGAGGGGCTATAGAAATTGAAGCATATAGATGGCATATAAAGAAGCTAAGAAGATCAACAGGGAACAACTCCTCGCCCCCACTGAAAAAAGGTCAGATTCATAGGCACATATTGTCAAGATTGGCAAGAAATTCAGAAAACTCTGAAGCACCACATGAATGTCTTGAAAACAGACCATGACCTGTCCCCCAATTTAGGCGACAGGATTGAGATCAGTTGACGCAGAAGCAAAAACTTGAGAGATATTCTAGTCCATAGCAATCTAGACAAGATCAAGGGATCAAGTGTCACCAAAACGGACTCCCACAAGTGTGGGACTTGTAAAGCCCTCATGACCTCACAAAACTCCTTCCAAGACACATTCAATAAAATCTGGAACATTAAAAATGACATCACATGAGACACAGCAGGGGTAGTCTACAACCTACAATGCCCATGCAAGAAAGAATATCTGGGAAAAACAATCAGGCCTTTGAAAAAAAGGATCATGGAACATGCATAGCATCAGGAACGCCCCCAGAGATAAAAAGGCCATGAAAACTTTGACACCAGTGGCCCCTCACTTTTATAGATACCACCAGAGTAACCCCATGGGTCTGAGGGCCTATGAGATGCTCAAAGTGGATATGAGGATTAGGAGAGGCGATCTTGATAGTGAGCTCCTCAGACAAGAGACAAGACTTATTTTCTTATTGGATACCATGCCCCCCAAAGGACTGAATGAATAAAATAAATATACAGCCTTTCTGTAACTAACATTCGAATTGTTGTCCATCATTATTTCCCTAATTATGGATTATTCTGAGCCTTTCTTCTGAAATCCGTGGCCAAGTGGCCAATTTCACTTATTCTAGTTCAGTAAGTCCTGGAGGGGGGACCCCTTAATTGGGGGGGTCCCCACTCCCCCAGGGCAACTGGCCAGGCTCACTGGTCAGTAGGGATAAATGTTTTGGACGCTGGACCTTATCTAATAAGTGTCCCCCGGCTGTGGCATTACCCTGCTGGCTGGTTTGGCCTGGGGCTGGTTCCTAAAATACGGGGGACCCCTAGTCATTTTGTCCCCCTTTTTTGGGAACCAGCCCCGGACCTGGAGCCTGGGGCTGGTTTTTTAAAAAAAAAAAAATCGGGGAACCCCTATTTTTCGGATTTCCTGATTTTTAATTACCGGCCCCGGCTCTTTCAGCCTGGTGCTGGTTACGGCTGTGGAGGGGGGACCCCATGTCGTTTTTTTATTTATTTATTTTTCAATTTTTTTTTTACACCTTGCAGCCTGCACGGATCTGCCTGATCCGTGCATACTGCCTGTAGGAATTCGTATTAGCAGCAGTATATACATCGGAGGGTTACAGAGCAGTCGTATTTGACTGCTTTGTAAATTACCCTCTGGAACACGACTTTGCATACGATGTATGCAGTCATATTCATTCATATCAAGAATACAAATACAATTTTTTGTATTCATATTCTTAGTAAATTCTCCCCTAAATGTAATGTAGATGTTATTTACCTTCTCCAGTTATATTAACTTCTTTTAATTTAAGGGCACTTAGAGCACTTTTATATATTGCCATTTAGGCATCTTAATGTATTGCCATTTATAGGCATCTTAAAATATTTTTTAATACACATATATTATTTACTTTCACTTATGTTATTCTCTCAGTGCGTGACATGGAGTGGCTGGCGGACTTAGGGACAGATTTATTAAGCTCGGTGAAGTGATAAAGTGTCTGTTTTTTTATCACCGACCAATCAGCTCCTAACTGTAAAGTTACAGGCTTGGTTTGAAAAATGACAGGTAGGAGCTGATTGGCCAGTGATAAAAACCAGACACTCTATCACTTCACCAAGCTTAACAAATCTACCCCTTAGTACTGGGTATCCATGGCAACAACTATGGATACGCTACCCTAGGACGGACTTGCCGTCTGACAGTTCAACCAGCTTCCACCCGGAGGCACATCATTGGGTCAGTACAGCAGTCCCGCCCCAGCACTTCCAGCTGAGACTGGAAGTTCGGGAAAACACGCTGCAGCCCCTCCGTGCACCACAAACTTGAGAAAGCACCTGGTCATCTATAAATATAGTTCAGTTTGTATCACTTGTTGCACTGTACACCCTGATAAAGGGGTAGCCCTTCCCCCGAAACGTCGGAAATAAACTCACCTTCTTTGCCACTTATCAAATCGTGGAGTGCCACTGCTTGTACCTGCTGGAATATATATATATATATATATATATATATATATATATATATATATATATATATATATATATATATCCGGTATATGTGGGACTCGTAGCTTGTAGAATCAATGACAGGAGCCAATATGATAACAACGTTTCAAATTTAGTAATTTTTCATCAGGTTAATTACTAAATTTGAAACGTAGTTATCATATTAGCTCCTGTCATTGATTCTACAAGCTACGAGTGCCACATCTACCGGCTCTATACTTATGTTTTATGCTGGCACCAGCTGAAGTTTCTTACGTTATTTGGAGTGCCTGACCCTCCATTCACTATATATATATATATATATATATATATATATATATATATATATATATATATATATATATATAATACAGGGACTCAACACTCTCCATAATGAACTAACTCACCTTAGTATACAATTAATCAAATAAATAATGGGGTTTTAGTTCATGAATTGATCAATGCATTTAAGCTTGCAGCCCATCGCCATATATATATATACATATACTAGTGTGTGCGGCACGGCTCCCTGGCCGTGCGGGATTTCACCGTCCGGCAGGAGCCGGAGTGTGTGAAACCAGCCTTACTGTGCGGAGGTCTGCTGGCTTCAGATTGTAGCCAGCGTCAGTATTGGTGGGAGATGGCGTGACTGGCACTCAGACTGGAGCTGTGCTGTATTTGTGTGAGGGGGGGGAGCGGGTTTCTGTTGCTCCTGTGCTGCGCTTTGTGCTCTCCAGCTACTCTGGTTACCTTGAGTGAAGCTGGGAGCTGTGTCAGCGTGGTCCGGCGGCTTCTGGAGACGGAGCCGGGAGGTGACGTCACCCGGTGTGCTTCGGCGGTGTTCTCTGCCGGGAAGGGGTCTTCGAGAGTGGGGAAGGGCTCTACTGGGTCCCCCGCTGGTAAGGAGGCTGTGAGTGGTGTTTGAGGACCGCGATCTGTCCTCTATTTGGCCGGTAAGCGGGACTGTGCTAGGAGCTGCGGTGTTAGGCAGCTTTCCCCATGTAACCGGAAGCCCCACTTAAAGATTCTTTTAGAAACGGCAGCGGCTGCGGGCGCCATGATTTCCTAAGTGCACTGCACTCTCCCGGTGTGCACTGTAGCGGGGATAGTTTCACCCCTGCTTGCGATGCCTGCCTGTATCCCTGCAGCAACTCATAGTCTTATATATTTGGCTACATGTTTGTGAATGTGTGTATTATGTGTCATGGTGTGTGTGTATAAGGCTGGGTGGGGGGTTGAGTTTCATGTGTGCCCCGCCCAGCGTTATAGACACACTCTCAGGATGATTGACACATGTAGCCAAATATATAAGAGATATATATATATATATATATATATATATATATATAATCTGTGCAGGGGTCCGGCACTGTAAGCCACCTCTTAGCGTACTGAAAAGACTTGGCCCGGGTGCCCGTTCATCCAGAGTATGACTCTGGTACATACATGTCACGAATAGAAAGAACGTCACTCCCAGCTCTTTAAAAGTGCAAAAGACTTTATGTGTCTGTGCTGCCAACGGCGTTTCGAGCCTGTGGCTCGTCTTCAGGACAGTAACTTACTGTCCTGAAGACGAGCCACAGGCTCGAAACGCCGTTGGCAGCACAGACACATAAAGTCTTTTGCACTTTTAAAGAGCTGGGAGTGACGTTCTTTCTATTCGTGACACACATATATATATATATATATATATATATATATATATATATATATATATATATATAATGTAGCTGGAAGCAGAGGCGTCACTCAGAGATTTTCAAAAAGTAGAAAAGGCTTTATTCACCAACGGGTAATCCCGGTATCGGGTGCTTGACATCCTAGGAAGGCACCGGAGTGAGTTTGGCGAGTAAAGGAGGGGAGTGCCGGTTTCCGTGCTTCTGTATATATATATATATATATATATATACATACATACATACATACATACATACACACACACATACATACACACACACACACGCATTTCTATGAGGTACTGTGACTGCCTACACATGCCAAGCAGAGACAGGCCCCATTGCTGGTCAGCTGGAAGGCTGGGATGGTTGGTGGGAGAGGAGAGGCACTTGGGGAGTTACAGGTTGTCCTGAGGTAGCGGCTGAGAGACAGGGACTACATGTTGGTGCTCTGCGTGTGGTGTGAGGAAGATGGCAGCTGACAGAGTGAGGGCCACAGGTGGACCAGGGGAAGCACTAGTCCTACGAGTAGTAGTGGCAGCAAAGATAGTGAGGGGTGAGACGTAGCACCAGGACTCACATACAGGGCTCACTGTATTACAGAAGTACGACTTTCCCAGCAGCAGTAAGATTAAAGCTACATAAATATTCTGGTTGTTGTCCATCAAACAGAACCTTGTTCATAGCATACCCTTCAGGGATCAATATGAAGACAGAAATGGTGCAAGTGTAATGCTATAGGGAACGGCTACTGTTTATAGGCAAACCAACTAATATGGAGTCCAGGCCCACCTGTTATATAGGTTATATAACTAGTTTGGGAACTTCGTTAGGGTGAGGGTACATGGTCTGGTTCCGAGACGTAGGGTGATATTGTATTAAATGTACAGACATTAGAAGTCTACGTTGTCCTGATTGATAAGAACACGTCAGTGTTACATTGACCCCTGTGTAGTAGAACACTTATCGTCTGCCTAGTAGATGTTCTCCCATAGAGGTAAATCCATACTTCTAGATAACAATATAGATAATTAGAGCTACTTACTGGAAGCTTCTAGCTGAATTGGAGAGACGTTGGCGGAACATTAACCCTCATTGATCTGAGCTATCTGGAAAATATAAATACATGCGTCACTTACAGGGTAAAATACAAAGACAATTCACCTCCCTGATTGGTTGTATGGAGGAAGAGAATCTACCTTAGTGAACTCACATCAAGTACAGAAACGGAAATCTTACAAGTGACATACCGTAATATATATATATATATATATATATATATATATATACATACACACACATACACACACATAGCACACTTACATATAATGCACTTGCTCATACTACTATATATATATAGAGAGAGAGAGAGAGCAAGAGAGAGTTGCGTTGCACTGGATACCTATTCACATACCACGGGACGCTAATTTATTTAGTGCCCGTGGTTAAGATTAATAAACCGTGCACTGCACCTATCTATAAATTGGAAGCCGAGTCTAGACCCTCCTTTCCATGGTTCACAAAACTACACGTTAGTGTTCATATCGGAACCTTTAGTAGCATGTCTCCGGTTCCAACTGGGACATATCTTAGCAGCAATACAGGAAGTGGGCTGGTGGAGCACACAGCAGTGGGCGGGCGTTCCACAGCCTATTAGGATATTTGTCCATTTATATTCGCTATATTTTTTAACTAATTGAGCCTAATGGATTGGTTATTTATTAATGGTCAGCTAATACTTCCCACACACTCCATTTAGTGGTAGATCCAATATATTTTCTTATATAAGAGGCAGTAAGTCCATAGATCAGTCACTTGCAGCTAGGAGAGGAGCCAGTGATTTTACTAGGTTGTGGTAAGAGTTTGCCTGTAAAGTGTACATATTGGTACTATGGGCCTTATTCTAGTTCACTCAAAATCCTTCTTAGATGGACAAAACCATGTGCACTGCAGGTGGGGCAGATGTAAAATGTGCAGAGAGAATTAGATTTGGGTGAGTTATTTTGTTTCTGTGCAGGGTAAATACTGGCTGCTTTATTTTTACACTGCAATATAGATCTCACTTTGAAGTAAAACCCCACCCAAATCTAATTATATCTGCACGTTACATCTGCCCCACCTGCAGTGCACATGGTTTTGTCCATCTAAGAAGGATTTTGTCAGAAAGAGTGAACTAGAATAAGGCCCCATGTAACTCATCCTTGTGATACTTTGTGCACTAAAGACTTTATCAATTGATTACTGGTGTAACTATATTTAGATATTCTTGATATGAGGAAAATGAACTATTGGGACAGCTTTACATACTGTTGCTAGTATAAACTTTGTCAAACTGTTTTGATCAGTGTGGTTAATTACTGTAGATGTGACTTATGATTATGTATATAACTTCTATTTTTATTAAATGTTGTTTAAATAACACATGCGCAGACACAAAACATCGGTGGCACGAACGCACGCGGATATTACCGCACCAACCAGAATAAGGGCCTTAGTGACCACATATTTGAAGACCTCGGTTAACAGGTCATAATTGTGATTTTTTTTATGACCTCCACTCATTGGTAGGTGACTAAAACCTCCCGTTTCCAATTGCCTTGCTTGCTTTCTCTCTCCCTGTTGAGTATATTTATAGATTATTGTTTTTTAGATGTTTTATCATCGACCAAATGTCTTCATTGTACAGACCCAAATATAGTGGGAAATTTACTAACAAAAATTCGTGAAAAACTGTTTTTCTGACTTTCTCGGCTGCTGATTGGCCGCTAGGCAGCCAATAGAATCATTCAGTGGAGAGGCGCGGAAGATGAAAGATCTCTGCACCTCTCATCAGTCCGATGCAGGGAGCTGCTGGAATCGCCGGCATGTGACAGAAGACCAGGACTATTGCGGATCAAGATAACAGATCTTCGCAGGAGGACCTGGGGGAGTTGGATTTCCTTCCACAGGACCCCCATGAATTTCTTCGGACCCGGACGCCGACACAGACGCTGCCGACATGGACCTGGACGTCGACATGGAGCCGAATGCCGACATGGACCAGGACACCGGACCAAGACCCAGGGACCTACCGATGGGCTCAAGCTAGGAAAGTATCAGTATGTATGGGCTTTGGATGTATTAAAGTTTTATTTTTATTGTGTGTCAGTGTGTGTTTATTTGACTATTTTTATTATTGTGGAACTACAAGTGCCAGCGGGCCCTTTAATGCCCCGCATGCTGGGACTTGTGGTTCTCCAAGTCCCAGCTTGCAGGGGAGGCTTGCTGGGACTCATAGTTCCACAGTAAAAGATAATAGTTTTTATTCTACTTTTTTACACTGAAATCAGCCCGGTGACCACCGCACAGGGTCACTGGGGACAGCCCGGGCTTCAGCCTGGTCAGGTAAGTCCTGGAGCGGGGGGACCCCTTTATTGGGTTGTCCACACTCCCCCAGCGCCCCTGGTCAGGCTGACTGGTCAGTAGGGTGATGTTTTGGCCGCGGGACCTTATATAATAAGTGTCCCCCGGCTGTGATATTACCCTGCTGGCTGGTTTGGCCTGGGGCTGGTTCTTAAAATACGGGGGACCCCTAGTCATTTTGTCCCCCATATTTTGGGAACCAGCCCGGACTTGGAGCCTGGGGCTGGTTTAAAAATAAATAAATAAATCGGGGAACCCCTATTTGTCGGGTTTCCTGATTTTTTATTACCGGGCCCGGCTCTTTCAGCCTGGTGCTGGTTACAGCTGTGGGGGTGACCCCACGCCGGTTTTTTATTTACTTATTTATTTTTCTATATTTTTTTTTACACATTGCAGCCTGCATGGATCTGACTGATCAGTGCAGACTGCCTGTAGGAATTCATATTAGCGGCCGTTAATACGAATTACTACGGCATCGGAGGGTTACAAAGCAGTCGTATTTGACTGCTTTGTAAATTCCCCTCCGGAACACGACTTTGCATACGACGTATGCAGTCGTAGTCATTCGTATCAAGAATACGAATACAATTTTTTGTATTCGTATTCTTAGTAAATTTCCCCCATAATGTCTAAATCTTGTTATGTACACTTTTTGTAGAACTGTTTTGTATTTATTTACGGTATATTGTACATATTTGTATGGCACTACAAATGCTTAAAGCGCGCCCTTTTCTTCTTTCTGTACCACTTTTTAGCAATACCCCTGATGAAGT
Source organism: Crinia signifera (assembly GCF_055691185.1). NCBI lineage: Eukaryota > Metazoa > Chordata > Amphibia > Anura > Myobatrachidae > Crinia > Crinia signifera. The sequence continues at coordinate 1,041,660 of NC_139223.1, forward strand.
CGTTCTGATGAAATGCGTCAGGTTTTAATAAAGAATTTCTTATCTGAACGGAGTCCATGTTTTATTCCGGAAAATAACAGAAGACTACTTTATGAAGTGTGATTGGGACATCACGTGGTTATTAGTATATTGTTGGTTAGGTGGTACCAGGTGTAGCGCACTCTGATAAACCCCTTTTGTTTCCACATCTTTGTTTCCAGAATCTCACTAACAGGAGAGTCTTATCGGAGTAGCAGCTGTTTAGAATTAAATTCTAGCACATAACGAAGGCGGCAAGTTCCCTAGCCAAAGTGGAGACAGGCATAGATCTTACAACCTGACTCGACTTGGCCGGAGGACAAAAATCTGTCGCCACCACCAGGATTGCGCAATTCACAAGCCTGGAGATAGTGGCCTGAATTACCACAATATAAGCACAGATTTAAGTTTCTGTGCCGCTGACGCTCCTCCTGTGAAAGCTTTGGCCGTAGAACACTTCTATGCTTTTCCTGGACCTCCCCGTCTGAGGACTCACTGACAAATAACTTCTTAGACAGGGTCTCATTAGGGGCTGAATGAACCCCAGTGACCCCCAGGAGGATCAGAAAAATCTCGGTTAAGAGTTCTTGCAGCAGCAGTAGGGACCACTGCAAAACTTCTAACCGCCCAGGTTTAAAGGCAGTGAACGCCAAATTTAGAGCAACTAATGACTCTTGCATGGCCTGCTTGGTAGAACCGTGCAAGGTCACAGACCAAACAGACTACGGCAAGACAAACTACGGCAATAAAAAACTGGACTGGACTGAGACAGGACATGGACTGAGACAGGACATGGACTGAGATCGGCAGGATCACCGACAGG